>NC_060272.1:7072295-7377131 GCF_021613505.1 Equus quagga
AGAGGAGTGATCCCAGAGTCTGGGGTGCGGGAAGCATGCAGTCCACGGGGCTGTGAAGAAGGCAATGAGGAGAATGTGGGATAACTAGCTTCAACTCATGGTTTAGATGGTTGTGTTACAGCACGCTTATGTAACAGTACTGGTTGTTATTAATAATAATGGTAATGGATAAGAATAAAGGCTTTGTGGCTCAACTGGACAGAGTTGTTTTCAAACCAGTGTTTGTTGTTATGAAGCTGTCTGATTCAGGACAAATCTCTCTCATTTATTAATAAGTCTGTTTCATTTCCTGTTTCTTGGGGATGATGACAATACAAGGATGAAATGGGTTAAATGATGGAAAAGGCTTTGCATGGTGTCTGACACAGGGGAAACACTCGGTATACTGATATTTAATACTCAATATACTATAAACCTAAATTTTTAAAGAAAAAAAATTCTGGTAATCTTTAACTTTTCTCTCTTTCTCCCAAAGCATCTCCCACCCTTAACCTTTCCACTCTTAGTGTCAACACAAAGGTTCTGGCACCAGTACCACTCAGTTGTTTGCAGGGATCATACTTTCTCAATCTGGAGCAGCCTTTATATTATAATGATTACAGTGCACCTTGACACTTTGATCCCCAAAGCTTCCATTTCGTTCAGATTTCAAAGGAAAAAAAAAGCCAGGATGCTCTGGTCGTAAACAACTGCCTCTTCTTTTCCCACGATGCAAACCTCCTCTGAAGCAGGCAAATACAGAAATCTCACAAAGGGCTTGGAAAGGGAGAGTGAAAAAGATTTGTGGCAGAAAACTATTATTTGGGCAACTTTTCTGTAGGTTTGAATATTTTCAGAATGAAAAATGTTGAAAAAATAACAACTTCTTTGTCTTAACCAAATTAATATTTTAGTAAATTATTTTGCCACAAAGCACCTAGAAAAGTGATAAATGGTTAAGTGTGCCATAATCAGAAACTCCCTTGTCTGCCCAAAATCAAGGAGAGGCTTATTTTTCCCAAAAATTATCCCTCAAAAAAAATAGCATTTCTTGCATTTGAGTCCTTATGAAGTCCTTCATTCTATGATGTATTCTTTTAAATATTTATTTTGAAAGTACTGTTATGGGAAGACATAGCCTTGAAGTAAATTCAAGTATCACTGTTTTGGTGCCTTTTATAGGTCACCTAATGGTATTTACAAATCAAAGCCATTCAATACAGGTCTAACATTTCCCCCTTGGGGTGATCCCACGGTGGTAAGCCTTACATAGTGAAGTACGCAAGCTTTTTGCAAAGATCGCTTTGGAAGTCAGTGCAGCATGTGGTTCAGATACATAAGTCCAGAGGGAAACAGAAACCAAGTATTAACTTTATACAGATGTTTCTGTGGCCTGCCACTTCCAGAAAAGTCATCTAGGAGAGTCAAAACTACTGCCTTTCAAATATTTGGGATGTGAAGGTGCTGTGCTTTGGGTAACTACTTTTAGATATTCAGAAATGAGACATGGATGGAAACTGTAATGCTTGTAAAATGACTACGTATATTATTTTATCTGGTTTCCAGTAGATGGAACAAAACCCACAAATTAAATCTTATAAGGAGATATTCAATTGTTTTGTCTATTGTTCTAAAGTCTGAATCCTGGCATGGATTTACCAGCTGCATGAGGGCTGACCCAAGATATTTAACTTCTCCGTGTCTCAATTTCTCCATTTATAAAATCTCGATAAAACAGTTATATGACTCATGGTGGTGTTATGAGAAAAATGTGTTAATCCTTGTAAGACACTTAAGACTGTGCTCAGTGTCATAGACTTGTTGCCTCATGGTTATGTTGGAATTGGTGAGTATTCGGGCACTTATGGTGTTATTATAACATTTCTCCCCCTTTCCCGCCTCTGGACATTTGTAAGTGCGTTCACGTCCTCGATGAACTTTGTTTGCCAGCTCCTTCCACCAGCTCTATGGGATTTTCTTTCTCCTCTGATTGTAAATCTATATTTGAGTTTCTTATGACTCCAATCACATGCCATATATTCTAATTTTATCTATGACAAATCTTGGGCCACAATATGTAGTCACAACAAGGTGCAGACAATACAAGACAAAAATTTGAGAACTGCTTCTGCTAATTAAAATATTTATCGCCTGATGAAGTCACTGAAAACTCCCTGAGTTTTACTACGTCAGTGCCCTCCAGCAGTGGGGGCATTGAAGACCACCATAAACACACCTGTAACTAATCAAGTTAGATCATTACTTGTTGCCATGAGAGAGAACACACCGTGGGGACTCCTGGGGTGTCTCAGCAGGAGGTTGTTAGAAAGGCCTTATTATAGCCCTCAGGTTTATGTTAGGCAGTTGGTGGGGGGAGAGACTTAAGAAGAGGTGTCTTGCTATGGCTGCTGTCAAGAAGCAGGTTGCAGGAAGGGGACAGGGGATTCTATGATAGGAGACCTCTGTAAATCTTGTCTAGAAAGAGAGAAGACTAGTGTGAGCCTAAAGCTGTAACTTGCAAGAAAGTGCATTCGCTCATATTAGCCAGGCTGGGGGCGTGTTTGCCCATCTGAGGTTTGCACACGGTTCGTGTTTTGTCTGTGGAGACATGACTGCGGAGTGCTCTGGATCTGTCATGGTCACAGAGTGGCCTTGTCTGATGTTGATGTTCTAGGAAATTGTGTTCAACAGCAGAGTGCCAAGTCCGGGTTGTGAGTGATGGACAAACCCTAGGACGCCAGAAGTGCCTTCTCTCTTTCTCAACTGTTTTGTCATCTGTGAATTGGGCGTAACGATATTGATGTTGCAGCATTATATCAAGGACTAAATTAAGTAGGTTTTAAAGTGTTTAACATAGTGTCTGAAAAATAATGAGTACTTGATAAAATTTAGTTTTATTTCAGTGTCACCTTAGAAATCTCCAGGACACAAAGCACGATCAACCTCTGTTGAGATTCTGTCCTTGATTTTTCCATTGAAAAACAGTGAAATAAAACCCTCTGTTGTAGGCCCACATGGGAGAACATTCTTCTTCTGTTCTGCTCACAACTTCCATTGGGTGGCTGCCCTTGAGAATCATGGCACCAACCAAGTTTAAGTGCTGATTCTCCCAGGTGTCAATGAGAGGAAGGCTTGGGAATCAGGTGTGAAAACATCAGTGAAACTGAATGTTCTCTCTTAAATAGCACTATCATCATTGCAAACATATTTGAGCTTTGAGTAGGTGTCATGCAGGAATATGGATTTCATCAAGGGAAAACAATAGTAAGCTTAAATTTTAGTTAAACTGATTGTTTTTTAAAGAATTTCAAAGGAGAGTCAATTTAAAGCTATTTTTGCCTGGTGGTTATAAGGAAAACTTTTGAAGTGGCTAATGATTAATTGTTGCCAACTTATTCCTTAATGTATTACTTTCCCACCCTTTTTCATAGTGGCTAAAAGGATGAGATGAAACTGCACCTAATAATACATCGTGAAATTTTGAAAAAAAACAAAAAATGAAAGTAACATTGAAAAGTAACATTGTGGGAAGTGCAGAGGGCTCAGGGACAGCCCAACAAGCATTGTGTCTTTCGAGTGTGAATATTCCAACAATGAAGGAACGTCCTAATGTTGTTCTGACTCCCATAGATCAATCTTAAATCTGTTCCTCAGAAGTCTTTTCCTGCTGAAATTTTGATTGTGAGGGTTTAATGATAGTAAACTTAGCCAACACTTCCCTGGTTATTAATTTGCTTTTTGTTATTTAGATTTCCTGGAGTTAAAGCACTAAAATAGTAAAAAGTAGTCAATTCAATCTGATAAACGTGGAATAAGATCCCCAAGAGTGCCTAGTGTGTTTGTGTGTGCCTGTGTGTGTATGTGTACAATATTATAAAGCCCTGTGTAATTCGTAGATACACCACTACTCAATATAAACATATACACACTAATGGTATAGTCTGACAAATCAGTTCCACAGAAACATTAGGCTGAATTTGTCTATTTTGTCCATTTTCAAACAGTTACTGTTTGAAAGAATCTGATCAAAAATCTTTTTTAATATATATTAATTTTTAATCGCATTTACTAACTATGGGAGCTTTGTTAAAATATGATTTTCAAATAATAATTTATTTTGACGTTAGGCTTATTTTCATGGCAAATAATCATAGTGTACTCTAACAAGAAACAAATAAAAGTCTCCCAAATACAGATTTTAAATTTATTAAGCACAGAAAGTGCCTTATTCTCTTGCTTGTTTGTTTGCTTTTTAACAAGTAAGTTTGTTAGTTCTGCTCTCCGTTGATGAGCAATTTGGTTGACTTTGTGATTTTGCATCAGTTATGAGATGGGACTTGTCTTCCTGTAGTTGAAACCTGTTATAATACACAGCTAGACTCCTCCTTCAGACGTTTATTTTTGGTGTTGCTTTTCAGCAATCTGCTCACAGAAAAACCAGAATGAGTTTGAAAGATGATGGTGAAGTCAGAATACCTAGAACTGCATTTTACTGTCAATGTTTGAAAGCTACTTTACTCCCCGCTATATTAAAGATGAAAATGCAGAGTTTAAGAGAGATTAAATGACTTGCTCAAGATTCACACTTGGTTGGTTAGATAGCTTCTACCAAGCAAGCAGCTCAGCTCTCATTTTATCATCAAAATTCCTTATCTTTGTTAGTATTATTGATCAATGGTTGCAATGACCATATATCAATCTAATGTATATACAATATATACAATTATGTATTATATAATATGGAATCTATTGATATAATTAATATACCTATATATTAAGATATATTCCTTAAGTTCCTTATGTTACTTATTTGACTAAAACATTTATGATTGACCTCAGAAATACAAATGTTTGAACTACACAAGGTAAGATAAAGAGCTGAATCAAAGGTATCAAGATTTCATCGATCAAGCAGAATTTCCACGAATGCTTATTTACCTCAAGCATTATAAAGCAACAATAATGAATAACTCTTTTCATGCTTATATTAAGAGCCAAATATTCCTATGAATATTTCCAATTGTCAGAAGTCATGATAGATACATTTTTCAATAGAATGGAGCAGTATAAGTTATTACCATTTTTTCTAATTAATGAGTCCAGTACATTTTTATGCAGAAGGTTGAGTTTCAGAGGAGAAGGTGCCAGCAAGAATGTGTGGGTGGGAGAAGTCTCAGAGATGGCAGTCCAGCCATCCCATTCTGAGGGCATCCAGTTAACTGAGAAATTTATCAAGGCCATAGACAGATCCCTCACCTCTCAAAGTTCCCTCCCACCTCCTTATTATTATTATTGTGTGTATGTGTGTGTGTGTGTGTGTCAAGAACGTTTAACATAAGATCTACCCTGTTAGGAAATTTAAGTATACAATACAGTATGGTTAGCCATAGGCACTATGCTCTATAGTAGATGTCCAGAACTTACATGAGCATCCTTGCATTCTTCCTGATCTTAAAGGAAAAGCTTTCAGTTTTTCTCTGTTGAGTATGACGTTGGCTGTGGGTTGTCATATAAGGCCTTTGTTATACTGAGGTGAAATCTAGTGTTGTTTTTTTCTTTTTAAAGATTGGCACCTGAGCTAACATCTGTTGCCAATCTTCTTTTTTTCTTCTTCCTCTTAACCCCAAAGCCCCCCAGTCCATAGTTGTATATTCTAGTTGTTGGTCCTTCTGGTTGCGCTATGTGGGACACCACCTCAGCACGGCCTGATGAGCAGTGCCACATGCGCGCAGGATCCAAACTGGTGAAACCTCGGGCTGCCGAAGAAGAGCACTCGAACTTAACCATTCAGCCATGGGGCCGACCCCAAAGCTAGTGCATTTAAAAAAAAACATGTTATTGAAAGAAAAAAAGTAGAAGCAGGAATAGATACAGAGTGGTTTGTCTTCAGGGAAAAATAATTAAATATGACTACGTTTTCTTAAATTAATGCTACTTAAAGGCCTTTCTGGCCTAAGTTGAATCTTTAATTTCTCACATATTCTGATGTTGCAAATTAACAACAATAACAACAAAACTTCTCCAAGTGTGAGAATTGGCATGTTAAGATGTTTTACATAATAATTGTTAGCACATAATGTCAGTACGACAACACTGAACACACTTGAAAGACTTTAGGATTGGTTTTAGAACAACATTTTTATATATCAAACCACCTATAAAGAAAATTTTATTATTGTAAGTTCAACCAGTATCTATTGTGCCTTCACTATATTTCCAATTGCATTTAGATATCACTATGCAAACAACTCATGAGATGATATTCGCTCTCCAGAGAGTTTTCAATATGGTAGGAAAACAAATTTATCTATATATAATTGAGATACTAAGATTTAAAAAAACTCACAATAATGTGGATATATCAAAGTTGATAACTCCCAAATTTATATGCTCAGCTCTAAATGTGAGACTCGTACACCCAATGACTTACTAAAAATCTCTCTTGGCGATCTCCATTGGATACACAAGAGACACCTCAGGCTTCGGATGTACCCAATGGAACTCTTAATGTCTACTTCCACAAAACTCACTCTTCTCTCAGTGTTCTCCAATTCTTCCTCATTACCAACTGTCGGGTCTCACACATGGAAGGCTAATGTGACTTTCTCTTTCTTTCCCTCCCACCTCCAATCCAGTCCATCAGCCAATCTGCCACCTTACCTTCACATAAACGGGACCCTGACCAGCTCTCACCTTCTGCCTGGCTGCTGTCCTCTCTCACCTGGACCACTGCCAGGAGTCATCTCTGAATGCCCTGATTCTGCTGTGAGACTCCTGCACAGCAGCTGGAAGGATCCTTTTTAACAACAAATCAGATCATGTGATTCCCTCTTCAGTCCTCAGCTTTCTCCACACTTAGGATCAAATGGACTCCTCTTTGCCGTGCAGACCACCTCCGCTGAACTCACCGCACTTTGGCCTCTCTAACGCCCTCCACATGCCCCACAAATGCTCCGTTCTCTCCACACTTCTTTTGAACTTGCTGTAATGTCTGCCTGGAACATTCTTCCACATATTCGCATGATGCTGTCCTCACCCAGGCATTCCTCTGCTCCCTCACTGCCACCTGCACAGAGCTCTGTCTGAGCTCCAGTCATCCTCTGTCCCCTGGCACATGTAATTCTTCTCCATAGTTCTTACAGCTTCCTGCAGTCATGTCAAATACACACCAGTTTATCCACGCATTGTGTGTTTCCCCTGCTATAGCCTAGCCTCTGTGAAAGCAGGGACTTCCGTCTGTTTTGTTCAACACTGAATCTCTGGGGCCTACAGCAGGGCCTGGCATATGTAGGCATTCGATAAGCATTTGTTGAATGGACAGAGGTATAGGGAGGGGGTAACTAGACGTGGGGCTCCAAGCAGCTTTACCCAGGATGACCTTTCTCCCTAGACATGAAGAATGATGGGAGAGGGCCAGTTACGATGGTGCCAGATGTAGTGAGGAAGGCAAAACAGGGAGAAAGGCCTGAGTGAAAAGCTATGTTGTACTCGATAAAAATATGAGTTTTGGGGTGAGGTTAGTGCATAGTATAAAATTGAGAAACTAAGTTAAGGTCAGATTTTGGAGAGGACTTAAATATCGCTATCAGGAACTTTGGACTTTAGGTTATAAACAACATGCAAATCCTTTCAGGAATGTGAGAGTGAATAGTGACGTAATTAGGCCTTTTTGATAATCAATTAGTTGTCTTTTAAAAACTTTGCGATGAATAATAACAGCCACTCAGGGTCAACTAAAATATTGGTCTATTTTGCCTTATCACATCTGCCATCTGCCTCTGAGGATGAACCATGCAGGAAAACTAAATGGATGAGCTGGCCTGGCCGAGGGCAGCCTGTGGACGAGGCCGAGAGAGAGGGCTTGCCCCACCTGAAGGCGTTACATTCAGTTTTATTTTTTTATACTTGGAGTCAAACAGCACCAGCGTGCAGCAGGATTCACCTGAGGTCTCTGAGCCTGCAACGATATTCTCCAGGTTCAAGTCAACTAACTCGGGGGCCAACCCCCGGGCTGGATGCGCCTCCGAGCACGTGCCTCCAAGCACGCGCCTCCGAGCGCGGGCTGTGCTCAATGCATCTACTACCTGTCAGCCACTAAATGCGTATTTTCACAAATACAGAAGTGAGCAAGCTGCATCTCCATGTTTATAGATACCTTTGAAAAGCAAAAATAGCCAAGTAACAATATCAATTTTAATTCATCTGTATTTTTCTGAAAGCATTAGGAAGTCAAATTTCACCAAAAATCCCCGTAAATATAGGAGAGGAGAAATCTAAATTTAACTATGTATCTCCTTTCACTTTTATCTCATGTCTGAAAAGATTTGTAACATTCTAGAATTTATTGTTTAAATGGTTATAAGAAGCATGACGTCCTACAGAGATTTTAAAAAGGAGAGGAGCTGGGGCAGTCCCAAGAGGTGGGCTGAGGAGCTCCGGGCCCCGGGAAGTGACCTGTGGTAATGGAGTCAGGTGGGAACAGGTGGGCTCCCACAGAGGCCAGTTCTTATCAAGGCCATTGCATTCCTTATTTTATGATCTTAGATGAATACCTTCTATGCAGCTCACTCTTCTAAATTAATAACAACTGAGCTGTGCAATAACCCATCCCTTTAAATCAAAATCTCCCAGGGGACTTAACTTAGAAAAGCGTAAAGGAGATTTAAATGTATTTGCTAAAGGGTGGGTGCTGGACAGATGAAGGGGAGCCTGGAAGACTCAGACCACTCTTCAAGGCCTTTTCTAAAAAACAAAAATGATATTGACTGTATTTTTCTAATTTTCACACTATCAATACGAGGCATTCTCAGAGTGTTTTTCTCCCATTTATATTTTCATAAGGATCTCTAAAATATTAAAAAAGAAGGAAGTCTTAATATTTGTCACTAGAGATTATGTGTCCTTTGCACTCTTGACCTTACGAGGCAGGTACTCAGAGTAGAAATAGATTGCTCTCCTAACAGTTTGGGCCTAGAAATAATCTGTCTTGTTCTAGGTCAAATAGAGTCTGCAAATGACAAAAGATTTATGCAGTCCTTTTACATTCCAGGGGATTCTTACTGCCTCCTCCCAAAGAGAGCCCCAAACCATGATCGTTTTGCATTTATTCATGCGAAAAGCAATGAAATGCCCTTCAGAAGTTCCATCTTTTCAGTTGGATAGATCAATTGTTAGTTGTTCCTATTTTACATCAAAAAGATTTCTTCACATTAAGGAGTGCCTGAAATCATGTATTTCATAAGATGGAAGGACGCAAAAAAAAAAAAATCCTTTCTCTCCTGTTTTCTAGTAAATCACTGCTTCACTTATCCTCCTTAAACCATCACATTCAACAGAAAGTAGAAGTCTGTTCCCATCAGTGGTCAGCTTAAATAATTCACACACCTTTGCTTAAAATTGTGTGAGGAAACTGAGTTGGTAAATGCATGAAGTCACGTCTACCTAATATGTTTGACATTCTGAAAATGGAGCTTCTCTGTAAACTTTAGTTTATTGAGTCACTGGACAAAATATTTGCTATTACAGCAGCTCAGTGCTTAGCAGACATCTTCATGCCGAGAGAAATGACACAATGGAAATTATAAAAAACTAACACAACGGAAAAAATCAGAGTCACAGCAAAGCGATCTTAGGCGTACAATGACATTTAAGATGTAGTTTTTACAACCACAAAAACAAAGTAGTGGGGTATTTTTGTATCCCTGTTCACTGTAGAATTTATTTATGTGAAACTGTTAAACCTTCTTTACTCTTGCTGACAAGCTCTATTGTAAACCTCTAGCCTTATACGTAATAATTGATACAGTTGACCTATAAACTGTGTGTGATCTGTTTTGATAGTATAGATAATTTTGATGCTATTTTTATATCTGACCTTTTAAATGCAATGTTAGGATGAGTTTTAAAGATAATGAGTTGCCTCAGAGAAACAATAGAGTTGTCTATCAATGTCGAATTTGAAAATAAAAAATAAAAATTGTACTAGATGAGGTAGATATAGGGTTAAAAAAGTCCAAAGTCAGTTACATCTCAACAAAAAGAGGAAGTGTACACCCATAAAAGAAATTCAGAATAATTAGAGAAGAACATGTCAAATTAGGAAGAACAGAAAAGACAAACCAAGGCACAAAGAAATAATTGTTCCGTTATTTTTTCCTCTGGTTTCTAAATCTCAGTCTTCTTTACAGTGTTCTCAATTTTCGGAATGATCCTGTCAAAATCACACATTATGAAGATAGCATGAAACAGTGATGTAAGCAAGAGCATGCGTGTGGCACATAACCCAAAATTTCCAAACGAAAATTACAACTCCCACTGCTTCTGAAAAAAAGTGACTTGGAAAAGACTGTATCATAGATAATCTTTAGGTATAAGACAGTGATTTAATCCTAATAGTTTGTGAACTCTGTGGCTCTATAATTCTCGAAATGTTTGAGAAAAAACTACTTTCAGTGTTCAAAGAATTTTCCTTTAACTGGTCTATATTAATGAGTTTTATGAAGTGATGGCGTATGAGGTTTTCTTTTTCCTTCTGGCATTAATTTATGGACTAAAATAAGTAAGATAACTACAGATCAGGCATCATCTCAGTTTTACCTCCAAGTGTGTTGGTCTTTTTTCTTTGCTGAAGTATAATTGTCGTTAGGGCTGCAACAAGGTCAGGTGTGTGTGTGATAGGTATGTACACACCTGCATACATATGTGATGCACCCTGATAATATTTTAAAAGTTCATTGCTACTACTCTTCCTACATATACCCATTCTCATTCAGTTGTTCTGAATGAAGACCGCTCTAACTGTTCTCCCACAGATGTTTTTGGATTCACCTGAAAGAACCTCTTCCAGCTTTGACTGTCTGGCAATTGTCAGGATCAATGCTTTTATTTTTCTTGTTGAAAAAACTTAGTTTCATTGTTAAAATAATAATAGCAGCAAGAACAAAAAACAAATTCCTGTCTAATTTTTTCATAATCTATGTGTGTTCACTCATTTTCCCTTCCTTCATAATTGAGATAGTCTCATTTGCGAGGCGTCTCTAGGTCTGAACTTACTTCTCGATTCCACGTTCTTCTCCTAATGTCTTCTTCCCACCATTTTCTCTTCTTAAATTGCAGCAATAAATCTTACCCTTTGATCATTAGTCATCATCTTCCCATCTCTCTTTCTGCACAAAACTTGCTTACCTTCCAAAAGCACTGCCCAAATTCAATTGACTTTTAGAAACCTGAAGCCATTTTTAACAATGATCAGGAAGCAGACGTCTCCAGGGCTTTCTTGTTTTCCCCAACATAAATTGTTCCTATTCTCCCACACTTCTCTCCCAAGCCCTTCAAATTCTTCTGTAGTTCTTGTCATGAGTGCAACAATGGGAATCTTCCTTTGAGTTTTCTACTGTCTAACACATTTTACCTGCCTGACTCCTCTTAATATGTAATTAATATTTTCCCCGCTCCTTTCTTCGGATATAGGAATAATTCCATCACCAGAAACACCTTTCTTCATTCTTCTTTGTTGTTTACGCATAGATTCTGTGTACAGGATTTGTTTTATGTGATATCTCTTTAATTAGATATTAAATATCTTGTCCATTCTAACATCAGATCAATAAAGTAAACTATCAGATCTGATTGGGTTCCTCTTATTTCTTTGGGATAGCAGTCAGGACTTGGGAGGCAGCCAAACAAGACGATTACGTTTCATAAAATAGTATTCTTTTCTTACAAATGCAAAGATTCTGATGATCAGGAAACAGATAAAGTTTATAATTACTGACTTTATCTGCATGCATGTGGTAGATCTGCTGATTCATGATTTAGTTGTTTTGTTCTATTTAATTGTCAGATACAATAAAGACACATTTAATCATCATTAATTAAAGGCCTCCACCTACAGGAGGTGTTGTAAGCATGTGAAGATACGTGAGGCTGGGCTCCTGACCCTGCACTGTCTATTGTTGATGAGGAAGATTTGCATACACACAAGCATCTAGTATACCAATCAAATTACAGGAAAGCTATATCCAAAGTGCTGTGGGGACACTGAGGATTATTAATTTTGATTGCTCTGATTGCAATAAAGGCAAAAACCTTTGTTGATGGAGTAGCATTGAATATAGCTCTGAAATCATCTAGAAAGATATAATTGCAGGAAAGTGTACATTAAGGGAGGGGGTCACTGACACAGCCTTGATGATCAGAATGACCACCTTTGTGGGGAGACCAGCTAGGATACAGCTATCACAGACAAAATGGAAACATGACAGCATTATAGATAATCAATAATCATACACATGTTATTGCTTTAACAAAATTATGAAACATTGGTGGTTTATTAGAAATGACATTATTCTGTATTATTAACTTTTCTGTTATAAGAATTTGAATATTTAATATTTAAATAAAACAAAGGCACTAATTAACAGTGTCAATAGTAATTAAATAGTAGGACTAATTAATCAAATATGTATGATAAAATATAGCAGTATTCTTATAATATTTCTTTCTGTTCTTAGATATAGCTATTTATTTTAACGGTTTAAACTCTCCAGTGAATGTTTAAAATTCATAGGCTATATTATAGTGCATTCTCTTTCTCTCTCTTTTTTTTTGTGAGGAAGATTTGCCCTGAGCTGACATCTGTGCCAATTCTCCTCGATTTTGTACGTGGGTTGCTGACGAGTGGTAGGTCTGTGCCTGGGATCCCAACACGTGAACCTGGGCTGCTGAAGCAGAGTACCCTGAACTTAACCACTAGGCCACAGGGCCAGCCCTCATAGTGTATTCTTAACGTTGATAAATATAAGAATTTTAGAAAAGAAAATATATAAAAATAGGACTAATTATACCTATATTTAATAAAAATTAATAGTGACATGTTGCTTTCTGTTCCATGGTACAGTAGGATATTTTAATCTTTGTTTTCTTTTCCAGTAATGCTTCTCTGGGCTGCCTGCAGCTGTCAGGGCATCCTCCTCTTCTCTGTGTGGTGGTAAATTGAATACACTCAAACATAAATTTCACTTTGACTTGCAGCTCTGCTCTTATTAGACTCGCATGACACTGATTCCTGGTGTCAGTTCTGTGTGATGACATTAAGCTAAATATCCTCTCAACGATGACTTTGGAGCACGAGATGCTTAGGATTTTACTTACTAACAACAGCAACAGCAGGTCTTAGACTTGTAGGAATTAACTTCCAGCTCTCTGAAAATGTCCATCTACTCTGTATCTGCAGGCTTGTTTTGGAAGGCCAGCTGTTTGTCAGTTAGGTCCTTTGCATATATAAATTCATCATACCGGCTATCTATGCCTAAAATCTGACATTGTTAAACACTCTAAAGCACATTGGATGGCATCAGAGGCTAAACAGCTCTTTTTTCAGGGAACATACTTTTGAAGCACGAGGGTAATTTGAACTTATGAAATTAAAGTTGGTTTCCAAATGCGTTACGATTTTAGTAAAGAAATTGAGAGAAGACTGTTTAATTTGTTTGCTCTTTTCTGGTAATTGTTTTTTAATTCTTAAGCAGTCTTGTTTCAAAAAACTAAGTCATTTTTTTGCTGTTGAGTTTTCATCACAGCCTACACAGAGCTTTGAACAACTCAGGTGTAGTCAGTTTATCCCTTTCCAGGCTCCTTCTGGCCTCTTCAGAGGGCATCAAACAGTTTTGGAGGAGCAGCATACACACTTCTGTTTTACTGTAATCATTTTCTCCATTCCCATTCCCAGTGTACTTCCGAATTAGTGAAAGATCTCCTTGTTTCTCACACTTTGAAAGTATAATCTTACAGCAGGTCAACATTTTAGCATCTTTCCTATGGCTGACAATAATAATAACCATCTCGTCTATGGGTGCCCTCTCGTTCCATAGCTGTGAATCCAAAATATCTCATTAAATACTTCTTCATGTTTTGGGGTGACTGCACAGTGACCAAAACTTTCACTATGAAAACCTCAGCGTCACAGGGAAGCAAATCGCAGCCCATTTAGCAGTGTTGTATGCAAGGTGCACAGGACATTTGAAAGGTAATTTTTTGTGGGGGAGAAGGAGGGGTATACCATTTATAGTCTGAATGGAGTTTGCCAAAATTTATATTTTGCTTTCTGCCACATATGAAGATAGATGAGCAAAGTCTAGTTTGCTTTTGAACAAGGTATGAACAAGCAACAATTTTTGTTTTATGTTTTCTGCACTTTCATTAAAATCATCATGGAAATCAAGATGACAATTTCAAACTACTTTTCAGAGCAAAGTTCCTGTGAGCTACAAAAACCATTTTTGACATTTTCATTGCTGTGGTTAAACACATCGTCTGAAATACTACAGAAAGCATGACTATTAGTAAGATCTGACAAAATCAGTTCTGTGTTGTAAGAACCAACACATCTGTTGTCACAATCTTCCCTTTTGTTCAACCACGGAACATTTTAGTTGCAACATCTGATTCAGGAAACATAACTTTACTGAGTTTTATTGAACCATCAAGAGAATGATATGATAATATATGTTCATTTGTGCAGTACGCACAAACTAATTCCATGACTGCTATGTTTCCCTGAGTATTAGTGTCCTTGGGGTAAACAAATCTTTTGGTTGATTTAGAAACATTTGTCTATCTTATGCAGATTTGGTTTCCATATGCACTTTCACGCCACCTTCTCTCCCTCGCGCAAACCCAAATTCTTTCCCGTGTGTTGTGAACTATGGTCTTTTTTGGTTATTTACCTCCCTAATCCAGCTGTGTGTGTCCTTCCATCTGCCATTAAAATAACATCATCATTTAGTCTTCTTTTTCAGTGATATCTGGGTCACGCTGCCTTGGTGTGATCATTCTTGATTTCACTATGTAAACTCTTAGGAAACATGGGCATAATACTCATCATGTTAAAAATTAAACCAGTACCATCTTGATACAAAGCACAATCGTTAAGCCATGGTGAAAACAGGCAGACTGTTGAAACTCATGATCTATGCACTTAGGTTGCATCAGTCAGAGTGGAGCAGTAACGGATGATCCAACACTGCGAACCACAGATCATGGAAGTCAACATCAGCAATCCAGGAGAAAGAGCAGCGCCGACCGGGGAAGACAAAGCATCTACACCACATACACTTGAAACCGAAAACAGTGCTGCCTTCAGCCCTTATTTTGGGGCTGACATTGAAGTTCTGTACTTTCCTCCAGCCTTCAGCACTCGTTGCCTATGATTGACTTCTTGAGTTTCACATCCTGGGAGGCGTTTCCTGGGATCCAAGACTTTCCCAGGCAGAGTAGGATGCTTGGCTTGGTCAACCTGACAATTTCTGCATCTTGATTGCTTGGCAGTAGGAAGCTACACTAACAGTTTGAAATCCCACAAAAAGACACTGGTTCTTTTAGCTTAAGTCTTTGCTGTCTGCTAGAAGGCAGGTATCACAAAGAGATGTGAAATGTGAAGATTGCCTTATCATGAATGAGTTTGCAAGAGAATGAAGCATGAGATTGAAGGAGCCCTTTGAGTGAAGTGGTTTATGGGATGAGTTGAGCAAATCATCCATAATTCTAGAAGGGGGATCTGGGAGTATGATGGACAAACTTTCCTACCTCAAAATGTTGCCTATGGTTCTTTTCCTTCTAAGGCACCTTGATATCTTCTGGGTTTTTTTTTTTCTTTAGAAGCAAATTTTAGCATAAAGAGGAGAATATGGAATCTCCAGCTAAAAAGCAGCTGGCCTTAGGAATGAGGATGAACTCACTTAAAGTCAATTCAACCTGAAGATTAGAGTAAATTCCAGCTCCTGTACTAGTCAGGGATGACTAGCACAAAGTCCAAAATTAAGATTTGGTTTTTGTCCTTATAAAGGGGAAGCAAATATTAGTCAAAGAACTACACACAGAACATTAAAAATCCAGCTGTAATAAGTATTCCAGAGGACAAGTGCATGGTTTTGTGAGGGTGTAATACAGGGCAATTGATCTGGTCAGAAAGACCAAGAAAGGCTTATCTGGGAAGAAGACCACTGAGCTGATAGCTGAAGAAAGATTAGAAGTTACTTAGGCTAGAGGATTCAAGTTAGGCAAAAAGAACATCATGTGCAAAGGCCCTGAGGTGGAGAGCATTATACTGTTTTTGAGGAACTGAAAAAAGTCCAGTGTGGCAATAGTGATAGAGAAGGTGGGCCTGGTACAAATAGAAGCTAGTGGCTTGGCAGAGGTTATTCCTCTGTGCTTAGTTGAAATTTTGGGTATGTCGCTTTATTCTGTTTCTTTTTTTCCCTTTATCAAGAAAGTCAACAGGCTCCTCCTTACATCAAGTCATTTCTATCTGGAGCTACTAAAGAGAATAATAATGCCTCTACTTTTCTCTCTCTCTGCCTGTTGATGCTAGCTACCCTAGCCATGAAATCAATCTGTCCTTTTACTGCCAAAAATAGATCATTCTCTCTATGCAGATTCTTGTAATCGCTTTCTCCCATCAGTTCAACCATGGCAAGGGGTAAACACTGGTCCTATATGAATATTCTTTTGATTATGCATCATATTCACCTCTTTTTATCAATATATTAAATATTAAATGCCAAATCATATCAACTTTCAGAACCGCACTCAATCGTTAGACTTATTTATGGATGAGCAAAATAGTTAAATACTGACGAAACCAACCAATAAATCTTCTACATAGTCCATAGTTTCCTCCAGCATTTTTGTTTTATTTTTATCTGCTTTTACCCCCAACCCCTCGGAACACTTCTATTTCTTTATTTCTAAATGTTCCTAACTGTATTTTGCGGCAGTCTCTGCACAGGTGGAATAAACACACCAGTTTCTGCTGTAAAAACTAGCTGATGCCCTTCCACCCACCGAGACTCCAAACCAGACTGTAAGATGGCCGCAGAGCCAGGCAAGTCTGACCCACCTGCTTCTAAGACTCCACAGAATACAAGTAAAAGGCTCAAAACAAATTTTACTCTGCCTCATTTCTTTCCTGGCGCAAATGGTTCCAAATAACGCTTTGTCCTGCCCATTCCTTGCCATTTTCAGCTCACCGGACAGAACTGAGCCTTCACTTAGGATAGCCTCTTTACCACCCTGAGTTTTTTTCCTCATACATAAAATGGAAATGATAATAATCTTTCCTGAATATCGGGGCTATCATGAGAGGATATAACCAAAAAGATAAAATAATGGTTATGAAAGCACTTCGAACAATTCTAAAGATTACAAAATGGTGGCTCATCCTCTATTACATAAAATTCCAGTGATAAATTCCAATTCAGCCATACTTGTTCTTAATAACAGATTGCTCCATTTTTCATAATTATGCTACATATTAATAACACTGTGAAGTCATTTCAACAGCTGTCTCTTTTTGGTTGCAGATGTTTTATCCTCAAAGAAAATGAAATTGTGTATTTTTTTTCTCTTGGAGTTTTAATTGAACTGGTTTTGAAACTAAATAACTACAGAAATATCTATTGTCGCCTGTCCGTGAAGTACATCCATTAGCAAGATCTTCTAAGTTCATCTTTTTTAACACACTTTGTTCCTTTGATATCTAAGAAAACATGCTACTTGCAGACAGTAAGGAACAGGTAGAAAAGTGGGAGGGAAACAGCCAATTATAAAAATTCTGTGAATTGCAGTCCTGGTGTTATGGATAGGCTATTATAACAAGCCATTGGGGAGGACACGCAGGCCTCTTTGAGGAGGTGACCCAGGCAGTGAGGTTTTATAGAAGAGAAATGTGAGGAGGCAATGGTGCAGAGGAAAGCCCAAGAAAACCTGCAGAGGCAAGAGTAGATAATTGAGTCTTCAGACCATCAATCGAGTACTATTTCTGGTACCATCAATCCTCTGTGTCAGGGTAAGTTTAAGACAGGCCAGTAAGAATAAGGCCAAAATACATTTGGAGACTACCAGAGGCCTTAAAGGGTGTATGAGCCCAGACATAATTACAATAATTATTATCACTTGAAATAATTGATCCTATCATTCCTTCACTTTGGCTCATTTTATCTGTTGTCTTGAGCTCCTTTCCTTTCTACAGTAGTGTTTATAAGAATGAATTAAATGCGTGCTACAACTGGCAAACTATTTCATGTTTACTGAAAACTTAGGGAGTTTTCTAAGGAGAGGGTTTGTGTGTCTAGGTGGCAGGAGTAAGTGGGAATGTGGAGCAGTTAAACAGAAAATTACGTATGGGGTAAACTGCAGGCAGGTGAGACGGATCAGCAGTATTTCTGATGTGGTTATTTTGATGACTTCCAAATTCCAGTTATTATTTCTGCCTCTTCCGGTTGCATCTTTAATTTAGTCTTTGCAGGAGTAGAAGGATAGGGCCACGCTAACTCACCGGGACCTTTTTGGAACTGGACCAAGGATGCCCTTCTGGTGGGCTCAGCCCTGGGTGGTGGACTACCTCTTGCTCTCTTGGCAGCAAACCCTAGGCCCTCCAAAATGGTAAATTCAACTATGAATGCGGAATTCTGTTCTCCTCTGGAAACCATGCCTTCTCTGCAGATATCATTCATTTTTCCTTTCATTCTCAGACTTGGAGTTAATCACCTAGACAGATCTCTTGCAATGTCTGTCATTCCTTATAACTGACAAAGTCATTTGTATGTGACCCTCAAGGGAGAAGCGGAGAAACTCATCAAGCCTCCAAAACGTTCTGAATCGCAGTTCCCAGTCCGCCATCTCCACTCTACAAAGCGTCCTTTTCGGTAGTTCTGTCTTGATTAGGTGTTCTGCTGTGCTGTGAATCGGCTCAGGATATTTTCTCTGCCACAGTGTTCTTTTTTATTTCTTCTTAAAACAAACATCTCCAGTAATCCACTGGCTTGTTGGACTCAGAAGGCATGTATTATATAAGCCTTTGAGGTAGAGAGTTGTATTGCCTTTTTAAGTTGAGTATGTAAGACAGATGGCTCAATTTTGCTGAGGTGAAACATAAGCTGGGGTGGGGACATGGGTGCCCTGGTTCTTGGAAACTTCGGGTCTAGTCAACACTGGAAGGTTTCTTTACAGAATATACAGGAGTTGGATTGAATTGATTATATGTTTTTATTAGTCTCTCAAGTACATTATATTACCATTTACCATTTTGTTATGCTGCAGTGTATTTCTACATAATCAGCTTGGCAAGTAAACCCCAAGTGAGTGATGCGCACATAAATAATGGTACCCTTTTTTAAATGTGACATCTTGTGCAGAAATAATAAAATGGTCCACAGAGTTTATCAAATGGATATACATTTCCAACACTGTGGATCTGCCACACGGCATAAATGTGTGCTAAATGAATGAAATTGTTCTTTAAGTACAGAAACTTTTCACACTCTTGATCATAAATCCCCTATTTTTTCACCAAGGCCTTCTATTTATTTGTAGGTACCTTATCAACAGTGTGTTCACTGTCCAAAAGAATAAGACATATCCAGATACCTGGAAACCTGCTTCTCAGGTCTGTCTGTCCGGAGTTGTGTGGAAAATTACCTGAGGTGTGTTCACTCCTAGTCACGCCAGATAATTTTCCATCACTAGTATTGTCCATCCAGAATTGGAAGTCTATACATTTAAAAATAAGCCATTTTTTGAGTTGCTACAAACATTTTGGGGGCTGTGTGTGTGACAGTAGGTAGAACGTGATGCCCGTCACCTATAGATGGTCTCAAACTAACCGAATAATGTTGAGAATAGTCTTCATTCTGGGCCTCAGGAACACATGGAGAATCCCCCACAAGGTTACTGTGCTTGAGGAATTTATGTTGTATCTTCCCATTATTTTCTACTTATCTATAATCACCTCTCTCCTTATAAGTTGGTACAGGCCTCATGAAAATTAGGATTCAGGGGGCTGGCCCAGTGATGTAGTGGTTAAGTTTGCATGCTCTGCTTCTGCGGCCTGGGGTTCGCAAGTTCAGATCCCAAGCGCAGACCCAGCACTGCCTGTCAAGAGGCCCTGTGGCAGCATCCCATGTAAAACACAGGAACATTGGCACAGAGGTTAGCTCAGGGCCAATCTTCCTCAAGCAAAAAGAGGAAGATTGGCAACAAATGTTAGCTCAGGGTCAAATCTTCCTTAGGAAAAAAATAAATAAAATAAAGCAAAAAATAAAATTAAGATTCAGAATCTTTATGAATAGATTATTTTTAGGCCTGTAGTGTCAAGTTTACTCTTTATACAGAGCATATTAAGGAAACAGTTGTAATAGATCTCAAAAAGTTTAACTATCTCTAAGAAAACATGATAAAAAATCGACCTCCTTGGGCATCCAAAGACGCAGAGTTGAGATATAGTGTGATAATGAGGGAATGAAGGGGAGGAAGAAAATCCTGTGTTCATTTTCTTCCCCCTCAGGAAAATTCCGATTGGACAGAGGAGGTGAGAAAGTAAAAAGGAAACCTCCTTGTGTGTACCTTCTGTGCCTGGGCTTCCCCTGCGATTTTCACTGAGACCGGGGCCCTCTTCCCCAGGTCACCAGTAAGAGCAGCCTAATTTACGAGCACAAGGCCAGGAAACACCTCAAGACATAGGCAAGAGTTGTCTTTTCGCTCCCGTGAGTCCAGCCTGCTCCCCGCTCTGAGAGACCTGGGCATTGAGCGAATGGGAAGGTTTTGATTATGGCTTAATAAGCAAGCTTCTTCTTTGTAGACTCTTGTGCCCCTGGTCTCCTTCCTATGGCTCCTCCTATAATCTTTGCCCCAATAATTCCTCTCTGCTGCTATTACCTTTAATCTGTGGTTTAACAACTGAAAACTACTCATTCTTTTCTCTGCATCAGTTTTTAATTATCAGATGAGTCTAGATAACTAGTCCATTCAGATCAAGTCTAAAGAAAAGGCTCATTTGTGAATCAGCTTAGCTCCCTTACAATCCATGTGGGCAGAGGGTCATTCTCACATGTCTGAAGTTTGGGCCTTCTGACAATTGGTAAATATTTTGGGTGCTCAGCTTTGTGCCTGAGGTTGAGCTAGATTCTAGAGACAAGCTGGGGATTAAATACATGGGAGCTGCAGGATTTGGCAGGGTCAGGGGTAGAGGAGGAGATACACGTAGGACAGGACAAGCAAGTTCACAAATGTGTGAACCATTATACCTGTTTTCGGTGCTGTGAGAGCATGTAACAGGGAAGTCTGTCGTGGTCTTCAAGGATGTAATTATCTTGGAGTCAGCTATAAGAGACGATGGGAAGGCAGAGCGAGATCATTTGTATGTGCAAAGCTCCCCCTCACCCCGATTCCCTTCCAGAGGGAGCATGGTGTTTTGGGAGCTGAGAACAGGCCTCATAGCCAAAGATCCTGAATGCATGTAAAAGGTTTCAGGGTTCAGTTAAATTTTAGGTAAACATCATACTAAATGGTTACAGCAGTTGTGTACAGAGGCATCTATATTTCTACTAGAGCAATTGTTCATTTGTGTATTCGGTAAATAGTTAACTGAAAATTCTCTGCAAACTTGTCTCTCTCCTGGGTACTAGGAATGTAAAAGTGGATGAGGCCCAACCTCTGCTTCTTCCCAAGCTGTTAAGTCCCTAAAGTATTTATAATTCCATCATTGAAGATCTGACAGTAAATAAGATGTGTGAAATGTACTACAGTTAATGTGGAGGAAGGTGGAGTCCTCATCTAAAAGGTAATGAGACCCATTCAGATGTTTGCCCTGCAATGAACTGCCCTGCACTGGTGGGTCCTTCTTACAAAGCAAGAGGACCGATGTCACTGCAGACTCTGGAGCTTTAGAATGCTGGAAAACGTGAAAGGAGCTCGTGGGATCCAAGTACTCAGCTTGCTGCAGCTCTAGCAGAAGTGCCAGTAAGTGTCTAATTAATTTTTACTAATTGGCAATCACTGAGAGAGGCAGCAGTGAAATGCCTGCCCTCCTCTCCAAAAGGAACGCAGACACACACAGTACAACTGGCAAAGCCTTCATTACTGGGAGGGTAACAATTACCCATGAAACCCTGCTTCGTAACCCTCATATCATAGCTGCACGTTTAGGAGATTTGCTGAAAAATATTATCTTTTTCAAGCTCTATGTGAGTTAACCAGAGTTTATGAGGCTAGCAAGTCCTGCGAGGGTATAAACAGAAGCAGATTTTGATATCCCATCATGTTCCACTGGTCAAGTACTTTGATCACTGCGAACACCCTACAGACAAATACTCTGCAACCGTGATTCCTCCGAGAGGCTTTCAAACTAAAATGGATTGTTATGTGTGTGAACTCCAGTTTCGCTGCAGACTTCCTCTGCTTGCATGTCCGTGGAGTTCTGATTCGAAAAATAGCTGTTGCCTTCTGCTGCTCGTAAGAGAGCTGTTCCTAGCACTTCCTGGCACCCTTCTACGGTTTAGAACTCTGCACAAACATCAAAATGTCTTAGGAATTTCTCCCCTCTTCGTCTTTTCCCGCCACCTGCTAAGTGTGCTATATTGCATGCAGGAAGTTAATGAGAGCTGTCAGTGGATTAGAAACATTTATTTGTAGGGGCATCATTCATTCAACAAATATCTATGAGCTGGCGTGAGAAATCTGAAGCTGGGTCAAAAGAAGCCTTGTTAGAGCTTTGCTGTTTCTTCATTTATCCTTGATGAGGGAGAAGAAAAAAGGAGAAAGAAGATGGAAGTCCCTCTCAGTCCACAGCACCTGCTCTTCCTCTTCCAAACCGGTTCTCCTTGCCAAGGGCTTATGAGGATTTCAAAATACGGAAGAATAATTTAAAATCCAGACATCTAATGTGTTCTTATGATTGAAAATATGGCCATTCCCTAAAGCAATTTTCCAGAAAGTGTTTATAAAGCGAGAGAGTCACAAATGGACGCAAAACGAGTTCAATTTGATATTGAATATAGAATATGCAGGAAAAAATAGAGAATTTATTTTTTCTAGAACTGCTGTAATATATAGGGATATTGGACACATATTTCTTTACTACAATTACCTTTCTACTGTCAGCGAGCCATAATGAATGATGATTTTTATTCCTTTTGGCGCTCTGACACTGTGCTATAATGGTCTGAGGGAAAAAGAAGGAGATTTTAGAGGTAAGAAATTAGCATTTAATGTTGGCTTTTCCATTTACTTGTTATGAAACTGTGGATAAAGCATTTAATCTCCAAAATTGTGAAAAGAGTGAATATTAATAATAATAATAATACCGATAGTACCTATTGCTTAGAATTTTTGTGAGAATCTTATGATTATATATATACATACATGTATATATTCTTAAAAAAACTTTTTCTAAACACTAAAGATTTCTTAGCTACTATATTTATACTTCTAAAATTGCTGTTCTTTTTAATATTACAGTGTTGTAATGTCACAAGTGTAAGAGCTTAAAAATTAGATTCCAGGGGCCAGTCCGGTGGCGCAGCAGTTACGTTTGCACATTCCACTTCGGTGGCTTGTGGTTTTCCGGTTTGGATCATGGGTGCAGACATATTCACTGCTTGTCACGCCATGCTGTGGCAGGTGTCCCACATATAAAGTAGAGGAAGATGGGCACGGATGTTAGCTCAGGGCCAGTTTTTCTCAGCAAAAAAAAAGAGGAGGATTGTCAGCAGATGTTAGCTCAGGGCTAACCTTCCTCAAAAAAAAAAAATTATATTCCAAGTTGAAGCTCCAATTCCTTTCTATGTAAATGTCATTCTCACCTAATGTAATAATAATCATTGGTTCAAAGCACTTTGAATACAAATTGCATGGTTTAAAAAATTATTCGATTCCTAAAATAATCTGAAGTTTATTTTGTCCTGTGGGCCTCCTTTGAACACCTAGATTTGTGTTTGTAGATAAAAAAGGTAAAAAATCTCCTTTATAATCATTGCTTAATTGCTTTAATAAGTCAGATTTCTATGTTACAGGTGGAAATCTTATTAATGAAAATCAAACATACATTGCATTTCATCAAACCAAATATACTATTAATTACAAGACTAAGAAAAAAAACAGAACATGAAAATATGACAAGCTATTGATTTTATTACATGACTAGAGTACAGAAATGTTAAGATGCAGTAAGTAAAGTAGTCTTAGAATCAAAGAAGTTTGGGATGTGAAATGAGATTTATGTGCATTTAATCTAAGTTAGCTAAAGCATTCATTATTGCTGATTAAACAGTGTTCATCCATTCACTAACTGATAGACATTGAATAAGCTTGCTATGTGCAGGCATGGTGCTAAGCACAGACAAAATCAGAGTCACATACGGGCTCTATGAATCTATGCTGAGCCCAGGTGCTGTTTGAGCAGTAGACACCAATCTGATAATCCCACCAATAAATGTAAAGGCCCCCACTCCTAAGTATATCTGAAATGCTTGGTTCTAGGAGGGCATTTAGTATGACCCCCAGCATAGAATCAGAGACAGCCCCTCCTGGAGAGTTACGTGGAACTGAAGATGACAAAATGCTCATTGAGAAAGGGAAGAAGGAGATGGTGATTTATATTTTTACATGACTCTTCATAATGAACTTTGCCACTGTGGCTAGGGAACTGCCGTGGGAGTGGTTTCATTCATGTTCTTTCTCTCCTTGCCTGTCTAAGTTCCACAGTTTCTCTTCCATGTAGGATGACTGTTCCTCATGTTGATCTGGGTCAGAATATACCTCTGTTTTCCCAGGACAATTATTCTAGGCCACTTCCTAAGCTCTTGCTGAAAATTCATCTAATCTATAGTTTTTATTAGTTATTCTGCTTAAAAGCCTTGTTTATTTCTATGTTTTGCAAAACATAACTGCCTTCTTTACTTAAAATGAAATGATGTAGTTTCCCTCTCTTTATGTCTTCCCTTTTCCTTACTCAAGTGCTCTCTGTCCTATATTTGAATTCTCTGCTACACTGGAGACATAGAAGGATATTATAAAACTTCTTTTGCCGAAAAGTAACATCCTCATTGGAATCCCTGACTCTGTGTTAGTCAGAGTTCTCTAGAAAAGAATCTATCTATCTATCTATCTATCCATCTATATATATCTATATACAGAGAGAGAGAGAGAGGAGGTAGAGAAAGAGAGATTTATTTTAAGGAATTGGCTCACGTAATTGTGGAGGCTGGCAAGTCCAAAATCTGCAGGGCATGTGGCAGGCTGGAGACGAGGGAAGAGTTGGCGTTGCAATCTGGAGTCCAAAGACGGTCTACTGGCAGAATGCTCTCTTCCTTGAGATATCTCAGTCTTTCTCGAAGACCTTCAACTGGTTGGATGAGGCCTCCCCACGTTATGGAAGATCATCTGCTTTGCCCAAAGTCTACTGAGTCAGAGTTAATGTCATGTAACAAATACCTTCACAGCAACATCTGGATTGGTGTTTGACCGAGTATCTGGGCACAGCAGCCTTGACAATGTAACACGCAAAATTAACTACCACACATGGAGATCATCAATTTCATGCAGATGGCAGAAATAAAGATAATTGAACTCTTTTTGCATGTAAACTCAACAATCTCTGCTTCCACTGAAGCTCACGGTGTTGCTGTGACTTGACCAGGTAGGACCACTTAAAAATCAACGTCATGGAGCAGAGGGCTCTTTTAAAGCTCCAGATCCTCCAGGGCCCCCATCAAATATCACCTTTTCCAAGAAGCATTGCTTCCACTATTAATCAGACCCATCCAGTCCTTCCTTTAAGACCCCATTAGTTCTTCCCACATTCTTCCCCTCCCACTGTCACTCATCCTGCTTCACCAGAGACTCTTAGATTGAGGGCAGTGTGTCTTTTTCATCTTTTGTCCTCCTAGTGCCATAATTTTCACCTTATAGGTGCTTAATAGATGATTTTTAATCAAATTGCAAAATCAACTAAAAAGTCAAATTCAGTATATCTGTTTACATGCCTTGGAGGAAAGTAACATAAACTACAATAGGTTCAGTATGATTGTTTTTATATGATAATTAACTATTTTTAATAGAAAATATCGCTTTCTTTTCCTGTTAGGGCTTGAAAGGACAGCAGGAAAGACTTTTAGACTGTTAAATCATTTCAGATATACCATTGTGACAAAGATTTATTTGTGGCAAACCATTTGAAGATAGTATTTCAATTTTAGATATGGGCAATTTTCATTCTTGGACAGAAGTTTCATGATATGAAATCTGTTCAACTATGTATGGAACGAACACATTTCCTTCTCTTGAAGTGGCTTGCTCTTGATCTCAATGACATTATAATGCAATTGCTCTCTAATTGAACTAATCAAATTTTTAGCAATCAATCCAAAGGTTATATGTTTGTCAGATTGGTTTAAAAGTAATTAATAAAAGAGAAGATCTTCAACCTCAGAGAACCAGATGCTGCCTCCGAACCTCTTTGGATGTCAAAAGAACCGCTATATTCAGATCTTGATCTTCTTCAGCAACATCAACAGGGTACTTCAGTATCAAGTAATCAAAGCATTTTTCCCCCTTGTTTGTTTTACTTTGGAATATTTTTAAAGAATATAGTAGAATTAGTATATATATTAACCAAAGGATATGAGAAACGTTTTCATCAGAGTATTTGGTTTAAAATTAGAGATTTAACAGAAATCCTGATTTTAGTGAATGCTGGGGGATCTAGAGTCTACCTTATCTCGTGTAATCTTTATCCAGGTTCTAAAATAGTTCATTTTAGACCAGAATAAACAGCACAGTAGGCTTCTACTATAAACAATAACTGCTCTCTAGAGACCCTAAAGATTCATGAAATGTAGCGATTTGGAATTTTAATGAAGGACAAATTTGAGGCTAAATACTGCAAGGCAGATATGCTAGAATAATTTAGCTACTGAATGACTTAGCAAATGAATGACTTAGCAAATGAATGATTTAGCTAATGAGTAAGCTTAACCTCCAGAGACGCAAAATTAGCGTTGTTATTAAAATAGGGCCTCCGAAGTCAGCATGCCTGGTTTCAACCTCAGCTCCTCCCCCACTAGCAATGTGTCATTGGCCCATCTACTTAACCTCACTGTCCACCACTGTAAAGTGGGACAACATCAGCAGAAAGACTGCCAAAAGAAGTGAGCTTTCAATAACCCAATTTGGATTTGAGTTTTATCTCAATACTATGAGTACAGTAATTCCTCTCTACTGATTAATATGTTTGTTTTTTTATGAAAATTGGACCCTTTGAAACATATTACTTTTTCCCTGCCAGACATCAAGCCAGAAATTCTTTAAATGGGTCATCTTCCCAAGCTTCAATCTCTTACTTGTGTTTTACAGCATTATTCATGAAGGTAGAGCTTAGAGAGAGAGAGAGAAATGAATGGAAATAATTGTGTATGACTTTCAAAAGACGATTTACTCTTCCACAATATTAATTCTCTCCTGTGTTCTTGAAAAATAATTCACTTTGACTTAGGAAAAAAATTACCAACTTTCAAATACAGGAAAATCACATTTCATGTGTCCAAAATATTGTCTTACAATAGGCTAAAACTGTGGGAGCATTACATCCTCCTTGAAAGTCTGGATGTTAATTAGTGATGTATATAATTAAAAAGGAAGCATTATCGACTCCGCTTTCCAGTTTTTATTATTTTCTGGAGCAGATCTCACTTAAAACCTCATGTAGCACTTTAATTCAGTTTAGAAATTAACTATTTAACTATTCTAATCACTAAAGAGCAAGTAGTCACAATTATGAAAGTGGACACATGTAGAATATAGGCCAGTGACAAATGTATGTATAAAAAAATGCTAGCGTGGAGGAAGGCAGAACTGGAATGGGTCTCCTTTGACAAATATGTTAAAGTGATGAAACTACAGTAGCCCCCCTTATCTGAGGTTTCGCTTTCCAGTTTCAGTTACCCGAGGTCAACCTCAGTCCAAAAATATTAAATGGAAAATTTCATAAATAAACAATTCATAAGTTTTAAATCATGGGCCATTCTGAGTAGCACGATGAAATCTTGTGCTGTCCCACTCTGTCCTGCCAGGGATGTGAACCATTCCTTTGCCCAGTGGATCCACGCTGCGCACACTACCCACCCATTAGTCACTTAGCAGCCCACTCTATTATCAGATCGACTGTTGGGTATCTCATTGTTTATGTTCAAGTAACCCTTATTTTACCTATTAGTGACCCCAAAGTGCAAGAGCAGTTATGCTAGTGATTCAGATATGCCAAAGAGAAACCATAAAATGCTTCTTTTAAGTGAAAAAGTGAAAGTTCTTGACTTAATAAAGAAAGAAAAAAATCATATGCTAGGCTTGCTAAGACCTTTGGTAACTTTTATTGCAGTATATTGTTATAATTGTTCTATTTTATTATTAGTCATTGTTGTTACTCTCTGACAGTGCCCAATTTATAAATTAAACTTCATCATAAGTATGCATGCATAGGAAAAAACATAGTATATATATATAGGGTTCAGTGCTATCTGTGGTTTTAGGCATCCACTGAGGGTCTTGGAAAGTACCCCTTACAGATAAGGAGGGACCACTATATTTCACAATACAGGAGATGCTTATAATATTGGTATTTCTTTAGTGTGACTCTAAAAGTAAAACAAATGGGGATATTATGAAGCAAAATTATTCATAAGAGACTAATAGTGGTGGTGTCAGGAGTTGTGAAATTCCCAAAAGACAGATGTTGATTATACATTAGATATCTTGAGGAGTTTGCATTGCCAGTTTAGATAGTTAAATATCTAGGATTCTTTGAAACACTAGCGGGCCTAGCCAGGGAGGGAGGAAAAGGACCAGGAAGTCGGGTGGCTGGTCCTTACTTGGCTTAATGGACTGGCTTGAACAGCATCTTCTACCAAAAGCTGGAACTGACAGTGCAAGCAATTCTTTTGGCACTCAGAAATCACTTGAATAAAAAAGTGACTTGGATTTCACTTTTTAATTCTCCTGGTTTGCCGGGTACTCTATGTGATGAAAATCTAGAGAAACTTTTGAACTGTAACTTTCATGAAAAGTTAAAAATTATTTTAGTAGTATTATTTAGTATTTAGTATCTGGAGCAGGCACAGTTGTTTCTAAAGATCCTGTATATTAATCAAATATGTATTTTTAATACTTAATACAACTGTATAATATACTTATATAACAGTGAGTTTTTTGTGATCTGCCACTTATTATATATTCAATAAATGATGGCAAATATTATTACCTATAATCTCACATAGGTGTGCGTTACCCTGAATGTTACATTATCTTGCATTTGTCTCTAATTTTGTTTGAAGCATAATGTGTTTTGAATCACTTTCAAATATTTATTTATCAAACTGCATAATTAGTTAGATTTTGTTGAATTCCCTGAGGGGGAAAAAATCAGGCCCACTTAAAAATCAAAATCATATCTAGGAATCTTAACATTCACTTCAATAATCATGTTTTGAGTTTTGCATTGAACTCAAGAATGTTTGAATGGTGCATTAAAAATATGCATTTTTTGTATGTGAGAAAGTGAATGTTGACCGTTAACTCCTTGAAAGACCATGCCAAAGCAAAAGTTGCACCTGACGATGATAAACAGGCCAGGATGGCTTATTCAAGTCTGCTGCAATAGCAGAGAGAGGCCAGAACACAATGTGAGCTCAACTTTGCTGAATCAAAGGGCTGAAGAGTTCTGTGACATTAGGTACTGTTAGGACTTGTAGCTAGACCCTGCTGGAGTTAGCCCTTTCTCTTTCCAAGGAGACTTGGAGGACTGGCACTATCTCCCTTGATAATTACATTTCAAAGGGAGAGCCCCTGGTCCTTGTGGAAGACATTCGTAGGTTTTCAGAAGTAGCAAGAGGCTTTTACAAAGATTTACATCTCAAAGGGGTGAAGAAAGTATTTACAATTACAAGTTTTCTGAAGTGAATGTTCTAAGAAAAGGGAAGTCAGGGCTCTAGAAATAGGAAGAATCCTGTCTAAAGTTTCACCATGGGAGGGGAACATTAAGACTATGTTTGTCAACCACAAGAGTAACCTGTTGATCAAGTAAAGCTCATTCCATTATCCCCACGGTGGGAGAACACATGAGAACGCCTCTCAATGGCTTCAGAAAGGGGACCTGTGGATGGATGTTGATGGGCTTTTGAGGTCTGGACCCAAGGGATTTAAGATGAGACTTTCAAGGCAGGGATCTCATTGGGATTGGGCCAACTTCATGATACCGTAGTTTAGGATTGGTGGACCCAGAAAGTTGAGGGTTTTGAAGCAGGTTTTTATAAATAGACAGTTGTTTGATTAGAGAAGGGGACTGTTTGAGCAGTCTGTTGGTTGGGAGAAAGTTCTAAACTTGCTGGAACAAATAATAAAGTCATGTTGACGTGGAAGGCCTTAATCTCGGTCCTGGTAATTGACTGTGGCATGCCTTGAGATCTTACTTCTCCATGGTTAATTGAACATTCAACTGTACACATATTCTTTTAGAAGTTGAAAGAGAAGACTAAGATGGTTTCATTTCACTCGGATTTATTTCTTGACTCAGTTTCCCTGACTACAAATGCCATTATAGTGAGGCTTTCAAGCATCACGTGAAAATACTTTATAAGGTCACATTAATATGATTTGTATTTTTAAAGTAATTGCTGTCCACTTAAATGCTCCACATACTCTCCTAAATTGTTTGTTGACTTACAAGTTAATTGATCCCTGAATGTCTAATACCTCTTGGCTCATTACAGGAACACTTGTATTAATTTACCCAGCAGAGGGTCTCTGTGGTTGTCTCTGCTGCCAGAGAATTTCTGCCAGGTGAGTCCATTTAGGGATTCCAATATAAATCTACAATCCTGACGCAATGAGATCAAGTGTAGGAACCTCAACTCCATGTATTTAAAAACAGAATTAATAAAATGACCAAAAGTAATCTATACTTTATTCACTGCTATATAAAAGATTAAATGTTTTGGATGGCTTGATACTTGTCCAAATATCAAAAGAATATTTTAGAGTTCTCACTATTAGAATGATTATCAATTTGCTTATAATATATTAAAAATGATTAGGTGAATTTAACATTGTCACCGTTTTTTTAAAGGCAGGATTGTATACTTTTGCAGCCAAAATTTAGTTTAACTTAATTTCCTCCTATGTTTTATGCATGAGAAAAAACAGGCTCAAATACTTAAGGATACAGTCAGATCGTGGGTATGGGAAATTCTAAACCTATGTATCATAGCTCTTTATACCACAAAGATTGCTAGTTCAGAATATCTCATTTTACTATCACTCACTTTGAAGAGTTGTTCATATTTCAAAATTCAGAGCTCAAACAGGTAATTTTTGGCCATACAATATCAAATCAGACTTAAAGAGGCTGGCTGCCTGCAAGGACAGAACTTTCTTTGTAACTCAAGGATGCCACTTCCAAAAGTAATTCTATTATTCCTAAAAGCTTTCATTTTTGAAATATTTATTTCTTCCATAAACTCAATGTGTAGACTGAGTACTGATTCATTTCCGAAAGAATGTGTTTGTCTGCAGACCTAGAATCTCCTCGATGAGTCTGTCCCCAGAGGCACCCTGTGCCAGTGATTTATAGATGGCTTTCTGTCTCGTTCCTCCTAGCATTTCTTCTTCTCCTTTGTCTGTTAAAAAAAAATACTGGGGAAAATTGTATTTTGCGCTAGGGGAAGTCCTTTGGTATGTGTTTCTCCATCTGTGAGTTCCTACATACTATGGGTTGAACAACTCTCAGTAAAGAGCTTCTGTGAGAAATAACTTCTCCCTCAAGCCCCATTACTTTCTCATTTAATTGTGTCCATTTCATTGAACTGAAAGAGGCAATAATTTCCCCGAGAAATTCTTTAGCAGTTTCTAAAATAAAATTAGGTTATAATTATAGTTATTTTCATAAGTTTATTACGTGGCTCTCAAAGGCATCTTTAAAACATTGATTTGAAGATTCTTACTGTAAGAATCTCCATTAAACCCATTGTTAAGAACATCAGACATTTGGTCACATTACGGTAATTAACACCTTATGTATGAAAACAAAATGCTATATGTGGAACCGAAGAGAGTAGTAGCTTCCACATGGATTCAACAAACGGTAGCTGAGTTGGAATGCCAGGTTCAGTGAGCTGTGGGCCATCATCTTATTTGCCTCTCTCATGTTTCAGCTCTTCTAGTTTCCTCTCTCAAAATTTAGTGCCCCTCCTAGCTCTCTAATAAGGATCTTTGTCCGGTTTTTCCGGATGGTACCAATCTTAAATATTGTGCCTAAAAAGCCATTAGTTTGTCTGTCAGCATCTCCAAGTAGGATGGATATAGCTTTATCAGCAGGGCTTGGGGAAGAGAGGCTTAATGTCAAAATGTGATAATCTACCATGCTTCGTATAGTTCTTGAAGAAGAGTTTTCTATCTATGTAAATTATTTTTCCTGTTTGGTTATAAACTGTTTATTTTCATCTTCATTTTCAAATTGCAAAAGCAATATATACTCTGCAAAAACTCTATCAATATAAAACATATAAACTATATAGTGAAAGTTGCCCCTCAAATTATCCAGGATAACTATTATTAATGATTTGATATTATCCTTTTGTGTGTTTACAAATATGTATATATATATATGTCTTATAAATAATGTTATGATAAAAAATCTCTCTCTCTCTCTCTCTTTTTTTTATTTTTCCCTGAGGAAGAGTTACCCTGAGCTAACATCCATGCCAATCTTCCTCTATTTTTAATATGTGGGTCACCACCATAGCATGGCTGACAAGTGGTTTAATTCCATGCCTAGGATCCAAATCCACAAACCCAGACTGTCAAAGCAGAGTGCATGGAACTTTAACCACTATGCCACAGGCCTGGCCCCCAAAAATGTTTTTTGAATCAAAAATATTTCAAGGGGGTGCCAGCCTGGTGACACAGTGGTTAAGTTCGCACATTCTGCTTCAGCATCCAGGAGTTCACCAGTTTGGATCCCAGGTGTGGACCCATTCAATGCCAATGCTTGGCAAGCCATGCTGTGGCAGGCATCCCACATATAAAGTAGAGGAAGATGGGCATAGATGTTAGCTCATGGCCAATCTTCCTCAGCAAAAAGAGGAGGATTGGTGGCAGATGTTAGCTCAGGGCTAATCTTCCTCAAAAAAAAAAAACAAATTTCACGGGCATCTTCTACATCAGTTTATACAGAATTATTTTAATATTTTTCATGTCTTCATCATACTCCATGATATACATGTAAAATAATTCATTTAATCATTGACTATTAAGGGGTCTTTAGGTTTTTCCTGCTTCCTCAGTTTTACATTTAAGGCTTCAATAAATATTTGTGTATATTGTGTTTGTCAGCTCGGGTTGCTATAAGAAAATACGGTCAACTGGGTGGCTTAAACAATAGGCATTTATTTCCACAGTCTCGGAGGCTGGGAGATCAAGATGCCAGCAGATTTGGTTCCTGGTGAGGTCCCTCTTCCTGGTTGCCTTCTTGCTGTGTCTTCACACGACAGGAGAGAAACCGAGACAGAGAGACAGAGATAGAGAGAGAGAGGGCAAGTGAGCTCTCTGGTCTCTTCCTATAAGGACACTAATCTCATATGAGGGCCCCACCTCATGACTTCACCTACCTACTTACCTCCCAAAGGCCCCACTCCAAATGCCATCACATTGCGGGTCAGGGCCTCAACATGCGAATCTGGGGAAGGACACAACTCCGTAGACAGCATACATATATACCTGTGCATGTGCATGACTATTTCTGAAGGATAGCTTCCTAGAAAGGAAATTTTTAGTCAAATGTCCTGACCATTTAGAAAATGTCCTGGCTTCCCTGAGGTTTACAGCATATCACTGTTAACAAATATTTATGACCATCTCTAGCCCAGAATAGCATTTTGCTCTACTATCAGCAATGGACAAATGAGACTATATTCTATCTGAGAGATAAAATAGAGTTTCAGTTTCCTTCCTCACAGAAATATGTGAAAATAGTTGACCTAAAGCATTGAAAGTTTCAAACTTTTCTATGCTACCTAAATAAACCATCAAATCAATAAAAAAAATAGTTTAGGAATAACTATATAAAAAAATTAGAAAGAGATTGAGTTAGGGACTATTCGATTCTCCAAGCTGAGACTCAATGATTCTATCTTGTTTTAAAATCATTTCTTTTATTTTTTGATAATTACCATGAGATCTAAAACAGCCATAAATATTGATTTTTACTCTGTAAGATATATGCCATAAATTCATTTTGGTTAAAAAGATATATTTTACATCCACATAGTAGACACTTCCAACTTTTTCTGTTACCATGGTTAGACTTATAGAAATCACGTGTCTTGTTTTTATAAGCTTAAAAAGTGAGACTTGGAGCATCGTGTATAGGAAGGATCATCTATAAATAACATCATCTTTTACTTCTCTCTTAAAGAATATATTCAAAGACTTTGTATGTAGCTCAGGATGGAAAGCAATAAATGTTCTCTAAAGTAGAATATCTTGTTGAGAAGGAAGAACTTATAAAACTTTCTTCATCCTGTGATTTTTAAATATGGAGTACATTTTTAAATCACATTTTTTTTAAAAAAAGTAGGTGTATCTGTGAAAATAAGCCCTCAGTAACTTTGGCAGAAATCAAGGTTCATATTTTATGATAAAATTCTATTGAGGAACCGAGCTCAAAATTCAGCAAGACATGCCGTATTTTATATACTTTTAACCATAATCACACTTTTGTATCTTTATTAAAGAATCATCAAATAGATTTACTTCAATGGCTAATTGTGCCTGTAGTGTGTGTATTTTAACTCCTTATCATACACATATACCTATAAGATAACTATTTCCTGTCACTATTAGTATATTTTCTCTTTGTTTCCAAAGTACGTTGTTCGTATCCGCATTCTTAAACTTACCCGTGGCTACAATCCCGTGTTTACACTTTGATTCCTCCCTCACTATTCCATAAGCTCAGTTATCCGTTACAAGGTGTCTGTGATGCGTTTACTTTGTCCGGAAGTTCTGGGTGCTCTGTATCTGGAGTTTTAAAAACATATCTGGTCATCCCAATTGCTGAAAATGGACATCTACTCACATCTTATTTCTTTTTTTCTTCATATTTTTCTTATAATGGCTAGTGTTAAAATGAGGAAACAGGCTCAAAATTTTAAGTGGATTGACAGCTCCTGACCAGTGGGACAGGTAATGAGTTGTGGCCATACACATTTACAGCAGCGCATTCTCAGCACTTGTTTTCTTCTGCCGTGTACTAGAACTAAGGGTTGCTGTCTCTTTCTTCTCCACATGTTGAGGTTTATGAGGGTAGAGACACAGACAGCTCTTCTTCTTGGCATCTGTAAATATTTGTTGAATGGAATCAAATTTTTTGGCATAGTGGCCTCCATTTCCCCTCAGGTAATTGCAAGTAAATTTTAATAAGTTAGCATTGGATTAAATTAAAACGAAAATCACTACAGCTCACCGGAGTGTTTAGCGCTTTTCTTTTTTGAATTGTAAAACACAAACACGTCAGCAATTTGTTTCTGATTTGCATTAATCAGGTGCATTGCCATGGTATAACACAGAGGTAAGGGACAGTCATGTGACTCTTCTTAGCGTGATAGTTACTGACTTTAATAGTTCCAGAACACTGATTGCTAAATCATGTAAAATTTTACTGATGGTTCAGTGTTTGACTTTTCAGTGATCTTCTTTGCTTCCCATATAGCTATTTCCCCTGCTAAATGCAATATTAATAATAAAAACTTCTTAATTGATACTTCATTTTCATTAATCATGAAAAATTATGCCATAAGAATTAAGAGAAGGCAATGGAATTTTTATTGTGGATTTCAGTAGCTTGATTTTATAGTATCACTCAAGAACAGCAAGTCGGACTGAATACACTGCTCTCCCTTGGTAAACGGATTGTGAAAATTTTAACACATTTTACACAGAAATGGGAGAATATATTAATAGTTCTTTTAGAAAACTGTAGACATATTTTTCACCTTAGTCTTTCAGTAATGGAAGTATCTATCTATGCCAGGTGCCAAAATTATACAGATTTAACTCAAAAGTTATCATTTCTATTTGTAATAGAAGTGTTGCCAGTATTCACCACTTCTATGTCAGTGTGAAATGATGTGACCTGCTCTTTAAATTCAAATGGCTGAGAATGTATACTATATACAAAGAATTTATGCATATGTTTAAAGAGCACATTGAAATAATAGATGAAAAGAATAACAGACATTTCTAAGAAAGGGAAAGTAGTCAAAAATGACATGTGAAGTTTCGGTGGGAGAGGGAGTCAAATCTGTAAGTAATTACTATGCAGCGTCATCAGTTAACTGTAATACAACATATATGCGCATAAATGGAAAACTTGGAATAAATAAAGTGAGAGAGCAATTTGAGAGAAGCAGGGAGCAGATTTCCATATCACCACCCCATCTGCACATTGCCCAAACAATCCAAAAATAGAGGAAAAAATTGAGAAAACACCCTGAAAGGAATTTTTAAAAAGTTACAAGAAGTTCTGGAAAACCTGATGATGCAGAGATTTTCCCCAACTCAAACTCTGCTGCCCGTTTAACTGCGCATTTCAGCCTGTCTCATCTCAAGGCATACACCTTTGAACCATCAAATAAACGCTCTTATCCCCTGATTCTGCCTGCAGTCAAATGGACCAGAAGACTAAAAACCTGAAGGTGTTATAAGCTGTGCATATACTCCAGGCCAGAAGGCGGAGGCAATTGTTGGACTACCTGGAAGCAAGAAATTTCTTTCCTCATTTGCTCTAGACCCGACTTCTGAGATCCTTGGCAACCGTCCCCTGGGTTTGTCTCCTGAGCCCTCCATCTCCTTCTACTCTTCTCTCCGCCGCAGCAATTCGACCCTATTACCTTGTGCATTATGTTCTGGAACCGGCCCCCCAGTATTCCATCTAATCAACAGCCGCGGCACGATTGTAGGCATGGAGTAGGACCATTCCAGGTTCTGGTGGATGAAAACAAACTGGAGCTCTTGCCATAAAGAATGCTTGAGCCCAGGAGGTGCACCAGTGCGAGCAGAGACCAACAGATCTCCTCTCGGTGGCTTTGTTCATCCCAGTCTTCTGTGACAGAGGTGCCCACAGAGCACGGGTGACCAGGAAGATGCTAAAATCTGCATAAGAGCTTGAACTGGGGAGGAAAGGAAGATTCAAGGAACAACTGGAAAACTTTAAGGTTTACAAAGGATGCTAAGAAAAAAGTAAACAAACATTTAAATAGCTATATCATTTAATTACTAATATACATTAACAAAATGGAAATATTCAGTAAACCAAGAATACCAAGACATATTTAATAAACCAAGATGCCACATGTCTTTTCCTTTTGTATTAAAAACTGTCTAAATTGAGTGGCCGGCCCAGTGGCGCAGCGTTTAAGTTCGCATGTTCTGCATCAGCGGCCCGGGGTTTGCCGGTTTGGATCCCGAGTGTGGACATGGCACCGCTTGGCAAGGCATGCTGTGGTAGGCATCCCACATATAAAGTAGAGGAAGATGGGCACGGATGTTAGCTCAGGGCCAGTCTTCCTCAGCAAAAAGAGGAGGATTGGCAGCAGATGTTAGCTTAGGGCTAATCATCTCCCCCTCCAAAAAAATAAATGGGGACCAGTCCCGTGGCTGAATGTTAAGTTCGTGCACTCCCCTGCTGCGGCCCAGGATTCAGATCCTGGGCACGGACATGGCACTGCTCATCAGGTCACGTTGAGGGAGCGTCCCACATACCACAGGTAGAAGGACCTGCAACTAGGATATGCAACTATGTACGGAGAGGGGGTTTGGGAAGATAAAGCAGAAAAAAAAAAAAAGATTGCCACAGTTGTTAGCTCAGGTGCCAGCCAATCTTTAAAAAAAAAAATAAATTAAATAAATTGAAAACTGTGATTTTACCAAAGTTTCCAGTACTTTGAATGATAGAAGCTATAAATTTTTTAAAAATCATAAATCAGACTTGCTGATTTTATGCTATAAATAGAAGCATAAACATTAAAAGTAAAAGCAATATACCAAAATGTAAATTTAATAAAACGGGCAAAGTGTGACCTGTAGGGTCAACCCTCTGTGAAAAATAAAATAAAAGGCCACCTTATAATGACAATGGAAGAGAGTAGAGGAGCTAATTCTTGAATTGTCTTAGTCATTTAAAGTTTCATATTGCATTTATTTAAACTGTGGTGTGATTTCTTACATTTACAACATAAAAATTCAAAGTCAGTCTCATAAGAATTCAGAGCTCACAGCTGATGCATTCTTCCAGCCCCCTAGTTTTGCCAATTCGGTGTCACTTCCTCCTTCTAATAGCATTTACCATCCAGTCCATTGTAAATAGTTCTCATTTAAATTTCGTTCATTTTCATGTGCTATAGCAGTAATGGCCAAATGTCACTTAGGGATTGTTGTGTATCAGTCACTATAATATGTCAGTTTTTGTGAGTTGGTAAATAAAAGTATCTCTATTTTACAGATGAACAAAATAGACACGTATAGGATTTTGGCCACTTGTCCAAGGTGGCATGGCTTAGGAAGCTGTAGAGTGGGAATCTAAGCCACCTGATTGGATGTGAACAGGGATCCCACAGGTGGGGTGGAACCTAGGAAGACTGTCTTGCCTTTCTAAGCCTAATCAGTACCTTCTGTTTCCAAAGTTTATAGCCCTTTGACCGTAGCTCTTTTTTCTTATAATGATCTATGATTGATGTGATTTGCCTGCACAGCAATTTTTCACAAGTAGATTATGAGCATCCCAAGGGCAAGAAACTGAGCCTTATCACGATGCCAGCAACAAGCACAGATTCTGGTTTGGTATTCGGGCTCATCAACTACTTTTCTGCTTTTGTGGAATTCCTTTTCCTTTTCTTTTCCCCTTGCCTGTATAAATACGGTCCAATCTTCTTCCCTTCTCTACTGAATGTCCCTTAACCTATGAAAGCTCTCTGCTCTCCACAACCCCCCTCCCCCTTTTCAAACCTCCACAACCCTGCGTTTGTCATGTATGGTAAGTACCTTATTTTCAATTGCATGATATAATGATACCTGTACATCTATTTTATCTTTCACTCTCCATTTATGCTTCTCAGTTGGTAAACGTTTTAAAGGCAAAAACAAAAAGATCTTTCTCTTTCACCTTATTCAATGTACCTGTATCACCTACAGAGTAAACTTCAAAATTCGACGTTCAAGCTATTCCGTCCAGCACCACGCTCTTCTCTCACTCTGTTCTGGACCCTCTCCCAGGTATTTACAGTTTCCTTAGCATATTGTGTAGAATGATGCCTCCATACCCCTTGGATTGTGAACAAATCCGACTTTGTAGTCTAACACACTTATCTTGGAATCTCACATGCATTCCTTCTACATGTTTTTCTCATTAGTAAAATCAAGATGATAATTCCTACATCAAGAGACACTATGAAGATTGAATGAAATAATTTATGTAAAGTCACGAAGCAACATTTCTGGGATGAGTAGATACTCAAAAATGAGAGTCCCCTTCTTTTGCTCTTCAAGATTCAGGTCACACATCTCCTTCTGTCTGAAGTCATCCTTGAATCTCCAGCGAGAACTCTCTCTCCTTTTGTGCTTTCTTCTAGCCATGCGGATACCCATGTCAGGAGTCCTCAAGACCCTCAGTTTGATGACTCACTAGCAGGACTCTCAGGTCTCAGAAAAGCTGTTATTCCCGTGGGCATGCTTTCGTACAGCAAAAGGATACAGATTAAAATCAGAGAAGGGAAAAGGTGCATTGGGTGAGGCGCAGGAGAAACCAGGCACCAGCTTCCAGGTGTCCCCTCCCAGTGAACTTCCACAGACATTCCTAATTCCCCCAGCAATGATGAGATGGCACCTGTGAAGTGGTGCCAATCAGGGAAGCTCAGGAGCCTTGGGATTCGGGGTTTTATTGGCAGCTAGTCACATAGGCATGTAGTGCTGAAGTAACAGACCTTAGCAACCCATTCTCCAGCCCCCATGAGGTCAAACCACTGACACTGTGGCCCAGGGCCTCAGAGATACCCAACACTGTTATCAGGCAGGGTCTTCTAAGGACTGAAAAAGATTGGTCAAGGGCCAGTCGTCCTGAAACACACCTTCTTCTGGAATGTGCAGGGCTTGGACCACCTGGGCCTGCTTCATTAACCCTTCACTGCACACTGTGTTTTATTACAATAGTTTCACATGCCTGTTTCTTCTATCTTTCCACTACTTAGCATTTCATAGTCAATCAATCTTTGTTGAGTGGTCGAATAAATACATAAATGCATTTCTGAAACTCCTAACGTGACCTAACATTTCTTTACGTATCTGTAATATTCATTATTTATTTATAGGTTCATAATTGATAATAATAATTGAGAAATAAGTTCCTTTTGTTTTAGGGAACCAGCCAAAACATGAACTTTGTATTTGTCACACTTCAAATTTTGCATTTTGCATTTCTTTGAATTATGCGAGAGCCCTTCAAAGATTATTTGTGATTTGCAGTGAGTAGAAAGCAAAGAAACTCAACATTGATCTTTACTTTAACTTGGAGTACCCAAAATGGCAAAAGGCACACATTTATGGGTAAACAGAGAAAACTTTCTTTGGAAGGGTTCAACCTCAGTAGAAACACTGGAAAGATGAGGATCAGAACCGATGTTTGCAAAACCAAGGAAAACATCTAAATGTTAAGTAAGTAATTGCCTAGGAATATGAAGGAGACTAACCTACTCCCCTTTTTTTCAGCTCAGTGTGGTTGGAAAGGGCTGGGATCTGAGTCCGGGGCAAAAAGAGGAAGAAGAACAAGCCCATGCTTCTTCACTCTGTTCAATTTAGTATTTCACTGGATCTTAAAAGCATCATGCAAAAAACATGTTTTGAAAACTTGTAGAGTAGACAATGAATGAGGCACTGAAATGGGTAAATAAAAAGAAAGAAAAGCAGATATAATTTCTTAAAAATGTTTCTGACCTAGTCGGAGACAAAATATGCAAGAAAAGACACATTTCTTGCTCTTCCAACTTCACGGTCCAGAGCAGGCGTTTAGAGTGTTTTCATGTAGAACACGGGGTTTTGGAAGTTCAAGAAAGAGATAAAGGAATGTTTCTAAAACATCTTTTAACATCTCATTTTCTTTAACAGGACAATGAATCTAATATTCCTTCCAGCTATTTGGTTCATAAATGAAATTACATGTGAATGTTCAGGCAAATTATAGCATGACTTCACCCAATTTTACTTAGTGTTAATGATAATTTTCATTAATACAGGGCATTTACAACGAATATTTAAGTTTTTTCTATTCAATAATGACTGTAATTTTTTCAAAAATAATTTTATTGATTTAATTTTTTAAAGGGATATAAATTATTTCTATTAAAAAAATGTTAGTGATAATCCTGAAACTTTGGGGCCTAATCCATAGCTTTTGCCTTTATTTAGCCTTCAAGCTTTTGTGTTATGGGCCCTTTTAATAAAGTAATCCTCTGAACTTTGGTCTTTTAGGTAGTCAGTTAAAATCAAGGTCGTATACTCTGATTTTATTCTCTATATTTTATAAGGTGACCTTAAGTCCCACATTAAATATTAAAAGATGTGTCATCACTTGCCAACTGATTCCTTTTAAAAAATAGGATTATGTTGAAGACAACCTCAATGTCATATACTTTCTTCTGATACGCTTGATTAGATTATACTGCCATTAATCAAAGGTCTCCTTATATTTAAAGGCTAAATTTGATACAGTCTGTAAAGAATCCTCAGAAGAAAAATAATTTTTATAGTAATTTTGCCTTGAGAAACATGAGTTGAGAGAAAAGCAAAGTCAAAAGACCCTATGGTAACTTTTTATTGTCGTTATACATAGTCTGGTATATATAATGCCAAATGCAACTATAATATCTGTAAGCTTTACACCTACAATGTGCGCCACCTTGCATAGGATAGCTCCGTGTCGAAATCTATCGTGAGATTTGTCAGGTGCAAAACGGATCAATGCTTTACTTAACCACAGAATTCTGTGCACCTTTCGCAGAATTGAATTTGATGCCCAGGAACATTTTTATAGAACAAAAGGTCTAGAAAAAAGTAAGCATATTAGGACAGAGCACACCTACTCCGAGCACAGAATAATACCCTGAATGTCAGTTGTTAGTTCATAATATTAGAGGTAGGTGCCAAGTCTCAGAACTTTTGAGATGTGTGTTAAATTAGAAAAATAATTGGATGTTATGTAAAGAGTCAATAACCCTGGTTGCTGAGCTCCTGTCTACAGCCCTCTGAGCACAGAGTCTGGTTGGAGGGACGCACAGCTGTGGTGCTTGGGGATAAATGTGGGGGCTGTGCATCCCTGGAGAGGCCCAGGCTTCTGGCTTTTTAGTTTCTCATCTTGTCACCTCCCACTCTTGCCTCTTTGGGGTTGAGATGAAACAAGTGAGATATAAAGGAATATTCATTTCACTTTTTAATTAAACATTTGGTTTGGTTCCAAAAGACAAGACTTCAGTTCACATGCACAGAAAAGATGTCAGAAAACTGGTAAAAAAAAAAAAAAAAAAAAAAAAGTTAGGCCTAGAAAGGATATTCCTACTCATGAGGGACTTTTACTTACTTTTGCTTCAGCAGAAAAAGCTGGGCCTTTCAGAGCCCAGACGGCGTTCATGTATCACAGTCTTGGGAGGAGAAGATTTCTCGAACTCTGTCAGTGAAAATAAGTGCAATGTACCGTAAAAATACACAATATTATTGTAGTTAATTTTGTGTGCTCTGCTTCAGTGGCTGGGTGTTCACAGATTTGAATCCTGGGTGCAGACCTACACACCTCTCATCAAGCCTTGCTGTGGCAGCATCCCACATACAAAATAGAAGAAGAGTGGCAAAGATGTTAGCTCAGGGCCAATCTTCCTCACCAAAAAAAGAACATTTTCTATTTTCACATTTATGCAGTGAAAGTTATCAATCTGTTGCTTTACTGTGTCTCCTTTTATATTTAGGCTGAGAACAGCTTTTCTAATTGCATGTTAACAAAACAGCTCTTTTATTTACTTTCATGTTGTGCTTTAAAAGGTTTTCTTAGTTTACAATTTATTAGCTCCATGGTGGGAAGTGAAAACATCTATCCTAAAAATAGTTTAAACTTATTTTCCATCTGTATGTCTTCTTTGGTGAAGTGTCTGTTCAGATCTTTTGCCCAGCTGTTAACTGGGTTTGTTGTTTTCTTTTTGTTGACTTTTATGCCCTCTTTGCATATTTTGGATACCAGTCCTTTTTCAGATGTGTGATTTGGAAGTAGATTCTCCCAGTCCACAGCTCATCTTTTCATTCTCTTAACAGTGTCTTCACAGAGCAGAAGTTTTTCATTTTAATGAAGTCCAACTTACTAATTTTTTCATTCCTAGATTATACTTTTATTGTTGCATCTAAACCGCTCTTAAAAATAGTCTATTAATTAAAATATTAGGCTAGCAACAAATATTAAACAATCCCTCTCTTTACATTGAAGATCCATATTTGTCATAGGCCAAAAATGAAAATTAATCCTGGGTTTCCTACTGTCTATCTCCTTGTGTCTATTTTTGCCCCATTGGTATACTATTTGGAAATTTTAAATATAAACCGTTTGAATAAGGGGTAAATCAAAGCAGTTTTCCTTTATTAGCCCCTCAAATATCTTGAACTTCAAGGAAGTTTTTCAAAACTTTGAATATCCTTCTGGTTAACTTCACTTTGGGCTTGCTTCCTCCCCTGTCTGTCCTTTCCCATCGTAACCCCGGGGACTAGCTGAACTCATCGTGCGCGAGCACTTCTTGGGCGGGAGCAGCGTCCTGCCTCCATTCTCACCTCGTTAGGTCACTCCTGTGTGTACTCCCGACACTCTCAACTACTCCAAAGTTCGAGGCAGCCAATGACTCAGCATGTGCACACACTCTTCCTTCTGCCTGGACTGCTTATTGCTGCTGCTGTTTCTTTTTTTGCTGTTTTTCATCATTTATTATTTTACATTTAATTTTTTGACCTATGAAACACTGCACATAATTAATGTATACAATTTGATGAGTTTGGAGATAAGTGTACACTTGTGAGACCACCACCATAATCTATGCCATAAACCTATCCATCACTTCCAAAAGTGTCTTCTTACCCTCTTATTTATTTATTTATTTATTTTTGTGATAAGAAAACTAGGACACTTAACATATAATCTACCCTCTTAGCAAAATTTTAAGATTACAATACAGCATCATTAACTATAGGCACTGTGCTGTCCATCAGATGTCTAGGACTCATTCATCAGGTATGACTAAAATTTTGCACCCTTTGACTTATTAGTCACCTCCCCATTTTCTCTGTCCCTAGCCCCTGGCACCCACCATTCTACTCTCTGCTTCGAGAAGTTCAACTATTTTAGATTCATCACGTAACTGGAATTATGCAATATTTGTCCTTCTGTGATTGGCCTATTTTACTTGGCATAATGACCTCCAGGTTTATCCCTGTTATTGCAAATGCAAGATTTCTTTTTTTCAGGCTGATTAACATTTCATTGTATGTATATTCCACATTTTCTTTATCCATTAACAACTGATGGACATTTAAATTGCTTCTATGTCTTGGCTATTGTGAATAATGCCACAATGAACACGGGCTTGCAGGTATCTATTTGAGATGTTGATTTCAATTCCTTTGGATAAATACCAAGAAGTAGAATTGCTGGATCATATGGTGCTTCTACTTTTAGGTTTTTGAGGAGCCTCCATACTGTTTTCCACAGTGGCTGCACCAATTTACATTCCCATTAACAGCACACAAGGCTTCCCTTTTTCCACATCCACACCAGCATTTATCTTTTATTTTTATTTTTTTGCTGAGGAAGATTCACCCTGAGCTAACATCCACAGCCAATCTTCCTCTTTTTGTATATGAGCCACCAATATGCATGGCCACTAATAGATGAGTGGTCTAAGTCCACACTTCGGAACTGAACCCAGGCTGCTGAAGCAGAGCGCTCTGAACTTAACCACCAAGCCACTGGGGCTGGCCCCCGTTTTTTTTTTTTTTTGATAAAAGCCATCCTAACAGGTGCAAATGGCCAAGAGAAATATGAAAAGGTGTTCAACATCACTAATCATCAAAGTCACGTGAATCTAAACCACAATGAGATGTTGCTTCTTTCGATCACTCTTGAAAGTGAAGACCTAGTTCCAGTATTATTTCTGCCAGAAGATTTCTCTTGTCCCTTTCACCCAATAAAACATCCTTTATCTCTCCTGCTATAGTGGCTCTGTGACACTCATTATGCCACATGTGAAGGCTAGTCACTGATCTATCTGTTTTCCCCCCCAAAACGACCGTTCTTCTGCCATAGGATACACGTTTTCTTTGTTTTCCTAGTATTGTGTCTAGCATGAAATCAGCATCAAGTAGGTGCTTTTCGAACCGAAAAACAAATGAACAAATGCATAAATGCAGAATGTTTCCCTCTGTACTATTTTCTTCCTGCTGCTTTGGCTTTTGAGAGTAGGAAAAGGATAAGAGTATAGAGCATGAGAGACTAAGCTAGTGCTACAGAGTATTTGTCAGTTAAACAACGTGGTCTGAACAATGCAAAAAAGAATTAACAACACAGAAATAAATAGGCAAGGTGGAAACAACATCTGTGTTTGCGACTGGAAATGTCTTCTAAGACTGCCACAGTTCACAGTTGCACAAGTGGAAAAATAAATTTGAGCAGAGATTGCCAAAAATAAATAAATAAAACCATAGTAGCATGCTTGGAAAGGGTTTATTTGTTGGGGTTTCTTGACTCAAACAAATGTTAGGACATTTGTTTAAAGACTTAGATTTCTGTTCAAATCTGTTCTTCAATTGACCATTTAGCCTTGAGAAATAAATAGATCATCGAGTGTTCAAAAACATGTATATGCTTTTATTTTATCTCAGCTTATAAAGATGTAGTCACCGGTTCACCAAATGAAATAGTAAGCATCCTCTTAATAAGGTTTTATTCTAGTAAGTGTTCCAACTTATGGGATAGAATCTCTTCCCGCTTCTCTCCTGCCTGCTACAAAGTCTTGGGCCTCAGCACAGTGTGTGTAGATGTAAATTCACTCTGAGAAATTAGCTCATGAATTAGATCAATGCCAATATTAGTTCTGCATGTCTGAAAGTCTCCATGTTCTTTCACAGTCTCCTGCTTTCCTCTGCAGTGCTTTACCCTGGGTAAACCACCTCACCATCAGCCCTTTTAGACTCGTCGCCAGCAAAATGAGGAATTTAGATCAAATGTCTTCAATGTCCCTCTCAATACTAATCTTTCATGGATATGTTTACGTGTCTTTACCTCAGGGAGAGATTTTACTTTAAATCATACCATAACCTGTTGGAATGGAGACTTCTTTAGCAGTGAAGCAGGATTTATTCAACTTTACTGGAAAAATTAAGTAAGGAAATGCTCCTTCCAGTGAATGATCATTGAATTTGAGAGCATAAGTCCTTCCGATAGTAGCCTTTTGCTCTCAAATCAACAGATGCCATAAAAACGTTATCATTTTGAACTCCTGAACTAAACAAAGATAGTAGTTTATACAACTTCTCAGTGGTGATGGGGAACCTGTTACAGCATCTGTGGGAGCAAGTTCACATCTATCAAATTTCATCTCTTTAATGAGATGATACCATTTCCGAGAGCTTATTGTGATTTTTAAATATCATTTTTTGGAAAATATCATATCAGCCATCCATATAGACTTTTCCTCAAGTTAAACAACTCCTGAGTATAGAAAAGTTCTGTTTCATTTTTCTGAAATAAAGCCAGTAAGAAATTTGGACTGCAGAGCGAGATTAGAGTTCTCAAGACACTATATATCATCACTGAAAATAAAGCCCCTGCTGTGAAACCACAAATGGTAGAAAGAGTTCCCCCATTTGTACGCTAAGCAGTGAAAGCCTGACATGGAGCCAGGAAACATTGTTTAGAGTCCCTAAATATTTTATTAAACCGAACAGGCCAGGTAGAGTTTATTTAGACGTGGTATGATTTATTTGGGTTATTCCTACTGGTTCTTCAGTTGTTAGACAAGAGATTATTCACATACAAAATCAATTCTGAAAAATTAATGATAAATGTTATGGATGACATAAATCTTGGAACAGTGTGTTCTGAATTCACCATTGCTTTAACTTTTATGTGTTGCATTTAGCAGAAAAATATCTTGTGTTTTAGCTCGAAATTAAATAGGGACTGTTGTGTCAGGTGAGAGAAAGCTCCAACTCTTGAGAAATTCCAATTCTAGGCTGCCCTTCCATCCTGTGATGTGGATTTTTTTACCGTCTGTAGCATTGAAGGTCCCCAGAGCTCTCCTACCCGACTCCCTTGCCTTTTGACAATCCTACCATCAAAGAGAGAGCGCTGAAAAACATTATACATTTGTCAAAAGCCGACAGAATGTACAACACTAAGAGTGAACTATAAGGTAAACTATGGACATTGGGTGATAATGATGTGCCAGTGAAGGGTCATCCTTTGTAAGAAATGTACCACTGTGGTTTGGGATCTTGATAACGGGGGAGGCTCTGCATGTGTGGGGTAGAGGATACACAGGAAATTTCTGTACTTCCTACTCAATTTTGCTGTGAACTTAAAACTGCTCTAAAAGCAATTTTTTAAAAAAAATTTTTAAAAACTATTTTTTTAAAAAAGGCAATAGTTATGTTAAATTATAGAATTTTTGAGATGTCTGATGTTACTTATGATTCTTAATAAACTAACATTTAAGTACTTAATTTAACTAGGAGACAATATATTGCTCAGTAAAACAAAAATTATTATAAAAAACACTTCTATTTCACTTATTTAATTTAATACAAAATTTCATTAGTCAGACTTAACATATTACTAATAATACATAAGTCTTTTTTATCTGACTAATGGCAAAAAAGGTTTAACTTCTAGCAAACAACACCACAATAACAACAAAAGTAGTTGTGAGAAAGGGTCTTCGGGGGCAGGAAAGAATGGTGAACAGCCTCCAGGAGGGACCTCTGGAGTGAGCCGTGGAGCTCATGTTCCATCCAGAAGGATGCTCTTCAGCTGGTTGTCAGGTAGTACTATGTACAGAGTTTTCAAGTTTTCAGTAGAAGCCAGAGTGTAAAAACCTCCCAATTTAAGAATCATGCCCTAATGTTAAGTAACTCCTGGCAGACCACAACAAGCGCATCTGCAAAACCACTGTGGCCTGTGGATCAGCACTATTTTACCTTCTAGAGCAAGAGAAATGGGCTCGAGAAAGACTATTGAGGACTCCTGGGCTAACAGCAAAGAGCTGAGTTAGGAAAAGTGGGAGGAGAAAGAAGGGGAGGAGGAGGCAGTAATTAGGCAAAAGAGATAAAATGCATCAATGCATGATAGATATGCCAGATAGGAGAGAGAGAGAGAAGAAAGGAGAAAATCGTGTCAAATCAGGGCCAGCAATAAAGCAGAGGGCAAGCAAGCAAGCAGGATAGGGTGAAATCCATACCCTGTTTCTGGAATTCACATCTCAAAAGATAAGGCTGAAAATAGTCCATGGGTCTTGGCCAGTAAGCTTACCTTTGATCTTTGACATTATGATATTAGTTGACCATTAGAGATATAAATGCCACTTAGGGAGAGGAAGAGACAAAGATGGTGGAAAATTGGGAGGAATTATGCAGAATATATCTATTTAAGAAGCCTGATAGTTAAAGGAAATAAGTGTATTGGAAACCAGAGAGATACAGTAAAGAGAGAAATAATTTCTCTGGGTAAGGGAGATCTGGTCAAGGGTAAAGCAAAAGTGAGAAAACCAGCGAGGAGGACAGTGAATCAAAATGCTGGAGGAAAAGAAGGAAGGGGCTGAAATATTTCCAGCATTTATTCAACTATGCTCCTTACTGTACCTATTTTTAAAATGGCACTGTAACCTGTCATTCTGTAAGTACATATTATTTCATACACTCATGGCTTCATAAGTGCTGTTTGTTCGGGCGATTGTAACCCCTAAGTGATCAGGGCACAATAAGTTATTATAAAGCTTTAAATTTATCTAATCTAGCACATGTGCTTCAGAAGAAAATACCTTTAGATGCCCACAATATAACAAATAGGGGCGGACCTAATTAACCCACAGACCTACCGGACCCCCTCCCCCAGTTGATGAGTCTACACGGTTACATAAATCTTACGGATGGGTCTTTATATCTGGCATCTGCATTCTGGCGTAAGAGAAGCAGACGTTTCCGCCTGTCGGCGCGCTGGCAGGATCCTGCCATCCCTGGTGTCCTGCCACAGAGCTCTGACCCAGCCTGTGTTCGGTGCTCACAGTGCGCGCAGCGGAGCAGTGTCGTCCTAACCGCCTCCCTCTGGGCTTTCATTTCATCTACAGGGCAACCGGTTTCAGAGGGTCCACATCCTTTGTGGAAGCAGCATAATATGAAATCCAGTGTTATTTCCTGTGCTGTGACTCACACCCCATCTGGCACAGCCAGGGACTGAAACATCCTCTCCAGGGTACAAAGTATTTAAAATTTAGCTCATCGGTTGAGGGTTTCACAGCCAATTCAAAGCCTATATTTTCTATTAGTTAAATATTTAGTATTGGCAACACGAATTTGGATTCTTTCATCTTCTTGCAAATTATCTGTTTATAACTATTAGCGATGCCTGAAGAGATTAGCAACAAATGGAGTTCCTCTCCAGTGCCCAGCCCCACCTCACTTCTCAATTTGAGGCCACAGAGCCCGGGGAGTTCACCCCGGCAACCCTAAGAAGCCTTACACAGGACAGCCTTTCTTCCCTCTAGTCCCTTCTCGCCGCATTAAAAATAGTTCTGTCTCCTAATCATTCCCGCATCCCAAATTGCTTTGGGAAGCAGCCTAAACTTAGTGCTTCCGTTTTCTCATCTTACTCCCGTACTTCATCCCCGTGCAGTCGGGTTTCCTGAATCGTGCCAGAAATGGATCTATTAAAATCTCAGTCTTCAAGCTCATCCACTCTTCCAAAGGGCTCTGTTCACTTTTCTTAGTCCTTCCCACGCACCTCTCCCGTCTCCCTCCCACAAGCCGCCGCCGTCTCCTCCCAGGCCCTTCCAGTCCCCAGGGCGCTGGGATGGCACTTTCTTGTCTCCCCACATCCCTTCTGAGTATTCCTTCTGTCTTTCTCATTCGCTCTTTGCTTTATCCAGTCCTTCAAATGCAGGTCTTCTTTGATGTTTGTCTTCTGGCTGTACTGTCCCCTTGGCGATGTCATCTATCACATTAGATCTTAGATTTAACTCTTAGACCTAACTCTTACGTCTATCTCCTATTTAGAGCACTAACAGGACTGCAGCACTGGGCTAGAGTTCCAGGGGAGACAAAGGGCAGAAGAAAAAAATGTCAAATGTCCTTTTTTATGTCATCTTTTAAGCTCTTTTTGCCTTATTTATGTCACCCTTCCATCACCATCTCTCAACCTCCACCTCCTCTGGGACAAGCAGTTGGACAAAAACTGCTGGTGCCAACATTGGCCAATGTGCCCTCGTGAAGGAGAGCGTGGTGGTGGGCAGCAGTCTGCTCCACCCACTGACTAGCTGTGGAACTCTAAGTCAGGCATCCAACCTTTGCGTGCCTCTGCTTCCTTCCCTGTAAAATGTGGAACCTAAATGAGACCTACCGCATAGGTGGTTGTCATGATAAAATGTGTCTACAGGACTGAGAATAGAGTCTGACATATTAAGAGCTGTGTGGATGTTGGCTATTATTATGAAACACAGCTTTGCTCGTCAACCTACATTTCTAGCACAATCTCTCTCTCTGCTAAGCTGCAGGGCCAGATCGATGTCTCCACCTCCATGTTCACCAACCTTCTGAAAACAAGTTCAAAATTAGGTTTTTTTTACCGACTTCTACAAACCTGCCTCAGCATTATCTTCCTAGACACTTTTTTAAAGTCATTGTTATATCTTACCAGTCTTCTTGCTTGAAACTCTTCAGTCTCTTTTAATTCCTTTGTCTCTTTTGCCCTCCAGATACATCTTTTACAATGTTACCTCTTCCTTTTTCATCCATTTCATTCTTTATACTTCTGTTGTCAGTGATCTGGGTCATGCTTTCTTCCCTGGATTGGACAATGAGGAAGTCTCCCAACCAGTTCTTGTTCCAGTTTCACACGCCACCCAACCCATCCTCTGGGTGCTGCCCACTGCAGCCAAAGTGATGTTCTGACAGCACAGCTCTGTGCTGCAGGTAGTTGCGCGACATTCAGAGGACAGCCAGGAAAAGCCCTTCGGCTCCTATCACATCAGCTTGAGAAAAGCAATGCCTACGTGAATCATAACTAGGACATGATAATATCGTTATTTCCATGGGACTCTAACGTATAAATCTACTGCACTACTTTCAGACACTTAACTTCCAAAAGCAATTCCAGGCAGCTTGGATGCACAAGTTTGGGTCCATTATAGAGTCTTAAATGTCTTGTCACCTGAAACTGCTCCTGGCAGGTAATAGGCACTCACTGTATGTTTCCCCACTGGTTGAATGAATCACTAATGCATGCAAAATTACGTACAGAAAATGCAAATGTGTGCACATGCATGCAACCACCAACCTGGGACATGATCCATCTTAGACACTATCCCTCCCATTCTTCCATGTAAATATTATATAAATATCCTATTTCTCCACTTCCAGGGACAAGGCCAACTCTGTGGTAAGGTAAGGTGCAATGATCCAAGGTGCCAGCCTGTCAAAACTTGTCTCCTCTACTTCCATCCCATGTGACTAAAATTCCTATTACTGGGATTTCTCCTTGAAGTATTAGAAACAGAAGACGACTCTTAAAAATTCAAATTATCTCTTTAAAATATCCGCATGATTTTTTGCTTTCTTGGTCAAATTAGCTCCAATCATTGTCACACAGTGAATGGGCACTGGTTGGCAGAGACATGGCCTGCGGCCAAGACAGAGCCAGTTATGTGCAACATGGGGCCAAGACACATGGCTACTGTACAACTCAGGAAAGAGCAGGAAGGCGGACTGTGGGTGAGGAGCTGGACTGAGGAACATAAAATGAGAGATGACTGAGAAAAGTCAAGCCTAGGGGGACTGGCAGGAGGTAAGGAGAAGGCAAAAGAGTCAAAATTGCCCTGTATTTGAAGGAGCAGCCATCAGTTCCCCAGAACCAAGAGCTCGATAAGAGGCCTTTTAAATGGTTCTGGCTGCAGCCAGAATACATAAATGTCTCCTAAGTGTAGCCCAGCCAAGGCCAAGTGCAGAGAGCCCGCTGCCCTCCAGCAGTGGCTGGGATCGTCACGTCCTGATGCTGCAGGCTCTGTGGCTCCTGTAGGAGAACGAAGTAGCTGTGAGCTCTGACACCACATGACTGGCTGCAAATGCAGACAGAGCCAATGGTGGATGCTGCCCCCCGGGTGAGCACACAGCAGGCACAATACAGGGTCTATTCCTTATTAGATGATGGACACATGGCCTTTTACTTTGATTCTCTGTGCCTCAATTTCTTCCTCTGTAAAATGGGAAAAAGAAAAAGTATTCCCCGAGAGAGCTATAAAAATAAACAGACAACATAACACCTGTAAGCAGCTCAGAATGGTGCCCAGCATATTGCTAAAGCTCATAAAGCCAGCTCTCATTAATGCTATTTATAGCGCAGAAACTTGAATGTGTCTAGTACATCTGTCACTTAGTAGAAATAAGCTTCCCAGAGTGACTGGACTCAGGATGGTAAGTTTTGAGAAGGAGAGGAGAGATGGAATTGAGTCTGAAGCCACCTTTAGATACCGTTTGGGTGAATTCTGGAGATGGAGGAGCGAGGCAGCTTGAGGGCAACAAGAGTCTGCAAAGATGTTGCTGAGGAAATAATAATAATAAAAAGAAGAACAATAATAATAATAATAATGAGGTAACTTGGAAAGTAAAATGTTGCTACTTCATAACCTAGCTACCAGCCACTGCTGACTTAACCAGCTTAGCAAACCAGGAAAAGGGATGCAGGAAACATTCCTGCTCAAGGAAGGGCACGTGGAAGGGCTGAGCACTTACTCTGTGAAGCGCAAACACCTATGCAGTAGCTCATTCATTCATTAGCCAAATATTTATGTTACATCTACTATCTGCCAAGCGCTCAGCTAGGTGCTAAGTGCACAATGGTGAGGAGGAGAGTGGCTATTTCTGCTCCCATGGAGCCAACATGTCTATTGGCTCAGTATGAGTCATATGGTTCTTTCAGACATTGCCAGACTTCTTAGTGCATAAATGTCTGCACACAGACTGACTCCACAGTCATTTAGCAGTGTTCTATATTTTTCATCTGGAGGACAGAAATAATAATAAAAACATTTTTAAAAATGAATCCTTTATTTGCAAAAGACTTGTATAAACACTGTATTACTCTTGTCTTAGAAAATAATTAAGAAAAAGAGCAACTTCTTGTGCAAAGTGGGACAATCCGTATAAGTCAAGACAAAGCTCTAATTTAGCCCATTAAAAAAACCAAGAAATTTAAGGATCATGTGAATTTATTCAAGGTTTATTCTAGGCCCTAATTTTTTCCTTTTATTTTTCATTAGCAGAATTTTTTTCTACATTATTCCAATTTTCCTCTTTTATTTGGAGAATATAAGTATACTAAAATATAAGAATATTAAGATTGATTCTGGTTTGCTGGGCTCATAATTGCCACTTCCCCTCCCCTCAGAAAAGCTAACACAATCTCCAGATATTTGTGGGCAATAGAAATTGACCGCATCAAATTACAAGCTCACATCCATCAATCAATTTAAATCTGCTAAAGGGTAAAGAGACCAAGTCATAGACTGCTCTACCTAGAATTTTTTTCTTTCCAAATAACCCAAGTCATTCTGAAAATCCGTATTAGCATTACATAAAATAATATTACTAGGTTAAAATGCCAAGTTAAAAGAAAATGCCAAGTAAATGTCTTTTTCTTTATTTTAGCATAATAAGCAGAAAATTTTCATTAACATTCTTAGCAAAAGACTTTGGTGGGTATTCTATGAGTAAAGTGAATCCTCATTTTATAATCGACTTTTAACTTATACATATCGAAGTACTCAAGTATATGCAAGAAAAACTGGGAAAACATAATTCCAAGAAAGCCAAAACTAAAAAGAAAATAACTTAGTAAGTTAATACGAATACCAAAAATGAAATGCCTCACTTCGCTAATAAAATTGGAGATGCAAATTTAAATATATTACCAGAAGGACGGCTCAGATTATGCGAAGTGCATTTGCAAACAAATTAAATATCACTGTCTCAATATTTCTCTAGGACGTTTTCAGAGAATTTTGTAACACAAGACTTCTACCAAGGATTTACGTAAAACGTGGTCTCTGAACACCTACTGTGCGCTGCCCCTGCGTGATCACAAGTATTCTAGATTGCATTTCATAGACACGTCCATTTGGAAATGGGTGACTCCAAAACATTTACCAATAGCTAAACATAACTGCAAATAAATAAAATTAGCTTAAAAAGAAGATTTTCTCTGTATTTGGACTTACTTATAAATGAGAATTTTTCTCACAAATAGGCATTAATATTTAAATTTACGTATGTGATGTTTCCAGGGTTGTAATGAATTTTTCTTTTCTGAAGTGCATTTACTAACGTTCTTTCATACTTTAACACTGGAGAGGCTGACTTTTTATGTAAATTATTATATGCATCAGTAAAACTTATTTTTAAACTTCATTATTTCACTATCTTTCTTGTGTTGTCTACGTACTACTCCAATAAATTATGTTTCTATGCTTGATTTTTAAACACAGTATTTAAGAATATCCTCTTTTGCATCACGTGAATCTACGTTGTCAGTTTGCTGTTTCAGCTGAAACTTTAGCCATTATCTCAACTTGGATTTGCCATTTTCTTTTGGTTTTTTACATTTGACTTATTTTTTAAGAATTGTGACATTAAAACATTTTAATGTGACTCAAAGCTTTATTTTAAATGGTTAAAATATTAGTTTGTTTAACATCTCCCCTAAAAATTAAAGAATGAAACATTTTATTTTATTCAAAGGCCTTTTACGAGAACAGACAATTATGAGAAAGTACCAAGCGACATTATGATTTTGACCCTGGTCACATCCAATGCCGGGTATCTTTGTCTTTTAATTCTCTTCCATTACTCTTCTGCTCCATTAGATGCAGTCACAAGAACCTATTTGCTCGTGTGAAAAATTTACAGAGATTCGCAGGAGGTGGACTAGACAAAGGAGGGATATGCTCACGACTAGAGAACCTAATATATAGACACAGCTGGTCCTTCTTTTGCTTTCATTTTCTTAGCTTATTGATACAAAAAACATTTATAGAACAACTATGTATTTAGATGCTAGCTATATAGCAGTGAACCAAATAGACAGAATTCTTGTCTTCATTCTAAATTATTTCTGCCCCAAACCAAATCTTGCTAGGTGCTCTTGGCCCCAAGAGAGCAAGGCTCATATTCTCTCAATCTCTCTCTGTCTCTCCTGGTTTGTCAGGCATTACTGTATTCCTGCCTTACTTTCTTCCTGAAATGCTCACCATCTGCTTAAAGGCTCCATTTCAAATCTCATCTTCCAGAAATATTCCCAAGATAGCACTTTTGGGGGGAAGTTCATTCCATTTCAGCTTTCCTAAGTGATCCCTTGATCTTTAATAATTTAACTTTGAGTGCTTACTTACTTTAATTGCTATTTTTCTCAATGTATTTATAGCTTTTTCATTTCCTTAGCCTTCTTCATGCTTTCCTTCATCACGATATTTCTTCTTACCCATTAATTTATATTATCAAACCTACAAATTTGATGTTCAACTAAAGAAGCCATCTCAGATTGATCCTACTGGGACGCTGGATAGCGTGCCAAGTCGCTTCTGTTCTCCTTGCATATACATCTACCTTCTGGGGACACTGAATGGACTAACCTCTCTCCTGTTGCCCTCTGCATTTCTCCCGTTCCAGTGTCTACCTGCCTGTTGACTATTCCTTCCTGAATGCCCCGTTGGAATCTTACATTCAGTAAATACTAAAGTGAATTCATTAGCGTTACTTCTCTTCTGCTTCCCTGAAATGCCTGGAATTTCCACTTGTGTACTTGGCAATACTTGTGTTCCCATTCACCTTCACAAGTACTGAATCTTTGGCTTCTTTCCCTTGCTCCATTTTCCTTTCATGGCCCATTATTCTCTCTTCTTCAACGTCTCTTGCACCAGCTCATCCTCTCCATCATCTTATCTAAAAGCCTAGATCCTGCCATTATTGTCTGAACTACCAGAGCAGTCTGCCCACAGATTTCTTTGCTTCCCTTTATCCATCATACCCAACACTGTGAGGGTAATCTACTGGAAAACTTAGACCTTTATATTTTTTCCCTCTCTTACTACAGTAATGAATTTCCCCCTTAAGCTCTAGGGCTCCCCCCATTCATCTTGCTCTCTGCACTGGAACATAAATGATCTCAGAACAGGAAGCATGTTTTCCCCATGGTTTTTGCCCTTGTGCACATTATGCATTCAGTAAATATTAACTGAGAGAATTAATTGATGTCCATTCACCAAGATAGCATTTGAAAATGTAGGTTTCCCTTCACTCCAAATGAAGATTTTCTGATTTTAAAGTCATTATAAATAACCCTCTGAATTTCAGTTTTATTCTGAGGTAGTGCACAAACGATATGGCATAATTTCTCAATCTTTTTCACTAGCATTTTAAGTATTGAGGGCAAACTTTCAAAATTATTTTAGCTAGAAAATAAACTTACAACAAAAATTGTCACATTCTTTTATAATTATGCTTTTCTATAATTATGCAATAAGATTTTCTGTAACACCTTTGTTGTTCACATTCTTGAGTCACTGTCTTACCTATCTTTATCCAGCACTGAGGCTACCAAAATGAATGATAAACAAAGAGGATGAGAGCTGCACAGAACTTTTAGAAACATAAAAAAACCCATTTAAATAGCATCAGTTCAACTCATGGAGCAATTTAAGATTTTAAAAGCTTGTTGCTAATGAGGAATAACACTCTTAAAATATAAAAAATCTCAAAGAAACATTTAAGCAGCATCCTTTCAAGGAAAAGAAATAAACGCTGAAGAATATACTCATTTGAATACCTATTTTTAAGAATTAGTTTGGTCGGTTCTCATCTTTGTGTGTACATAATAAATTACAGCCAAATAAAAATTATGGATGCTTCCATTCGGGATCATCTGTTTTCATGACTGAGGGGACTTTCCTGAGTTGCAGTAATTTGGGTTGGTTACGTACTCATGAATTAACCCTTTTCCCTCTAACTGTATACCAGACACCAAGATCACGGCTCTCCCTGGATCATAGTTCATTTTTGCCTATTTTGAAATTTCTGAACTTTTGTTTTGTATCTGGTATATTGGGTCCAAGGCTGTACCGTTTTCAATGATACATTTTTGGAGAGCTTGCCTATACTACTGTACATTTTAACTACTTGCTAGGTGATGTTCTTGCTACTTCATTTAATCCCTAGTCAGAAGAAGGACAGAATATGGAATTGCCTTTTTCCATAAGATAGTCTCTCAGTTGACAGCCATTAAAACATTTTCACATAATATGAAACAAAATATATTGTTTGGCATCCTATTGACCAAAATGGTTGGAATTCTTCTTGCCACTTTCCTAGAATGTAGATAACAGTAATGAGGGAATTTTATTGGGTGTTTATTAAAATATCTGTATGGTGAACACATTTGTTGTATCATTTAGTCCTCATAACAATCTGAGAATAGAGTATGAACCCTCCTTTACAGGTGAGAAACCTGAGCTTTACAGGTGCCGTACAGCTAGCAAACTGCCCTGCAACAGACCTGGGCCTGAGTGAGGCTAAGATTGTTCCACCTTGATCCACAGTTGAGTGTCATAAGATAAAGAGGATTTGGGAAAGATTACTACTTAGGCGAGCAAGTCTTGATGCCTTAATTTCAAAATAAAAAAAATTGGTAGGAAACTTATCAAGAGGGCCGAGGGATCTTTGGGTGAAGAGGCAATGAGGGTGAGTTAAGAAATGGTTGAGGCGCCGGAGGAGGAAAGGCGATGAAGGGTGGATGTGAAGGTTTCCGTGGTGACAATGTCAACAGGATTTGACAACCAATTTTTTCTAGTCCTCCAAAAAATAGAAATAGAATTGGGTGTCATGGATAAGGACTCTTTAGTGCCGAGGGAAATGGAAAAATTACTAACATCTACGTTTCTGCTCTCTTCATTCCTGCTTCCTGCTTTTCAAACCGAATGTGCTGTGTGCTCCAGTGGCTGCCTTGTGGTTTCTGTACAAAGCTGTAGCTGGGGCTCTTACAGTGGCAGAAAGTGACTCAGAGGAAGGTTTGTGTCTGTCCTAAGGACTGAGCCCCAATCCTCTGCTGGCTCCCCCATTCACACAGTCAAGGTGTGACTTTCTCTTTCTTGTATGACATTGTGTTGAGCAATGTGCATAGGAGACAAGGTACATTAGAACTATATTTGGTTATAATGTTTTGTGCCTTTTTCTTCTAGGATTGGTCAGTGCATATGTAGCTTCCTCTAACCAGAGAAATAAAGAACAAATCTAGAAAACAGAGAATGCTTACCCATCTTCGTCTAGGCAGGATCACACACTATAGCATTTCCATACACATACGTGGATACATTGGAACATTTTTTTTTTTTTTTGAGGAAGATTAGCCCTGAGGTAACTACTGCCAATCCTCCTCTTTTTCCTGAGGAAGACTGGCCCTGAGCTAACATTCATGCCCATCTTCCTCTACTTTATACGTGGGACACCTGCCACAGCATGGCTTTTGCAAAGCAGTGCCATGTCCGCACCCGGGACCCAGACTGGCGAACCCCAGGCCACCAAGAAGCGGAACATGCGAACTTAACCTCTGCACCACTGGGCCGGCCCCTGAAACATATTTTTGATCAGCGATTTTTAAATGTCTTTTGGTAGTGGTTTTCTTCCTTCAAATAAATCTTAAACTGAAGCTCAAGAATTAAAACAGATAAAAATCAGAGCTGATGATTTAGATATAAATGAAACTGGGCAAAGAATGATAATTTCAAACAGAAAAAAACGTCAGGTGAATGGGAAAATGGGTTTCCTCAATTAGGCCTGGACCCAGAACTGTCCCCAAATTACTCAGGCGAGCCCGTCATGGCCTTTCTGGGAACCTGGAGATATAGCCCCCCTACTATTAGTTAAACTAGAGATAACATCAGCATACGGTTAGTTACAGCACAGTAGAGAGTTTCACAATTGCCTCTGAGAAATGCCTCCCAGACCAGTAAAACTTTATTTTTACCAAATTGAAATATTAGTGTATTTCAAAAATGAAAGTGCTAATTAGAAGAAAGATTGATCAGCCAGGAAACAGTAAAATGAGAGACACAGAAAAAAAACATTGGCGGTATCTGTAAGAACGTGGCCAGGACAGAACTGACTGGAATTAGGAAACTCTAAGATTAACAAGAACAACCAACATATTATTACTATGTGCCAGATTTTGTACTAGGTATTTTATGCATATTAATTCATTTAAACCTCCTGACAACCCTATGGAGTAGATTATTATCCCCACTGCACACATGAGGAAACTGAGGCAAAGAGAAGTTAGGTCAGTCTTTCTGGGTGACACAGGAGTGGAGCCAGAATTTCAAGACAGGTAATCTGATCCAAGGTCTATGCTCTACCTGAGCAAGATGAACTCACCAGGCAGTCTCACCTGGTGCCACAAATATTGCCATCCTTGCAACCAACTTTACTTACTCAAAGTTCAAAATGCAACCTTCTAATTATGATAAACCTTACCATACAGTTCTGCCTGCACAGGTTATGTTGTCCAATCTTATTGATAGCTTTACTTCTAAAGCTAAAATGTTAAATCGGCATTTTGGTTTTAGTCACCAATCTTTCTGAATGGAATCACTCTAAACCATTCCCTCTTGATTTCCTGAAAGGTGTAGTTTGTAGACCCTCAAAGCTGAAGATCAAGCCTGAGCCATGGTCCAACCCAGCGTCGCTGGTGCCTTGAGTGGGCAGGCCAATCGGGCGCTTTGCTACTTGCCTTCTTGCTTCCGTTTGCTCACGTTAGGAGACCAGTTCCAGAATGCAAGGGCCTCTGGCTGTACAGCCTGCAGCTCAGTAGTCAACACCAATGGTACTCCTAAGTGCCCTGAAGGAGTAAAACCCTAGCTGGGCCTTGTGGAAATCAGCTCCTGGACTGAAAAGGAAAGAAAGCAGCCCTGCGGTGAATCCACCTGGGAACACACTCAGATCAAGCTGCAAAAGGAACAGGAAATGCTGGGTCTCCCGAGGTCCTGCAGGGCTAAAAATTGCCGCAATGACCCCCTTTCTTACCAACAAGGCCCCATGCCCACTTTGCTGTTCTCATCTATGCAACTGTCGAACAGCCCTAGCTCCATGATGGCACCCAGTCCCTGTTCATTCCTGCTTCCCCCAGGGCTGCCTGAGAAGCAGCAACAATCCTAAACTGATCCCGTTTCCCTCAGACCTGCTCTGAGTCCTTCACCTGAAGTCTGAACCCTGCAACAGGTGAGTTGCTTCTCGCCTTGCAATCATGGAGTGGCATTCATGGTTCTGGAGCGGCCTCCCTCCTTGCATCGTCAGTAAATCCAATTTTGTCAAACTGCAGGCTCGTACCTGGTGGCTGTGGGCTTTAAGAGTCCCTAGCCCTTGTCACCTTGTCGAGAGCCAACACCTGGGCTCTGAGGCTCCCAGTTTGGTTCAATTCCCATGGCCTCAACTCGCCATTCTTTAAACCAGTCTGTGCTTGCCGATCTTCAAGAGGCGATCTCCGGCTCATCTGCCAGCTCACCAGTCCCTTCTCTCTTCTGAAATACCCATTTTTTGCAAAGGCCAATAATGCGTTATATGTAGAGAAAGTGGTCAGTATTCCCACAAGCCTGGTTATAAGATTGACTATGTGAGCTTGGACATGTTACTTAAAATCTCAGAGCCTCAGTTTCCTCTTTGAAAAAATGAGAATAAAATCTATCCCATCAAGTGATGTTGTGAAGATTAAATAATGAAATTGTAGACTGTGTCTTAAAAATAATAGTTTTTAAAAATGTTTATTCCTTCCCTTGATACTGCTTACTCTTCTGGCCCCAAACTACTGACTCCCACTGCTGCCCAGTTACAACCACGGTCTTTGTCTTGTTAATAATAATAATAATAATAAACAATAGTACTGATGTGATAGTTGGCACTTCGTGACTCTTGCTAGGTGTTAGGCAATATTCCAAGCAGCTCAAATTCGTTTAATGTTTCCAATACGTATAAAGTAGATCCATTAAAAAACTTCACTTTATAGATGAGAAAGCACAGGCACAGAGAGGTTAAGTTGCCCAAGGTCATACAGCTTGGTAGAGGAGGGGTTTAAGCCAAGGAAGTCTCCTTCTGGGCCCAGTGTACCTCACCTATTCCAGATATTGACTGTAAGGGGAGCTTTTATTGTGGAGATTACAAAGCATTCTAAACGCTGAATCTCACCCATGGGGACGTAATGTTGGGTCATAGTAGTGCTTTAAAAAGATGACTTAGTGGACAATATTTTTAAAAATCTAAAAATTTTATATAAAACTTCAGATTCCTAGCTCCTTTGGAAAAAGTGAAGACTGTGGCAACACCTGGCCTGAATTCCCACATGGCAAAGCTAGATGGGGTGTGGCCTCCAGGTGGGCCACCGCTCTCTCCCATTGGCCACCGGGCTGCTTTGCTCCTCTAGGGAGACACCCCATCCCTAGGATCACTGGAGTTCTGGACCCCTGTTTGAATAACATAGGACCGTCTTTTTAGATAAGAGATGCAGTCTGGTGGTGTGAGGAGAAAGAGGTTTTTCAGCATCTGAAACCTAAGCATTGGCATAGAGTGGAACTCTTTATTGTTATTTTTGCTTAGCTTTCAGAATTAAATTACAGGCTGTACTAAATTAATAGTGTTTTTGCTCATTCCAGTGCTGGACTTCCTTTCTATGATTGGTTTTTAATCATTTGAACTCACGCATCAAGAGAAAAAACTGATTAATGTCAATTATATTGCTCATTTTCAGAAAACAATGTGATCTGTTTTAGTCATATGTTCTGAGGGAAATAGGCATTTATATTTGAAAGTTTATTTTTAAATTTTAGGTATATTTTGATTACTGTAAGCAAAATAAATAAATCTTTCCCAACTACCCCTAAAGAATCTTTTGAGAAGAAAAGATAAGCACATTTTGAAGAAAAATGAATAGCATAGATAGGAACAAAGTCATAGCTAGGAAGAGATTGATTGGCCCTGAGCTCACATCTGTTGCCAATCTTCCTCTCTTTGCCTGAGGAAGACGTTGATGAGCAAACATCTGTGCTGATCTTCCTCTATTTTGTATTTGGGACGCTGTCACAGGATGGATCGATGAACGGTGCATCAGTCCACGCCTGGGATCCAAACCCACGAACCCTGGGCTGCCGAAGCAGAAGGCATAAACTAACCACCACACCACGGGCCGGCCCCTGATCTGATCATCTCGCTTTCTGTTGGTTGAACTAATGATAAAATACATCAGTATCATCAGATATCAAACACTGTTACAGTTTTCTGCCTCTGACAGAAGTGGTATCTGAAGCAAGAGGTGCAATGAGTCTCATAGGCTTTAACAGACTGGATTTCCTGGGATTTGGTCAAAATGGCAAATTATATAGAACTAGATACTTGAAGGGAGTTCTAACAGACTCCCCAGCACAATTTTTAAGAACACTGATTTGGGGATTGGGGAGGGACTCTTTAGGTGACATCTACCCGAGGTTACATGACATGCTACAATCTGGTGATCTGGTTGCTTTGGTTGAACAGAGAGGCAGCCTTTTGTTTATTTTGTACAAGAACAGTCGACAACATTATAAGTGAAATGCTTGTCTGGGATTTAGATAAGGTTGTGTCTGAAAGAATTCCTCGAAGAACAACACGGCACCAGAGTTATGAAACAAGTTCAACGTGATGACAGAAATTGGCTTAAACACGTAGATTTTAAATTTATAGAATTTGGTTAGTTCACTGAAATCCAATTTCAAGCAAGATTCTGTGTTATCTTTCTCACAAATAGGAACAAATTGCAATAAATATGCAGACTCAACACTGCTCCATTCCAACTGTTTACTCCTTCACACAGTATGCTCAGCAGCGGACCGACTGGTAGTTCACAGAACACACTATCCTCTTCTCTTTCTCTCAACGCTCAGTCCAAACACTGTCACTGACTTTTAAAACATGGTTTTCGCTGCTCTAAAGCACTTGGAACAGTGTATATAGTAGGTGCTAAATAAGCATTTGTCGAGTAAGTGAAGAAATAGGGCACATTCTTTGACTTCTAGCTCACTTAGTTGTGCCACCTATACTAAACTTCAACACACTCCAGTTAAGGCAACTATAGTGAATTGATATTTTGATGTGTCAACTGTTATGTTCCTCTCATCCCCCACCGCTCTCACATTTTTATATATTCCACAAAAGCCCTTCCTCAACTCAGATAGCTAGGGAAACCCACAGTTATCGACAGAGGGTAGAATTTTAATGCAAAAATACATAGAAGTAGAAACTAGTGAACATCTCGTAGAGTTTCAAACATATTTCTAAAGCCTCTTCTGCTACTGAAGGGTGTTGAACTGGAAGATCTCTTGCATCTCTCCTTTGGCTGATTCTCTGATTCTGCACAATCTGCAACAATAATGGATAGAGTCAGACGTCCTGAAATATTCAGTGGAAGCGTTTGATTTTAAAGGTTCAGATATTAAAACACATCTGTAATTAAAGCACATATAATTTTTCCTCTTAAATTGTCAATGATTTGTCATTTACTTTGCAATTTCAATCACAGTTGAAGAATACTACAGTCAAGGGTAAGATGTTTTTCTTTCTCTCTCATCTGCTCCATCTCCTCTCCCCTGCCCAGAATCATCTGAGAGTATTTCCAGGGAAACTCATTTACTCTGGCAGCAAAAAACTAATCTCACTATGAAGGTATCCTATGGAACATAGATTCAGAGGACAAAGAGATATCGAAACCATGAAGTGATTCAGTACAGAAACACCGAAACTCCGGAAGTGGAGCAGCTCTGGTTTAACTCCATCCAGCGGAAGGCATAGTTCCCTATCAAGTTTGAGAGTTGTGGGGGTTAGTGCCTATAGAGAGTGAGATAATTAGAGGAGAGCAATACACAAGAGAAAGAATGTGGAAAGGGAGTGAGACACATTGCTGTTGAGAGGGGAGACCTTATCCAGGCATGTAAGTTGTCTTTTCTTCTAAAGGGCACAATCCAAGGGCAAGTGAAGTTTCCTTTCAATACCTGGAAAATAATGTCTTTTTCTACTGTGAAGAACCTGCCTGGCATATCAATACCAGCAGCAGGAGAATGAGAACAGGGTCAAGAACTGAGTCCTGGTGAAAACCACCCGTAAAGGGGAAGACCAAAGAAGGTTTGTTAGTGCTGGTCCATTAACTCTGAATGTTCTCATTCTTTTCCTTCTGAGAAACTGGTATGTATTTTCCTTCAGATGCTGTAATTCTCCTATCAGCCACATGGGCATGATATTATGCTGAGTGCTCAGGGTGAAAATCACAGAATATGACAAAATGTGGTTTCCATCTTCAGCCTCTTGATACTAAATTAAGATGTAAGGCTATGTCAGGATAAGGGCACTGATTACCCAGCACTGTGGTTGCTAAGCATTAAATATGCTTGATATAAAAGTTCAAATATTTATGAATTTTTTAAAAAAGATGCTCACATTTTAGCTTATAGGTTGTGTGAACTCAACTCATTAATAATGGATGGCATCTATGAATTTAAATACAAATACCAGAGACGTAACAATATGCCTTAAAATGAATGACTACGGCATGTATAAGATTATGTTGCTGGTATACATTAATAAGTAGTCTTTCTTAAAAAACAAACACGGGTACCCATTATGCTGTTCTTAAATTCTACTTTGCAAATTTGGAACAGCCCAAGTTAGATTGTAACCTAAGAGAAAATTTTTCTGTCTACTTCTATTTCTAAAACAACATTAGCCAGCATTGTAGAAAGCAAAAAATTTGTTGTTAGTATATAAAAACAAAATTGATTTTTGCTTACTAACTGTGTATCTTGTATGAATTCTAATTGTTGTTTTATAAATTCCATTGGATTTTCTACATAAACAATCTGGTTCTCTGCAAATGAAGACAGTTTTTCTTCTTCCTTTCTGAACTTCATGCTTGTTTATTTTCCTGCTTTATTGGTCTAGCTAGGACCTCTACTACAGTGCTGAATAACAGTGATGAGAATGTACATCTTTGCTTCATTCTTGATCTTAGGGGGAAAACGTTCAATATTTAACCATTAACCGTGAAGTTAGTTTTTCATAGATGCTCATTATCAGATAAGGAAGTTCTCTTTTATTCTTTGTTTTCTGACCGTTTTTATCATGAATAAGTATTGAATTTTATCAAATGCTTTTTGCATTGATTAAAATGATTTTGCAAGGTGGTGGTTGTTATTTTCACAGTACGATAAATGACATGGATTTATTTGCAAATATTAAAGGAGTCATGTTGTCTGAGAAATCCCCACTTGGTCATGATGGATTATCCTTCTTATACATTGCTGGATTCTACCTTTTAAAAACATTTCTAGATTCAAGGACATGTATTTTTAACTGTTTGCTTTCCTTTTTTTTTCGACAAAGAAAATTTCTACTTGGATAATGTTCTGAGCTATTAACTGTTAACTGCAAGAACTATTTCTGAAAACATATTCAAGCAGTTATTTTAAAATGTATTAGGAAGACATTATAAATTGCAGAACAAATATGTTAATAAATGCACAAAGTTTCATCGGCCAAAATTGCTTTGTTTACTGTTATCATTTGCATTTCTTGCCCTCTAAGATGAAATTTTGACTTTGTGATTTTAGAAAGATGGTGCTGCTAACCCATGAACTCCTGACTCACTTTTGTTTGTATGTGACAAAAAATCCAGCAGCTCTGTGGTGTTGGGCCAAGTTCTACAGCATTAACCAGCTGCTTGTGGTCATCACAGTGAGGAGATAGCAGTAGAGACGTTAAGGAGGCTCCAGTGGGTCTTCCTAGGAACCATGGGGCCCTGCACTCCGTGGGCAAAGCTCTCAGAAAAGAAGTGACCATTCCGTCGTCAGATAGCTGCTCTGTTTACATCATCTCTCTCCTCTCTCCCTTTTCCTCTCTCCCTCTCTCCCTTCTTGCCACCCCCCACTCGCACTCTCTTTCTTCAGTTACACTGTGAAGATGTGAATATTTAGCAAAGGCTCCCGTATCTCAGACCTCAGATTGTTACCCATCTCACATCATTCCTTCTCATCTTTAAGAACACTGTACCACCAGCCTGTGTGAACAGGGGAAAAAAGCTCAAGTACTTTTGCAATTTTCTTCAGGGAGTAAACAGCTGGGTTAATAGCTACGTTGAAACTGCTAGATTTGTCAGCAAATTAACACAAAATGCAATCATTTTGTGCATAGAAAATAAGCCTTTATATTCCTATATAATCATGCAGAAGACATTTAAGAAACGAATAGATTCGTCACTCAGAAAAGCAGGTAAAACTGCTGTTTGCGTTTACTAATTAAATGAAGGAAAACACCTCAAATGGGTCTGTGAACATCATTTTAAGCTAACTTGACTTTTGATTGTTTTTTCTAATCAACCTCTAAGGTGCTATTATTTTTAATATCATTTCAGCTCCATAGCTGGGAAATACTTTCAGCAGCCCGTAGAGCATCTCAATAGTCTGTGTCAGAGCCCAAATTAGGGGACTGTGTCTATTTTGTTGTTTTCGAGTGACTGGGATTTCCCTTGAGACCTTGGACTTTTTATCCGCATATTCCTTTTTTTAATTAATTTTTTATTGAGGTAACATTGTTTTATAACATTATATAAATTTCAAGCATCCATCATTATATTTTGACCTCTGTATAGAGTACATGGTGTTCGCCACCCAAATTCTAGTTGCCATTTGTTACTGTACACGTGCTCTTTGATCCCTTTTGCACTCCCCCTTCCCCCCTTCCCCTCTAGTAACCACCAATCTATCCTGTGTTTGTGTGTTTGTTTGTTGTTGTTGTTGTTTTATCTTCCACATATGAGTGAAATCATCTGGTATTTGGGTTTCTTTATCTGACTTATTTTTCTTAGCATAATACCCTCAAAATCCATCCATATTGTTGCAAAAGGCAAAATTTTATCTTTTTTATGGCTAAGTAGTATTCCATTTTGTATATATACCACATCTTCTTTATGCATTCATCTGTTGATGGGCACTTAGGCTGTTTCTAAGTCTTGGCTATTGTGAATAATGCTGCAGTGAACGTAGGGGTACATAAATCTTTTGATTTTGAAGATTTGTTTGACTCCCAACTTATTGTTCTCAAATGCTGAATGCTGCCTTCCTGAGTAGCTCTGCTCCCATGAGTTAGGTCCAATGACGCAAGTTGTATTATATCTGTGAAGTCTTATTATTGTTTATTTTTCAAAAAGCAGTAATCATTTTGAGATTCCAGAGCCGATTGGCAGAAAGGTATAGGAGGGCTGAGCTGGCAAAATGAATGGAGAGAAAAATCTAACCAAATAGCTTCATATGAATTGTATGGACTCTTTTTACAACTCTGGTTTGTGTGAATTTCATCATCTTTGTGATGATGGATCTTCATGAATAGGTAGAGAGAGATCCCATTTCTCTTTACCTACTGAGAAAGGAGTAAAAATGAGCATTAGCTTTAAGTGTCAATAGGAAATCAGCCTGCAATAAATTGGTATAAAGTTTCTAATTTCATAAATACAGAAATTGAAACACTGAAGTGGACTTCTCTAGATGTCTTTGCATATTAACAAAATAATCTTCAACTCAGTATAGAATGGAATTATACAACACTGAAACCAGACCTCTTATTCAGAAAATGACATAGTTCTGGAATTCTAAAATTGAATATGCAGTTGGTCAGTTTACTTTGCATTTCAGTATTTTAGCAGTGCAGGGATTTCAGGCCCTTGATATTTTCTTAAAGTTCTAGTTCATCCTCCTTGTTCAGTGGACAACTGATTTGCTCACCTTTCCTAGTGGCCTATAGTCATCAGTGGACAAGGCTTGTTGGTGGGGAGATCATATGTCCTCCTCACCTGCATCGAGATCTGCCAGCTCCCAAGTGCTTATCTCCACATCAGCTGGCTCATTGGCTACCTGTGTGTTTCTTGAGATGTGTCTCTATTTCAGCAGAGCATCTGGGAGTCTATTTAACCTTGTACGCTAAACAGAAAATGATCTCTAGGGAAATCTTCTCCTTTAACTTCTCTAAAAATTTTTGATAGTGTGTAATCAGTGATCATAGTGCTTCTATCATGACACAAAAGGAGCCATTTTTAACTGAAGAAATGGGAAGTGTTCTTCCACAAAAAAAGAGAACTAATTATCTCTTTAATCTCCTTTACATAATCTGTAACTCTAGCAGCAGACTAATTTGGGATAGAACAGACAAATTACCCTCAAAACCAAGTCTGTGACCAGTTAAAAAGATGTAGCTCAGATAATTTAAGATAATTATATTTGTAGAAGAAATGCTTAATGTAACCTTAGAATAGTATCTGTCAATATTAAGTAGCAACTGGTCTCTTTTCCAGCCTAAAGTTATTATAATGTACAATAATAAAATAAATTTATTCCATTTTTCATTTATTTAGTAGGCATAACAAAATGATTGCTTTATCATATTAGCTACTGCTTTGACAATTCTTCTTAGAGTCAGGCTATTTTTGAGAAATACCTACAGAATTTGCTTAAAAATGAAGGTAGGACACTGAGAAACAGACGCCTGCTTGTGTCTAGAACAACAAGGTAATAGCCACATTTTTCTGTAAGATCAAACATCAAAGTTAATTTTGAGATGGAAATGAAAAAAAGTTCAAGAGGTGAGTGAGGGGATGGAGGTGAGAGTGAGTAGGAGAGGGTGAGCCTGCGGGCCTCACAGGATGACATGCAGCGCCTTTGTGATGGGATAAGCTAAGAATACTTTAGGAGACAGATGCGTAATTTCTAATCATAAGGTGTTTGCCTCCATAAATGTAAATTCCTCCTCCATCACCCAAGATAATAAATAAAGCCAATCATAACTTGAAATGATTTGAGTGGACAAATTATCGAAATCCTAAAGAAAAACTGAAAACAGCACAAGTAGATGATGGAAGCTGGAAGCAGATGTGATCATGAGAACACAAGGCCCCAAGGATGTTGAAGTATCTTGCTGAGGGTTTTGAATTTACAAGGGCAAGGAATTTTCGATCCATAGCCACTCTATCTGGAGGTATAAGGTTAGGGTGCAGCTAACAACTGGCTTCCTCATATATGCATTTATTCCTAGAAGTAATTCTCAAGCTTGACTGCATATTGGAATATACTTGGGGAACATTTAATGCCTGCTAATGCAGGCCCCTACCTCAGAGAGTCTGAGTTGTTTGGTGGAACCCGAATGCTATTTTATTTTAAAGCTCCTCAGATACTTCTAGCATGCCTACAAGATAGAGAAGCACTGAACTTTGTGACAACGGAGAATATAATGCTGAAAATGTCATACAACCAAGGAATTTGGAACAATCCACTTTCTCAAATGAGATTCCTCATTTGAACCACGGAACATCCAAAGTTATTTTAGTAACTACTTTTTTTAGTTTCTCTGAGGAGTCCTATAACTACTGCTGTCCTAAATGCGTATGGCGATCTTAGGGCATTGAGGCTTAATTCTCTCACAGAAACCCAGTTAAGGAAATCTGGTAGACAGAAGAGGTGGGGATATTACAGGGAGAGAAAACTGCATGTATAGAGGCATAAATATTGGGAGTGCATTACAAAATAGTCTTGAGTGCCCATTAAGGACATGGCCAAGTATTCATGGCTCTCTTGCAAGTTGAGCTAAGTCTTAACACGCAAACCTATTTAACATTTGCTCCTATTAGCAGCAAACACCCGATCGATTTAATTTATGTTATGCACGGAAACGTAATGGCATCGTGGTGCTAGTCAAAGTGACCAAATTATTCATTATCCACTGGCATAGTGTGTGCATGTGAGAGTTCAGGAGACACCATTGATGGCTAAGCTGAAATGTCAGCTGGGACCTCCTCAAGCACACCAAGACGCAGATGTATCCTAGTGCTAGACAGTAAGAGTGTTATTGGGAGGGAGGTTCACTCGACCAGCACACAGAGGGCCACCTTCTGAAGAGCAAAGTAGTGATGTGACTGAAGTATGTGGTCTGGAGTCAGACAGACTGTGTTTGATTGTGAACTTCAGCATCTGTTAGCTCTGTGGCCGTATTACATCCAAGGCTGGTTATTTGAATTACCTGTCTTAACCAATACTACATTCCAATTTCCTACTATGCAATAGCTTTTCAATAAGTATGTTTGAATGTGTGGACAAGCAAATGAATAAATAGAGTCCAGAATCTCTCTCATTTGATTGGCCGTGCTGTGAATGCATTATGTAGAAATTGATGTCTCTCTTCCTGTTAGGGCTCAGACCTGGACAACGAAATCCAGCTATAATCTTCCAGCTTTTGTATAGAAAAGTTAAGTGGTCTAATATTGGATGCATTTGTTGAACAGCTCTATCAAATGTTGTTCTTATTAGGCTGGGCATATAAAAACCCCCAGGTCTTTGTACATCAAATTGTTTTAATAATACCTCCAAAACGCTACATCGATAGATTGAATTTGAGGGATTGAATTTAGAATTTTCACTTTCATCCCTGTCAAATTTATCTCAGGTATTTTAGTTCTACTTTTCCCCTACATTTGATTGCTTTAAATTTTGATTCTATCTTAACCATTTTATTGTTTCTTACCAGTTTGTAAGCACTGCAAATTAGTAAGTAGTCTTAAGTCATTGGTAACAATATTGCACAGGAAGGGGAGAAGGGAAGAATGCAGTGCCCTCCATTATAGTCTCTTGTCTCCTTTGACATTATTTGGTTTATGAACACTAGGGAGTACGGTTCTCCAGTTAGTGACAAATCACCCCAACAGTGCTATCACCCCACGTTGATTTTTTTACACTATCTAAACAAAACGTTAGAGCAGCATTAGGTGCCCTTTGCATTCTCCCTCAATTATTTTAGTGATTGGCACTCTATTTAGAAAAGATATTAACTCGCTATTGGCAGGAAGCATAATAACCACATGGAAAGCATTTTGACGACTTTATAATCCTTTTCTTTAAAAGATCTGAACAATCCAGACTGCAAGCATTTCAAAGACATGGTTATATGGTTAGAGCCCAATGTAACACTTCGCTCATATTAAGCACTCAATAACCACGCTGAAGAATTTGTCTTTAAATGTCTGATGATTTTCTTAAGCCCTTATAAAGAGAGTTCTTTAAATAGTAAAAAGTTTGGAGGATTTTTTATTAGCAAAAGAGATGTTAAGTTGCAACAAAACATACATAGTTTGTCAAAATGAGAGACTGAGAGTACACCATAAGCAATTAATTTACAATGAAATATTGGGCTTAAAAATCCCTCAAAAGCATTGAAGTTGGAGCAACTAGAGGAAAATGGTGTTTTCTTCCAAATATTCGCTTAGGCATCTGAGAATCCAGAATTTAAGAATATACCACTGTCATTCTCCATTCCAATGTTTCCCATTATTTTGCTGCTTAGTGCCTTTTCTTGAGCTGTTTCCTGATTCTGGGAGGTTCTATCCTCAGAATTTTAGAGCTGGGAAAGAGCCTAAAAATAATCCATTCTCATATACCTCTGTAATTTTAGGTGATAAAAATGAGATCCAGAAAATCACTTTGGACATGAAGCTGTCAGTAGTCTACATTTCCTTATTTCCAGCTCAGAAGGCAGCATTGGTAGTAGTAAAGATTCAATATCCTGGCTCCAGACTGCCAGAGTTCCAATCCTGGTTAAGTCATTTACAGAACCTGTGAGATCTCGACCAAATTACTTAGATCTCATGAACCTCAGTTCCCTTATCTCTAAAATGGGGTAATACTATCCCTGACTCCATAGGGCTGTTACAAGGATTAGCTTAGTTAATAGATGTGAAAGACTCAGATGAGGGCTCAGCTCATGGGGTGCTCTATGGATTAGCTAGAGTCTGCTCGACTTATTAATATTACTCTATGACACTCCTTTAAGGATCAACGCACGCACTCCCTCGTTTAAGGAGTCTCTCCAACCGGTTTCAACTGTTTCTTCCCCAGTAATCCTGTTTTCCCAGTTACTTCATTCTGCTCTAGACAACTGTGTGTCTTTCTCCCTAAGTGAGGTTGTGTGTCCTATAGGCCCAATAGAATATTTCAAATTAAATACATGCTTGTTGGGTTGAAGTACCTTTTTCTTTAGGATACTAAATGTTAGAGATAGCTTTATCTTTTTTCCATCCTTAATAGTATTTACATGGAGAATTCATATTCCTGAAATGGAACTCTAACGAGCTTATGAACAACCCCTGTTAGCCGCTGGAGAGAGGAGGAAGCTCCTTAATTGGCTCTGAGAAGGAAACCTGTGCCGGGTGCCCGATGGCCCCAGCTCGCAGCAAGCCCCAGAGGAAGCAGGAGGCAGGGGGTTTGTTTATTTTGTTTTTTTAATTAAAGCGAGCAAGGATGTCACAAAAACCTTTCTTGAAATCTCTCTTTCTCTTTTCTTTTTGCTACCATTTCTTTTTTTTTCTTCCTTCCCATCCAAAGTTGACTGATTTGAAGTGTTATTTAAGAACTTATTATCTAAAGCTGACAGCTCTGCTCCAGTTCCCTGAATACTTCTTCTGTTTCTTAAGAAGTTCATATTTTAGGAGGGGAAATTCAAAGAAATGTGTATTTTTATACTTCAAGTAGTATGTCTCTTGGAAAAATAAAATAAAGTTCTCCAAATAGTCAAAATGACTATGATAATCCCTTGCCAAGTCATAGACTGCTTTTTAAAATTTAAAATAAAGTATTCTGCTGTTACACACTGGCACTAAAAAATATTTTGGAGGAAATTTAGTAAGAGTATAAAAAAGGTGAACAAAAACACAAGTATCTAAGATTATTTTAAAAACAATGGGAACATAGTATAATTATACATATGAAATGGAATAAAATAATTATTTAATGAAGAAATTTCAACTCCCTCATTTGTGTGTATTTATCTGAAATGTCAACATCCTTATTCTTAAAATTGTAATAAAATTATGCATTAACACATCATCCTGACATCATTGTACAATTTTAGTTTTGCATATTAATTTCTTTTAAATGTAAATTTAGAATATATAATAATAATGGAAGTAATTAGCTAAGATTATTTAGGTTATACTTGTTTCATGTAATATGCAAGATATTATCTTAGTTTTCTAGTCCTTATAATTATCAGTTTTAATAATTCTATTATTATATTTTATTATGTTATATGAAGTGTCTAAAATTTGAATTATTTTATGACTCAAGGTCGCATGTTATCATTGAGCAAGTTTTTCCAAGAAGCGACCTTCTGTAGGGTAAAGAAAGAGAAACAATGTTTCTGGAAGCAATCTGATGAAACTCTTTGGTCTATGTGTTTGAAGATAGTGCTTATTTGGTTGGAAAAATCTAGAAATTCTAAAGCTGCATTACCACTTTGAAGATAGAACCAAGTTATACAGAAGCTGTTATGGAGGCCCACACTCCACTTTCTCTCAAAAGCACACCTGATTGGACCTTTTACAGGTTCCTCATTTTTTTTGAATTTCTGTATATTCAATGATTCACTGTGAAAATATGAGAAAAAGAAAATCATCCCTAACACACTTCTGCATTTCAAAGATGGAGGAACCTGAGCTTTCATATGTGGTCAACATACCATGGGCTCTTGTCTGTCAGGTGAAGATTCAAGTATATGTTCTGTCTGTGGATTTCTTAAACTTTCTAAAATGTTTACCACATTTCTTCATTTATTCCACAATTCCTGGTATCTTGGAGCTTATGGTAGAACATGGGTGACAGATATTAATCAAGTACTGATGCCAGGGAGGGTACAAGGAGAGAAACCCATTCTACAATGGCAGGTAATAAAGACCCTTACCTGGTGTGAGGAGTCAAGGGAGCCTTCCCTGAGGGAGTGATCTTGAAATGTGAGTGAAGAAGGAGAAAAGTTGGGGGTCTGGGATGGAAACAACACATTGGGGAGCATTTCGTACTGAAGAAACAGAGAGCATCCATTTCCTGGGATAGGGGAGAATGCCTCTTCCAAAAAAAAGCAGTAGGCTGTGTGGTTGACAGGATCAAGCCAAAGACTGAGTGGGGAAAAAGTCTGAAAGAGCTCCTGGTACAGAGAGAGTCAATGCATTCTTTTAAAGAATAGTAACTAAATAAAAATCTGAGTTAATAGAAAGTCAAACTTTTTCTGGTAATTATTCCTAACTCAGCCATTCTCTTTTCTTCTCCTTCTATACTTTTCCCATCAAATATATGCTCTCTCTATGTTATTTTGGAAATACTTTTATAATATTATAGGCTGGATTCACCAATACGGTTTTTCTCTTTGGAAACGTACCCAGTTTATGGCAAATTACTAACAAACAGGAAAGATGTATCTACATTTCACCCACATTTGATTGTGGTTGTACATGTTGCTTCATCCAGTATAGCTCCAAAGTTCTCTGCCTTTGATAAAAAACATTCTTTTCTCAAAATTTACCTTTGACTGCCAGTTTGGACTTTGTTCCAATCAGGTTTCTTTCTGAATGTTTCCAGCAGGGGAAATTAGAAGCGAACTGCCATTTTTATTTGCTAGACGGTTTGGTTTCCCTAACAGAGAAGGTCTGAGAGCACAGACTTCTCCTTCACCCAACAGGAAGAATGAGGAACTTTGTGACTAGCAAGTAAAAGGATGTATATTTTACATGTTTCATTTATAGAGAAATACTAAGGAATAGAGAGAGATGTACTTAGAGAAGTCTCATTTCTTCACACAGAATACCAAAACACTTGTAAGTGAACATTTTACTGACCTACCAGCTCATTACTTGAGAAATCTTAAAATTCCCTGAAAAGAGTTCTGGAAATCAAGTGACCTTTTACGAAGTGACCAAAGTTGAGATAAATAGGACTTGAACAGAAAGATGGCATATTATCAATGGTACATGTCTAAGTAAAATCTGGAATGTTATAACGTTTTTCCCCAACAATGATATTAATTATTTTACACAAACTATTTTTTTCAAGTGGGATGAGATAGATAAATTAGCTTTTATAGGATCATCAACAGTCACTTAATTAAAATACTATTCCATTAATCATATGTGAAAGCAATCTACAAGCACGTGGTACATCAGAACTGCCTCTATGTGTGTCAGAAATAAGGCAGCTTATTTCCAGATGGAGGAGTGAATCTCAGATCACTTGGGAAAGTTATCCAAGAGTCAGCTGTACCAGTTCACTTGATGTGTGGCTAGTGTTGGATGAGATCTGATAATAAAAGAGTGCATTTGAAAAAATGGAAATTTGAAGAAGTGAAAGAATTCTATTAGAATTAGACACAGTATTTCTAGATCCTAGATCTAGATGAATGCTGATAGATATAAATGATCCTGTTCAATTAATAACTTAATGTTTTTTAAAAATAACTTGCTAAATTACATGGCATGTATGCCTTCATCTAAGATCGACAGCCTCAGGAAATTGGCAAACAAAGAAAGTTTGCTGTGAGCTTCTGGAGGCGTCTGTGTATTTGTGTGTTTGTGATTGTTTCATGGCTATTGAGGTTGTCCAGTTCTGGTTCTGGAATCCAGGAAGATCAAGTGTTTCTCTCTCTAGCTTATTAATCCTTTGTTTTTATTAATCCTGATAAACTTTCAAGGAAAATGTTTATTAGTCAGCATAGCAAAATGATCACAAACAGATTTTGGAGTAAGTAAGTCTGAGATCAAGTCCTGGCGTGACCACTTAAATGTACCTAGCACTTTGGGAAAATTTTCTCAGAGCTTCAAGATGCAGCTTATTTGCGGAGTGGAGACAATCTCAGTCCGCTTTTCAATGGCTGGATGTGCATATTCACTACCCGCACAGTCTGTTGTTGGTAACTGCTCAATAAATCGTTAGGTACTGTTTTTATGAAAAAAATGAAGACGTGAGAAAGCTCTTTTCAGCCCTTTTGTGATATTTTTAGCATTTTGTATAGGTGAAAAGCTGTTCTTACATACTTGATGACAATACTTGAAAGCCTGCAGGGTCTGCCTCCCCCACTGCTTGGAATGCTCATGGTGGAGGCAGTGTGGATTGCGGTAAGGAGGTGGGCTCTGGAATCAGGTTGCTTTGACTTTTATGACCTGCAATACCTTACCTAGGTTACTAAAACCATTTTGCCTCGTCATCCTTGTCTTTACAGTGGGGACGGTATGTGCCTAACTCATACTGTGGTTGGGAGGTTTAAATGAAATACTGTGCGTACAGCCATGAGTGTATCCATGGTATAGTGGGCCTTCAGTACCTGTTAGCTATTATTATCTGCAAGGAAAAGCATCTGTCAGACAAGAGAGAAAAGGCCACCAGGGCTCCTGCTTGAATGTGGGTGGGGATGAGTGAATACTATTATCCCAGTGACATAAGCCTGTGGAGGGTATCTCAATTCACTGGAAAGACATAGGTGATTTCAAATTCGTTTTTCCCTTGAAGGGAGGATTTTTCTTTTGTTCATCTGTAGTAAAAGACAAAGAGAATTTAATCTGTGCTAACATTTTGTATCTGAAGTATTAAGAAGGGACCATAGGAAGCTGAAAGAAAGGAGATGGGTAGATTGCTTGGGAGAAGGTAGATAAATAGGACCAGTGATGCTGCAGTTATGTGAGTAGTGGATGATAAAGCCCAATGTTTCCCCAGTGCTTGTTTGACATTAGTCAGGATTCTCAACTAGGAAATTGGAATGTGTCCGTTTTCCAAGTGGCTCTATGGCTCTCCTTCTTATTCCTCTTTTTCTTCTGCTTCTCTTTCTTGTCCTTCTTCTCATGTATCATCTTTGAGCATCTTCTTCATTGTTCTCATGGTTTGTAACAGCAGAAGGAGGTATACATCTGGCTACTATGTTTGGAAGTAGAAATGCCAACATCTCCATCACCCTGACCCGTGACTCATACAAGGATTTTAAGGGGTATTAATAGCTGTGTCTTGTTCATTACAGTAAAATTAAAGTTAGTAAATACAGGAGGGATGACTGAAATAGAAAACCACCATTTAGCAAACATCTCAGTAATAATTAATTCAGACAATTCACATAAATGAATTCAAAATCTACTAGCCTACAGTATGATGAGAAAGAGATAGTTGCATAGTCTAAAGCTATCTTTCCATAAGATAGTTATCAATTACAAAGGAGAAAATAATAACCTTGCAGTAGAGAAACCTGGCAGACATCACATTAACCAAGTGATCAAAGGGAGCATCAGCAGCAATGGGACACGTCAGCATCAAGCATCCCCGGATATGATGCAAAGAGAAGGCACTGCACCATTTCCGTGGTGATATTGCCCAAAACAACCAGACTCTGAATTTCATCTTGGCGAGGCATTAGACATACTCCAATTGAGGGACATTCTAAAAGCAAAAATAATTGTCCTGGGGCCTACTTAAACAAATCATCCTGAACATCTAATACAATCTTGCTTTGCAGTAAAAACATCTTGCAAATAAATAATTTGAAGATTTATATCCAGCATATGGAATTATTCTAAAGCTTTTGGCAGATATACAGGATTATCCATATGTCTTACCTAAATTCATAATAATAATTTGCCTTTCCAGAGTTATTTCAAAGCTAGGAATATTATTAGGGCTCCAAGATTTATTTTATTTTTCACATGAACTGAAGATATTTAATACAGGAATATTATAGAATTTTCAGTCAAAAGCAACTGAAGTATACCACGAAAGCTTAATGTAGGATTTATTTGCACATTTTCTCTCTCTTGTCTTTTTCCTCTTCTATCATTTGAGAAGAAAATAAGAAAAATGTGCTTTCTTCAAGTTGTTTTTCTCTTTTTGAAATAATGTTTGCTGTTTGTGAAAGAGGCTTCTCTTTTGGAGCATTGGTTTTCCCCACCTTTGAAGATGGAATATTCCACAAAGAACTACCAGTGGCAACAGCCAGGGATGCAGAAAATGAGCAGACAGCAGTCTCGGCACAGAGCTCCCTTTCCTACTTCCGGCTCATTGGTCCACTAACTACAACTTGGACTTTCTAGATTTAGGAACGTTTGCTCCAAAATATCTGTTCCTTCTTATCTTTCCTGACGTTCTTGAACTCTGCTAGTTGGAGTCCACTCTCAAATAAGTATGTTACTGGTTCCAAATTGGATTTCCCTTATTAAGCCAATAGTCAAAAGAGATGCATCTGATGTTGTTCCCTCCCAAGGTAGGAGTGGATATATTCATATTCTGGATGTGAACCAAACTGACGTATTCCAGAGTCAGTACATCATCACTGTATTAGTTTCCTATTACTGCTGTAACAAATCACCACTAATTCGGAAGCTTAAAGCAACACAACTTAATATCTTACAGTTCGGGAGATCAGAAGACTAAAACAGGCTTCAGTAGGCCAAAATCAAGACATTGATAGGATTTTATTCCTTCTGGAGGCTCTGGGGTAGTATTCGTTTCCTTCCTTTTCCTGCTTCTAGAGGCTGCCCTAATTCCTTGGTTCCTGGTCCCTAGCCAGCAATCACTGCACTCTGACCTCAGCTTCCATTGTCACATGTCCTCTAACACTCCTGCCTCTCTCCTTTCCTTATAAGGATCTTTGTGATTACATGTGAGTCCACCCAGACAGTCCAGACTAATCTCCATCTCAAGAGTCCTAATTTACACATAGCTGCAAAGCCCCTTTTGCCAGGTAAGATAATATATTCGTAGGTTCTGGGTATTAGGAATTGGACATTTTGGACAATGTCCAAATGCAAATTAACAATCTCATCAGTACTGAATAGTAAACTCCTAATGAGAAGAAAAACATGAGTTTAAATTTTTGGTATAATGCCTGGCACAGTCTCGTATAGAGAGGAAATTTGACAAATGCTTTTCATAAGAGTAATTCTAACCATGATGATGAATGGGAACAGTGGTACTTCCTGTAAGAGGTAACCTATAAAGTGCATGGGATACATTTCATGGACAAGAATCTAAAAGTGACACAGAGAGAACCATTACCTTCCAAGAACAGGCTACCAAAGGAGAATTCATGCCTTATTGACTGCCACCTTCAGAAAACACAATTCACATTGCTCTGCTTCTAAATCCCCAATATTGTCACTTTATCTTTCCGAAGTAGTGTATGAGTCTGGGCTTTTGGTGTAGATTAGGTTTTTACAACCCAGGAACATGCTTTCAACATTTACAGAAAAGGGAGAAGGCTCCTGAATGAACAGGGCAAGTTTGTGGTGATGCTTGTAAGCATTTTCCTCAGCCTTCATCCAGGTCTACTGAGGCGGCATCATTGACCTCACCTGGCTGCATTTGGATATCTATCAGGGTGATAGAGCTCGAGGAAGCATCACTACAAAAATGGTATAGCTAATCTATCTTTCAGGCTTTTTATGTTTCTGTAATGAAGTAAGACGCACTTGGCACACTTTGTTTTCTCCCTCATTTATAATTTACTGTGTTCTGAATCAGAGTTACAATGCCCTCTTTTACTGAGGAGCTATTTTATATCCCTGAATAGCACAACATACCCCCGGTAAACAAATATAAAACTATGACTGTCTGGCAAGTAACACATACTGGGACAGTTAAAGTTCTTCTTTTTAATGAGAAGTGGGATATAAATCAGAACTCTGAGAAGACTACTGTTTAAAATCTCAACACCAATCTTGAGGTTATGTGAAATTGTTGTAGCTTCCCTTTTCCAGTCTTGGAGTTGACAACATGCAATGCCGAACGGTGGGTATTTGGGGATAAAAGTGGTATATCCTTCCATGTTTAAAGTCACTTTAGCATTGTGTGTCAGTGAGATAAAACCAATCACAACTCTTCTTTATGACTTCATTTGCATTGTTTAGTAAATGTAGTTAAGGCAACCCTTAAAGTAAAATAAAAAGGAAACAACAACAGGGGGATATTGGATGGCATGCTTAGAGAAATGCACAAACACAAAAGTAGGAAGTTATAAATATTTCCCAGCTAATGATAAATAAGGCACAAAAGGGGCCGGCCCGGTGGCACAGCGGTTAAGTTCGCACGTTCCACTTCTCGGTGGCCTGGGGTTCGATGGTTCGGATCCCGGGTGCGGACATGGCACCACTTGGCACACCATGCTGTGGTAGGCGTCCCATGTATAAAGTAGACGAAGATGAGCACGATGTTAGCTCAAGGGTAGGCTTCCTCAGCCAAAAAGAGGAGGACTGGCAGTAGTTAGCTCAGGGCTAATCTTCCTCAAAAAAAAAATAGTAAAATAATAAGGCACAAAAATGCAAATGTGTCTATGTGTGCCTGTATATGTGGCTGACTCTTGCTAGAGTAAGGTATTGAATGGATTCCATTAGAAACTCTAAGGAGGGGTGCCAGCCTTGTGGCTGAGTAATTAAGTTCACCTGTTCTGCTTTGGCAGCCCAGGGCTTCACTGGTTCAGATCCTGGGGGCGGATATAGCTCTGCTCATCAAGCCATGCTGAGATGACATCCCACATAGCAGAACTAGAAGGCCCTACAACTAGAATATACAACTATGTACTGAGGGGCTTTGGGGAGAAGAAGAAGGAAAAAAACAAAAAGATTGGCAACAGATGTTAGCTCAGGGCCAATCTTTCAAACAAAAAAAAAAAAGAAAGAAACTCTAAGGAGGAGACAGTGTCAAGATGGCACCATAGGAGGCAGAATCTGAACTCACCTCCTCCCACAGACACAACAAATTTACAGCTACTCTTGGATCGATTATGCCTGAGAGAGAACTGAAAACTGGATAAACAGAACGGCCACAACAAGGGACAGTGCTGACTGAGGTGGAAGAGGCAGAAATTCCTTGGTGAATTCTACCAAACGTTCAAAGACTTAATACCTATCCTTCTCAAACTCTTCCAAAAAACTGAAGAGGAGGGGAAGCTTCCTAGCTCATTCTTCAAAACCAAAATGACCCTGATCCCAAAACCAGAGAAGAACAACACAGAAAATGAAATTTACAGGCCAGTATCACTGATCAACATCGACGCAAAAATCCTCAACAAAATACTAGTAAATCAAATACAACAATACATTAAAAAGATCATGCTCCATGATCCAGTGGGATTTATTCCAGGGATGCAGGGATGGTTCAACATCCACAAATCAATCAACGTCATACACCACATTAACAAAATGAAGAATAAAAATCACCTGATCATCTCAATAGATGCAGAGAAAGCATTTGACAAGATACAGCATACATTTATGATAAAAACTCTGAATAAAATGGGTATAGAAGGAAAGTACTTCGATATAATATAGGCCATCTATGGCAAACCCACAGCTAATATCATTCTCAATGGAGAAAAATTTAAAGCTATCCCTCTAAGAACAAGAACCAGACAAGGATGCCCACTTTCACCACTCTTATTTAGCATAGTATTGGAAGTCATAGCCAGAGCAATCAGGCAAGAAGAGAAATATAGAAGGGATCCAAATTGTAAAGGAAGAAGTGAAACTGTCACTATTTGAAGATGACATGATTTTATATATGGAAAATTATAAAGGATTCAGAAAAAAACTTTTAGAATTAATAAATGAATATGGCAAAGTTGCAGGATACAAAATCAACGTACAAAAATCAGTTGTATTTCTCCACACTAACAGCGAAGTAGCAGAAAGAGAAATTAAGAATACAATCCCATTTAAAATTGCAACAAGAAGACTAAAATACCTAGGAATAAATTTAACCAAAGACGTGAAAGACCTGTACACTGAAAATTATAAAACATTGTGGAAAGAAATTGAAAAAGATGCAAAGAAATGGAAAGATATTCCGTGCTCTTGGATTGGAAGAATTAACATAGTTAAAATGTCCATACTTTCTAAAGCAATCTACAGATTCAATGCAGTCCCTATCAAAGTTGTACTGACATTTTTCAAAGGAATAGAACAAAGAGTCCTAAAATTTGTATGGAACAATAGAAGACTCCAAATAGCCAAAGGAACCCTAAGAAAAAAGAACAAAGCTGGAGGTATCACACTCCCTGCTTTCAAAATATACTACAAAGCTATAGTAATAAAAATAGCATGGTGCTGGCACAAAAACAGACACACTGATCAATGGAACAGAATCAAGAGCCCAGAAATAATCCCACACATCTATGGAGAGCTAATTCTAGACAAAGGAGCCAGGAACATACAGTGGAGAAACGAAAGTCTCTTCAATAAATGGTGTGGGGAAAACTGGACAGTCACAGGCAAAAGAATGAAGGTAGACCATTATTTTATACCATACACAAAAATTAACTCAAGATAGATTAAAAACTAGAATTTAAGACCTGAAACCATGAAACTTCTAGTAGAAAACAGGCAGTATGCTCTTCACCATTGGTCTTAGCAGCATATGTTCAAGTACCATCTCTGAATGGGCAAGGGAAACAGAAAAAATAAACAAATGGGACTACATCAAACTAAAATCTTCTGCATAGCAAAGGAAACCATCAAGAAAACAAAAAGACAACCTAACAATTGGGAAAAGATATTTGAAAACCATGTATCTGGAAAGAGGTTAATATCCAAAATATATAAAGAACTCATATATCATATAAAAAACTAAGGACCCAATTAAAAATGGGCAAAAGATCTGAACAGACAATTCTCCAAAGAATATATCAGGTGGCCAACAGGCACATGAAAAGATGCTCAACATCACCAGCTATCAGGGAAGCGCAAATCAAAACTAGAATGAAATATCACCTTGCTCCTGTCAGAATGGCTATAATTATCAAGACAGGAAATAAATTTGGGAGAGAATGTGGAAAAAAGGGAACTCTCATACCCTGCTGGTGGGAGTGCTAACTGGTGCAGCTACTGTGGAAAGCAGTATGGAGATTCCTGGAAAAATTAAGTATAGAACTACCACATGATCCAGCTATTTCACTGCTGGATATTTATCTAAAGAACATGAAAACACAGATGGTAAAGATATATGCACCCCTGTGTTCATTGCAGCATTATTCACAATAGCCAAGACTTGGAAGCAACATAGATGCCCATCAAAGGACAAATGGATAAAAAAGATGTGGTATATATACGTAATGGAATACTACTCAGCCATAAGAAATGATGAAATCTGGCCATTTGTGATAACACGGATAGACTGTGAGGACATTATGCTAAGCGAAATAAGTCAGAGGGAGAAAGTCAAGTACCATATGATCTCACTCATAAATAGAAGATAAAAACAACAATAAGCCAACTTGGTGGTTACCAGAGGGGAAGGTGGGAGGGAGGAGGGCAAAAGAGGTTATTAGGCACACGTGTGTGGTGATGGACTGTGATTAGTCTTTGGGTGGTGAACATGATGTAATCTACACAGAAATAGAAATATAAAGATGTACACTGAAAATTTATATAATGTTATAAACCAATGTTACTGCAATAAAAAAAAACCTCTAAGGAGACAGTATTATTTCTGAACAGAAAGCCATACATGTAGTTAACATCTCTTTTAAGTGATTGCCACTAAGTTCTCATTTGTCAGCTGCAACTTCACTAGGAATCCTGTCAAAGACACATGAGCTTCAACAGAATTAATTAAATTAAAGTTTAACTAATTAATTAAAAGGTAGAGATGGATAATATCTGACAATAAAAAATTAGAACGTGTAATTTTTTGTTTTCCCTAGTATATAAGTACTATTTTCTTAACTTTCCTCAAGAAAAGAAGGAATACATTTTTTCTAATGTTATCAGTGTATGAAAAATTTATATTAAGGAAACAAAATAAGTATGGCTTTAAAACAATTCATTGATTGCATTCACCTTTTCTTCAAGGTTGAAAAAATCTTTATCACCTTTGCTAATTATAGAAACATGCAGGCAATTTAAAGCAATGTATATTGGAAACAGAATCCATCTTTTAATTCACTTTGAGGAACACTGAAATTGAATTCTGTAACTATAGTGTCCTAATAGCATTTGCAAATGAATAGAGATACTAACAGGCCAAATGCCTTTCTAGGGTATTAACTCAGACTCACTTCCATTTCTTTACTTTTCTTTTCAATGTTTTGCAAGTATAATTGCAGCTGGTCCTCAAGAGTACCAGACATGTAACATGTAAGTAAATTGTGATCCCAACGCTCCATAGCAAATTAACTTCTGAATTTTCTCAAACATTTTTAGAATTAACTAAAGAGCAACTGTTCTTGAAAGACTAAACAAAGAAATTAAAAGTATTGCACCATTTAGTTATTTCATTAGATTTGTAGTTTTTAAAGTTGGAAGGGATCTCAAAGTGCAGTCACCCAGTGGGGCTTCCTCCTGTGCCCCAGTATCACCACCTCGCAGTTTTCCTGCCTATGCTCGAAGCTCGTCTAGGATTTGAAACCTACTGCCTCTTACAAGAGTTGGTTCCCTTTGTGTTCAACTCTATTCTTTCTTGTACGAAACTTAAATCTCTTTTTCTGTACACCCCAGGATGAACTTTATAGCAATATTGCTCATGGCCGGTAAGCAGGAAACTGCTTGATTGTAGATATGGGCACGTGTGATATACTCATTAACTGATATTATGTTAGAGCATTTTCATTCTCAAACATAGCTTCAAAATCCTAGAACTTTTTAGAAATAGTGTAACTTTGTTTCTGTTTGATTAATTTTTAATTGGAGAATTACTTTTCAACAAATCATATGCAATTCTACAAACCAAAGTTAGAAAGAACCATCAACAACTATATGCAGTTTAATGAATGAGCACTTTGCTTGTGGGGCCAATTAACCTTATCTCCAAAAGATAAGAAATTCTACTGATGCACTCATATTATTTATGCATTGGATTTCAGTAGAATCACCATTTTATATATTCAGCTTGATCCAAAGTGCCACTCTTACTATTTTTCTCCCCCATATAAGTCAGTAGAAGACAAAATTTAGTATCTGTCAAACAGTCATTTGGAAAAAAGTTAAGAATTCTGATACTAGATACTTATTTTTCAGTTCTAGATTATATATAAATGATCTTTATTTCAGTGGTATTATATGTACATGTTTGAAAACAAGATTGTACTAGTTATCTCTTGCTGCATATAGATTACCCTCAAATTTAACAACTGAGAAAAACAGATATTTATTATCTCACGGTTTCTGTGGGTCAGGAATTCAGGAACAGCTTAGCTGGTGGTCCTGGCTCAAGGTCTCCCTGATGGCTGCAATTGTGACTTTGTCGTGTGCCTGGGTTTGCAGTCATCAAGCCTCCACAGTAAAATATGTGCTTCCAGGCTCACATGGGCCTTTCCATTTGGCTCCCTCCTGATTTTCCCCAGAAGCAAGGGATCTCAGAGAGAGAGGGGCAACCCAAGCCACAAGCCTCAATCTTTGTGTTCTTTTTGAGGAAGATTAGTCCTGAGCCAACATCCACAGCCAATCCTCCTGTTTTTGCTGAGAAAGATTGGCCCTAAGCTAACATCAGTACCCCCCTTCCTCTATTTTAGATGCGGGATGCCTGCCGCAGCGCGGTACCGCTAAGTGGTGCTCAGGTCTGCGCCAGGATCCCAGTGGGTGAACCTGGAGCCACCAAAGTGGAACGTGCAAACTTAACTGCTGCGCCACTGGCCAGCCCCAAGCCTCAATCGTTTTATAATCTAATCTTGGAAGTGACATCCCATCACTTCTGCCATATTCTCCTCCTTGGAAAGGAGTCAATAAGCCCCGCCCATACCCAAAGGGAGGAGATTACACAGGGGCATGAGCGCCCGGAGGCAGGAGTCATCAGCGACTGTCTCTCAGGCTGCCTCCCACAGGAATCTTCTCCAAAGAACCTGGAAAGCTCAGATGACTGGAGACTCTAGCTTATTGTTACCGCGCCAGACTAAGACAGAACTTGTAGTGCCATTATGAATGGAAAAACTTTTTTCATTTATTTAAGCCCATGTAATCTCAAAAGTAATAAAGAAGTGGTAGCCAGAGGGCCATATTTGAATTCTTTAAAATTATATTGCTTTTTTAACATCTTGGAGACATTACAAGAGAGGAATTGGGAAGGACAGCAAGACCGGGGTGGAGTTGTGATAGCCACACATATATCACGGCATTAGCTGGGAATAAGTGGAGCGTGCTCCCTCATAGATCTTGCAATCCAGTCAGGAAGACACAAACACAAAGGGTTAGATAAGTATATTGAAGTATCCAATTAAATATTAAAATCATTCTGTGCAAATGATAAATATTGCAGGAATTCAGATATAATGAAATGGTTAGCTACACTTGATCTTGTCTAGACAAATTTGGGGGTTGTCAGATGGAGATGGTAGGTGTTTACTTTTATGAGGGCCTGAGATGCCTCTTGGGAAGTCTGATGAGGTTGATACCCGGTGTTCAAACAAGATCAATACCTGAGAGACAGGAAAAGAACTCACCCCGAGAAATGAGAATCAGTGTTCAAAGCACAGACGGTAGTTAGGCGTGCAGCACAAGGATGATTTTGAGTATAACATGGGGCAGGTTATTCAGAACATCTTCCAGCCAGTCCCGGGAAATAAATTCTGCATTAGTAGGGAGGATGACCAAAAGAAAGAAAGGTGCTTTAAAAAAAGGCTTAAATAATCAAAGTATTATATCACAGATCCATTGTTAGGAATTGAGTGAATAATGTAGCTGTGATGGAAGGCGTTGAGGATGGGAGGTAAGTTTCCCCACACTGGCCAGGTGAGTGCTGGGGCCAGCTGCAGCCATGAACGCCAGTGTGATGGGAACCCAAGAGTCCTGGGCAGTGGGGTCAGTTCAACAACAGGTCCTCATAGGCAGGGGGTGACAACTGATTTCCTTCAAGAGTGTGTTGAACAAAGTCAAGTTGAGACAGAACAATGCAAATGTGAGAAAGAGTGTAAGTAAAGAAGCAAACACTGGCATGAAGAACGTGCTTTGGGGAGGGTGTTCAAGTGCAAAGTAGCTGCAGAAAACTGGGAAGTCCAGCTTTAACTTCAAGTAGGTGTGTGATGTCAGATGATAAATCTCACCTACGCTCTAGAGTTTCTGTGCCCAGGCAGGATTTCTCAGTGTTGTAGTTAGGAACTGAAAAATCTACTAAGGTGGCAGGTCGTATTGGAACACATAATTTGGATATATCCTTCAAAAAATATTACAGATGATTTCAAATGGAAAGTAAAATGCAAAAGTAGATGACCTAATTTCCTCTACATTTACAGTTAGAGGAAAGATAAACTATGGTGCCCCATGATGCAATTATGCAACTTGATTTTCCACATATTCAGAGTGAAGTGTCTGTTATGGCAGCAATAATTAATTTGGGTGAAATGTCATAAATATATTATTTTTCTAATGCTTTGGAAAATTTCAAGGCTTTTTTTTTCTTCGGGATAATGAAATCTGCTCTGCTATGTTGTCAGCAAGATTCATGTGAAGGAAAACTTGCCAGTTTTCGCCCACCACTAATCCTAAATCTGCTTCAATCAAGGCAGCACAGTGTGTACTGTTGTTTCCGAGCAGAGTAGCTTTTGTTTTGCACAGAAAAAAACTCTCTCATTTTGGCCCTCATTTTTTTCCTTATGATGTTATGCTTTTTTGAAGTGAACATAAAATCCAGTAACATTTTACTATCTTAGAGTTAATCTATTCCTTGATTAATCTTTTTATTCTTTTAACTTACTGCTCCCTCACCTCACAAATAAAAAAAAATTGAGACAGTTGTTGTTTATGAAGATAGGATATATACTGGGCAGAGAGAATTCCGTAGATATATTTCCTGTATGCAAATTTGTAGTAAAATCAATTAACTTTATGTCTCAGTTTATCAATCTGTAATATGTTTTAAAAATAAGTTTACTGGGGCTGGCCCCGTGGCCCAGTGGTTAAGTTCGCATGTACCACTGCGGCAGCCCAGGGTTTCGTTGGTTCGGATCCTGGGCACAGACATGGCATCGCTGGTCAGGCCACATGCCACAACTAGAAGGACCTGCAACTAAGATATACAACTATGTACCGGGGGGATTTGGGGAGATAAAGTAGGAAAAAAAAAAAAAAAGATTGGCAACAGTTGTTAACTCAGGTGCCAATCTTAAAAAAGAAAAAATAAGCTTACAAAATTAAATTCAAAGAATTATCTCAAGTTATACTTAGCAAAATGTCCTACAAAGTTTATTTTTAAAATGTCAATATTACTAGGCTATCATTTTTCTTACGTGGGCTTCATTTTCAGTTAAACATCATAATTCATTGCTTGGATTTTTATGTGGCAATGAGAATTTGATTTTATCCTTATATATGCTGAAGTTATGAAACACTTACCTAGAATATGGAGCAAGGGTAAAAACATCTGCAGCTATTAATTAAAATGAAAATTTAGGATAAGATTATTTTTAAAATATTATTTTAATAGCCTAATTATTTATGATTTCCACTTCTAAAAATTAGCCAAAAAACCCCAAAACAAAACAAGTACATACATAGAACCATGATTTGACACAAACACTTATGGTCATTGAAAATTAAGATTTACATTAATAATCTGTATGTTAAAAAATACATAAAAATTTAGTTCACTGGGAACAGTGCATTGGAGGAGATTTGGCACCATTCTTTTTAATTGGAAAGAAGAAAAAAGTATCATTATTTAGGGATGATATGACTTTTACCCTTGGAAAACTCAAGGTAACAATGAAAATCTAGTTAAAAAAATAGAATGGTCAGTGAGGCGATTGACTACATAATTAATATATAAAATATGTAATATATATATATATATATATATATATACACCAGTTACTGAAAATAATGAAAGAAAAATGGCTTACAAATTTAATTTACAAACAATAACAATCACTCATAAAATACATAGGTATAAATTTAACAAGAAATATCCAGACTCTATAAAATGAAAGCTATATAACCACTGGGGCAAATAAAGGGGAAAGAATAAATGCAGGAACATTACCTTCTTAATGGGAAGCTCAATGCTACAAAATCACTGATTAATCTTAAATCTAACTCATACATTAGACTTATACTCAGTCTAAATCCTACAAACCCTTTATGTTTCCAACCCCAGAAAATGCTTCTGAATTGTATATCACACAGAAAATCTCTCCACAAAGGTGGTAGAGAAGGAAAACACTTTTATTATTGAATAAGCATTAAACCAGAAAGTGGGGAGGCTGAGCAACAGAGAGGGGAGGAGTCTGCGAAAGGAAAGACGAGGAAGACTGCCCACAGACCCAGTGCCCTGGGCCCTGGGTCCACAGAGCTCTCTCAGGACCCGTCTCCAAGAAAGACAGCTTCAGTAAATGGTCAATTAACTGAATCAGTCCTTCAGCAAATTTATCCTGCAATGAGCTGGGTTTTGGCAATGTCGTCTTTAGCGTGCATTCTAGAATGAGAGCGATATTGGCACAGGAGTGGGCAGCCAGGTCATGGAACAGAATAGAGAGCTCATAAAAACTGTCATACACATAAGTGGAATTTCAAATAAATAAAGAAATATTGATTGCTTAATAAATGCAGTTGGGATGATGCAGTAGCCATTTGAAATAAAAATTCAAAGAAGAAAAGAAAGTGGGAGAAGAAAAGGAATGAAGAAAGGATAGAAGGAAGAAATCTGGATTATACGTCAAACTTTTTACCAACTTAATGTTAATATTTAAATGTTAAAAAGTGAGATCATAAAAGTATAATAAGTATACCTATAGGGTTTTTAAAAAATAATTTTCAGTAAGGGAAGACTTTTTAAGATATATCATTGTTACAAGAAATTGTTATCGTGTAATTTTGACTACACGAAATTTTTAAAACAAAATATTAAAAATATTTTTGTGTAACAAAATTCCCATTTAAATGAATGAAAGTTGAATGAAAACCTGATAAAAAAGTTTTTGCAATATTTATGACAAAATCTTTATATTTTAATATGGATTCATAATATACGATCAACATGAAGAAAAAAGAACCCCAAAGTAGAACCATGAGTAAAATACATACATAAAGAGTTGATTCACTAAAGGAGAAAAATAAATGGTCAATAAATGTATGGGGTAGTCACCTTTTTAGTTATCATGTAATTTTACGTCCATTAACTAGTATATGCAATTCAATTATATCGTTTCTATTTTTAAACACATATAACCTAAAAATCGTACAGAGACTATTTAAGAAGATTGGTGAGTTTGCTACTGCCATTTTCCTCTTTACTTATCATGTGGCTGGAATATGCAAATAGGCGTTGATAATGGATGAGATTCAAATATAGAAATTTTGTTTCTTGTGCTCAAAGTATAACTGAAGATTATTAGCAGTTAACCTTTCTATCATTGTAAATAGCATTCACTTAGAATTATGTGGTAATTAATTATTCTTTTCAAGTTTATTCAAAATTATTTCCTAAAATATGATATTAATACATAAACATAAATCATGCAATAATAAATGTTAAGTGTTTCCCATAAAAGCCAAAAGCTTCTTTTCAATTTGGTAGATAGAAATGGGATTATTCGTTTTTTACTTTGTATTCCTTTCTAACTTGTTCTGGAAAAGACGTTTCTCCTTTCGGCAAGAAGACCACTCAGTATATTCAACAAATCCAGGCTAAGTTTTTAAAAATCTGGGGCTGGCCCAGTGGCGCAGTGGCTAAGTTCGCACATTCCGCTCCTTGGCGGCCCAGGGTTCGCCAGTTCGGGTCCCCGGTGTTGACATGGCATCACTTGTCAAGCCATACCGTGGCAGGCATCCCACATATAAAGTAGAGGAAGATGGGCACAGATGTTAGCTCAGGGCCGGGCTTCCTCAGAAAAAAGAGGAGGATTGGCAGTAGTTAGCTCAGGGCTAATCTTCCTGGGGAAAAAAAAAAAAAAAAACTCCTTTGGTTTTCATCGATCACACACAATGGAAAATTCTCCTCGTAATATTTCCTTATTGAGAAAAATGGATATTTTTGCAGAAAACAAAGTGATACTCTACCCCTATGAAAGCATATTTCTTTTACTATTAAAAAGGAAGATTCTGGGGCAAACCCGGTGGCACAATGGTTAAGTTCACATATTTCACTTCGGTGGCCTGAGGTTCACCAGTTCTCATCCCTGGTGCAGACTTATACACCGCTAGTCAAGCCATGCTGTGGCAGGCGTCCCACATATAAAATAGAGGAAGATGGGCATGGATGTTAGCTCAGGGCCGGTCTTCCTCAGCAAAAAAGAGGATTGGTGGCAGATGTTAGCTCAGGGCTAATCTTCCTCAAAAAAAAAAAAAAAAAAACCTGAAGATTTGCGAGTTCAAATAGTGTGAAATGCATTCCTCCCTTTTTAGGACGACTTTGTTATGCCAGATGCTCTCTGTGGTAAAGCTAGACCTTACCAGTGTCTTGCATTCGTTAATATGTTAATGGATGACTCTGCATTTTCTTGATATTACAGTTTTGTAAATATTCTCAAGGCAACATCTGACTGAACAATTGTCTTTTGCTATGTTGCAGCCATAACGTTATGTGACAGTGACGTGCAAAACACATTAAATGCAATACGAACCCAGCAATTGTGGCTTACTGCAGGGAACAGAAGCATAGCGAGCAATAGCCTCCTGCTGTCCTTTATGACATACACGGCGCCGGTGAAGCTAGCATAGCTGGCAAGTGATGAGTTCAATACTGATACTGCAGTGGCAGCCACAGCAAGTCAGTATGACAATACTGCTGCCCCAGACGCAGCAGGTGTAGTGCACAACAAAACAGGGTGATCATTTTACTAATTTTTCTCAACTTGGGCACTTTTTTTTCGTATCACTAATATTTAAATTTTTATCCACTAAAAGAAAATAATAATAGTACCTGATCCATAGCATTAAGGTCAGGATGAAATGAGACGATTTTTGTGATGTCTTCAGCATGGCACTTGATATAAATAAATCTTCGATAAGTGTTACCCATTATTATTGTTGTTTCAGAGAAAACTGAGGTTCACCTGGGAAACTGTTATTTAAGTATATGGACATCTGGACCTTATGGTGTTTCTGTCTCCGTCATTTGGAGCCACAGCTCATTTAGCTGTGAAATTGTGAGTTGAACAGATTCTAGTAATCTGTGGATTGTCTGGTTTTTTAAAAGTGCAGATCAGATCGTGTCAGTGGGTTCTCATTGTTCTTAGGATAAAATAGAAAAGAGAGGCAGACCTTTGTCACCCTGCCGGCCTCAACTCCAGCTGCTCCCTTCGCCACACCACTATCCTCCCCTGGCCCCCATTCCGCAGAGGAGTTCTGAACTTCTTGCCCGAATTCTGTTGCTTTTTGCCTGGACCATCTCCCCTGCTGTCCTCTCGGCCTGGCACGGCCCCTCCTTTCCAGTCCCATTTGCCACGCTAGCTGTTCTCATGCTTTAAGTGTCTTCTGGAAAGTTACCCCCATGCCCTCCCCGTTTTAGGATAGCAGTGCAGTGCTTAAGGCAGTCATGCGTGAGGAGGCAAGTGAGGGTGGGCGCTCATAGCTCACTAAGGGCAAACATAGCTGTTCTTCCTTTCTTTCCATCCCCTAATATCCTGCTCTTCTTGGCAACTCTTATGTTCCTGTGATCACTTGTCCAAAATCAGCCTTCCCTGCTGCAGTGAAGTGGTGAAGTGGGGTGCCGATGGCGGCTCTCCCCCACTCCATGGCAGAGCCTAGCACAACACGTGGCCTGCAGGGAGAGTTAACTCCTGAATGCCTGAATGACGAATAAATCCATGATCTCAAGTCAACTTCAAATTTTATATTTTACCTTCAGCTTGGGGCAGGATTGCAACAAAGCATTCCCAGAAGAGATGGGTTGTGAGCCCTGCAACAAAGCAAAATCCACAGCCTTCCTTGACTGTCCTTCCATTTCCTTGAATTTCACATTCCTTTCCAGAGACTTAGCTCAAACCATCCCTGGAGTCTTAAAAGCTGAGATGTAACCTTGCTGTTAAAGGAAATACATTTCTTTCACATTCTAAAAATGCTGCCTAAAGAAATTTGATGCCCAGTGCCAAGCATTTCTGTTGGTAGTTTTTTGTTTTTTTTTTTTTTTGAGGAAGATTAGCCCTGAGCTAACATCAGCCACAATCCTCCTCTTTTTGCTAAGGAAGATTGGCCCTGAGCCCTGAGCTAAGATCTGTGCCCATCTTCCTCTGTTTTATATGTGGGACACCTGCCACAGCATGGCTTGATGAGCGATGTGTATGTCTGTGCCCGGAGTCCGAACTTGCGAACCCTGGGCCACCGAATCAGAGTGCACAAACTTACCACCACACCACCGGGCTGGCCCCTCTGGTAGTTTTCTGACTCTCAATTTGCTGTGCCGCCTTCCCCCTCCAAGTCTTACTATTATTGAAAATCTGGTGACCGTGGAGTCCTTTGGACTGGGGAAAGTCTCTTCTAGAACAAATGTCTTCAATACCAGCAGAAGTCGTAGCTCTGCATAGATATTTTTCAGAATATGTACAGAATTGCCATATTTAACCTACGCCTTCTGCACCCCCTCCCTTTATAATCTCAAGTAAGAAATATGGGGCACGGCTGAAGTAAATATTCGGAAGCTGATTGACACAAAAGCCAGGTTGTGGGCATCTGAGTGCCATGCAGAGTTGGTTTACTGCTCCTTCCGAGACATTTGGAGTCTGTCATCCTAGTTCTGTGCCCAGAAAACATTTCAAGTGTTTCAACAGCTTTAATTGTTATTTCTTGTTTTGTGTGTTTGTTTTTTGATTTCTTGATCCTTTCCAAATGTAACTGTTCCAATTCATAAGAGCCTGGCAGTAGGAAATGACCATTCAGGGCAGTTGGACGTTGCCGACGTCTTCCCAGCAGAGCGTGTGTGGTGCTGGTCTGACAGACCTCTGTGTACGAGTCAGTCTCAGCTTGCATCATATTTGTCGGTTGATTCTTCTAGTAGATTTTGTTCAGATATGCTTTTCTATTTTTCACTCTTATACTTTGGGGAAAGAAAGTGCTGGAAATCAGAAAATAACAGGAAAATTTGCATATTTAGCAATGCTAATCCTGAAAGTATATCATGAAAAATGAGACTTTTTGAATATTGTATTGGCTGTTCAGTTAGAAATGGTAATCATTAAATTTGTATCATTCCTCTCTCCCTGAATTCTGTGCTCTCCGTTTATCCCGGCCTATCCCTCATTAGGGCTTACTCCAATTTCTTTCTATAGAGACAACACTGAATATTTCAGCTTCCTGTATCTCTTTCTTCTCTCAACTTCTAATTAAACTTTTCACATTTAATCATAAATTGCTTCTCATCATTTTTTTTTGCCAATTTTATTTTGTGTCTAGTTTTCCTAATGAATAGAAAAGCAATGTGAGTTAAGAGTTCAGGTTTTGCACTCAGATAGGGCTGAGCTGAAATGTATCCGTTCGTTCTGTAAATATTTATTGCATACTCATTATGTGCCAGGCACATGTTCTGTTCCAGACAATGGGGCACGACAGTGAATAAATCAGGCAAAATTCCCCCTCTCAAAGCATTGATGTTCTAATGGGTGGAGACATGGTATGAATAATCACGCAAATAAGTACCATAATATTAGGTATTACTATGGATAGGAAGGGAAAAAAATCCAAGGGATAAAGAATGAAAAAATTGGGAGAGTACTGCTCCTTTGGATAGTGTGGACAGGAAAGACCTCTCTGATGACAGAGGAGTAATCACCAGGGTAGATGGAGAGAACATTTCAGGAAGAGGAAACAGTAAGTGAGAAGACCTGAAGGCAAGAGAGTGCTTGGTACGCTACAGGAACAGCACAGCAGTCAGAGCGCCTGGGGCAGAGTGATGGAAGCAAGGAGCCAAGCACTGTGCTGGGAGAGAGGGCCAGGGACAGTGGTTGCGCGGGCCTCGCGCATCGGGACAGGGATTCTGGATCACAGTGCTGGAAGCTGTGGGAGGTTTGGACAGGGCAGTGACGAGCTCGCACTTGCATTACAGAAGGATTTCTCAGGGCACTCTGTGGATAAAAGATTTCAGGGCAGTGCCCTTCAAATGTTTTGACCATTAGCCACTGTAATAAATTCCTTTTAGATTACAGCTCAGTATAAATATGTGTAAGTATAATGTGTGTGTTTATATCAGGAATAATAGTTTCATGAAATAATCCTTTACAAAGTGCAACATACTTTATATTTCCAATTCTGCTCCAGTTTTTCTTTCTCTCTCTCTCTCTCTCTCTCTCTCTCTTTTTTTTTTTTTTTTGGTAAAGAAGATTGGCCCCAAGCTAGCATCTGTTGCTCATCTTCCTCTTTTTGCTTGAGGAAGAGTGGTCCTGAGCTAACATCTGTGCCAATCTTCCTCTATTTATGTATGTCAGTTGCCACCACAGCTTGGCTTGATGAGTGGTGTAGGTCCACACCTGAGACTGGAACTCGTGACCCTCAGGCCACCGAAGTAGAGTGTGCTGAACTTAACTACTATGCCACCGGGCCAGCCCCTCTTTTTCTCTTTTTTTATAATTATTTTATTGAGGTCATAATGGTTTATAACATTGTAAAATTTCAGGTGTATGTTATTATTTATTAGCTTCTGTATAGACTGCATTGTGCTCACTGCCAATAGTCTAATTTTTATCCATCACCATATATATGTGTCCCTTTACCCCTTTTGCCCACTCCCAACCCCCTTTCTCTTTGGTAACCACTAATCTGTTCTCTTTGTCCATGTGTTTATTTATCTTCCACAGGAGTCAAATCATGAGGTATTTGTCATTCTCTGTGTAGCATTTTGCTTAACATGATACCCTCAAGGTCCACCCATGTTGTTGCAAACAGGTCGATTTTGTCTTTTTTTTATGGCTGAATAGTATTCCATACCTTCTTCATCAACTCATCAGTTGATGGGCACTTGGGTTGCTTCCACATCTTAGTTATTGTCAGTAATGCTGCAATGAACATAGAGGTGCATAAATCTCTTTCTATTGTTGATTTCATGTTCTTTGGATTAATACTCAGTAGTGGGATAGTTGGATCATATGGTATTTCTATTTTTAATGTTTTGAGGAATCTCCATACTGTTTTCCCTGGTGGCTGCACAAATTTGCACTCCCACCAGCAGTGTATGAGGATTCCCTTTTCTCCACACCCTCTCCAACGCTTATTTTCTGTCTTATTAATTGTAGCCATTCTGATGGGCATGAGGTGATATCTCATTGTAGTTTTGATTTGCATTTCCCTGATAGTTAGTGATATTGAACATCTTTTCATATGCCTGTTGGCCATCTGTATCTCTTCTTTGGAGAAACATCTGTTGAGATCTTTTGTCTGCTTTTTAATTGGGTTATTAGGTTTTTGGTGTTGAGATGTATGAGTTCTTTATATATTTTGTGTATCATCCCTTATCTGATATATGGTTTGCAGATATCTCCCCTGCATTGTTAAGTTGTCTTTTCATTTTGGTGATGGTTTCCTTTGCTGTGCAGAAGCTTTTTAGTTTGATATGGTCCCATTTGTTTATTTTTTCTACTGTGTCTCTTGCCAGATCAGACATAGTACTCGAAAATATGCTGCTAAGCCCCATATTGAAGAACATACTACCTATATTTTCTTCTAGGAGTTTTAGGGTTTCAGGTCTTACACTCAAGTCTTTAATCCATTTTGAGTTAATTTTTGTGTGTGGTGTAAGATAATGGTCTACTTTCATTCTTTTGCATGTGGCTGTCCAATTTTCCCAAGACCATTTATTGAAGAGACTTTCCTTCCTCCGCTATATGTTCTTGGCTCCTCTGTCGAAGATTAACTGTCCATAAATGTGTGGGTTTATTTCTGGGCTTTCAATTTTGTTCCCCCAATCTGTGTGTCTGTTTTGGTGCCAGTACCTAGCTGTTTTGATTACTATAGCTTTGTAGTATATTTTGAAGTCGACTATTGTGACACCTCCAGCTTTGTTCTTTTTTCTTAGGATTGCTTTGGCTATTAGAGGTCTTTTGTTATTCCACATAAATTTTATGATTCTTTGTTCTATTTCCGTAAAGAATGTCATTGGGATTCTGATTGAGGTTTCATTGAATCTATAGATTGCTTTAGGTATTATAGACATTTTAACTATGTTTATTCTTCCAATCCATGAGCATGGGGTATCTTTCCATTTTTTTATATCTTCTTGAATTTATTTCAATAATGTCTTATGGTTTTCAGTGTATAGGTCTTTCACCTCTTTGGTTAAATTTATTCCTAGATATTTTATTTGTTTTGCTGTGACTGTGAATGAGATTGTGTTCTTGACTTCCCTTTCTGCTAGTTCATCATTAGTGTATAGAAATGAAACTGATTTTTTAAGGTGATTTTGTACCCTGCAATTTGCTGTAGTTGTTGATCATTTCTAATAGTTTTCTGATGGATCCTGTAGGGTTTTCTGTATATAGAATCATGTCATCTGCAAACAGTGAGAGTTTCATTTCTTCCTTTCCAATCTGGATTCTTTTTATTTCTCTTTCTTGTCTAATTGTTCTGGCCAAAACCTCCAGTACTATGTTGAAAAAGAGTGGCAAGAGTGGGCACCCTTTCTTTTTCTCTTATTTTAAGAAGTGACCACAACACACAAAATACATTTTCCCACCCCATTCTGAAATGCACTACTGTAGTATATCAAGAATAAAAATCAAAGATGCCTCTCAGGAGTAGAAGTAGAGTTTCGGGTAAGAGATGATGCTGCCTTAGCTAAGGTGGGTGCACTGCAGGTGTTTGGGGTTTTCTAGTGGATTGGATGTTTGGGTGAGAGAAACAAGGGAGTTGTGAGTGATTTTTGCTTTTATTGTTCCCCTGAGCAATCTAAAGACTAGGCCTGTTCAAGAAGACACAGAGGATTAAAGGAGGAAAACGTTTGGAGAAGAGAACTAGTAGTTCAGTTTTGGACATGTTCAGTTTAAAGTTCCCATTAGACTTCCAAGTAGCAATATCACTAGACATCCAGAGGCTCAAGTCTGGAGTTCAGGGAAGAGGAGGAGACGAGAGATACTATATTGAGGGCTCATCAGTCAAAAGCCATGGGCCTGGGTGAGATCACAATGTGAGTGAATGAAAAGAGAAGAGAGAAAACGTGTTCAGAGATATTGGACACACCAACAGGAAGATGAGGAGACACACAGAGAAACTGAGGAAATGAAAGAAAACCAGCAGAGCATGACATCCTGGAAGTCAAGTGAAAAAGGTCTTTAATGAAGAAGAATCACCTGCCACAGATAATTTGATGAGCTGAGCAATGAGAATTGATCTTCATGGTTCCATCATCCCAACTTAAAAAAAAAGCTCTTTGGAATCCATCTATATTTTAAATATTTACCACTTTTTGAGCAAGCTCCAAACATTATTTTTAACATATATAGCAATAGAGTATTTTTATAAATTTGTTATAAAAAGCGCCTTTGAAACCTCATGTATCCTTTCAGGTTCCAGTATTTTGGCATTTATAGAAATTTACATATACCTTTTATTATTGCATATACTTCCATTAAATCCCCTTTCCTCATCGGCTATTATGGTGTGTCTCATTCCCAACATCTGATGATGCAAATTAAAAAGCTATTACACTCTGGGATAATCAATAGACAGGAAAAGGTGGCTGGCCCCTTGGCAATGGTTGGGTTTGTTCTGGAGAAATCATGTAAGGCAGCAAAAGAGGCAGTAGTGAGCCACGGATGAGAGTATGGGTGGAAAGTCCCCAGTCCAATGGTGTGATGTGTTTATGTAATTCATACTAATTGATGTTATTAGGTCAAGATCTGTAGTTTACTTTCTGGGTAACTGTAGATAAGTTGCTTAAACTTTCTGTAGGCCTTTGCTTACACGTATGTATGATGAGAACCATATTAAAACCAATTTCATTAGTTGTTGTGATTGTTAAATGAGACAATATGCAAATCTCATTGGGTAGGTCCACTTCCCTAATCCAATTTACCACCACTGATGTCCTTTTAGTTCCTTGAATGCACCCGAATCATCTCTCACTCTGAGACTTTGGCACTCTGTTCTTTTGAGCCTCAATGTCCCTCACTGATCAATATCCATTCATCTCTCATGGTAGAGCCCAAGCAATAGTTCTCAGGAGAATCTTCCTGATTGCTGCAGGCAGGGCAGGTCTTCCACTCACTCTTCACACCTTTCCCTCTATCTTTCCTTTCCTTCTCACAGTTTGCAATTTTACATTATTTATGTGGTGATTTGATTAACTTCTTCCCAAGATCTAAGCTCAGTGAGAGATCATTTCTGTTTTGTGCATCATTGTGTCTCCGACATCTAGCCCAGAGCCTGGCATTCCATCAATATTTCTTGAATGAATATGACCACTATTTTATTGCAGTGCTCGTTGGGTGGTAGGTCCTTTTTAAGAACCTGTTAAACTGAGCCGAGATCTGACATCTACCACTTTGGGCCCAGCCAGTAGCTAACGCTCCTGTCCCTGAAAACTCCTTTCAATATAGAGCTGACAGCCTATTGGTGTTGGATTTTATTTGTTGATTCATCTTTTTAAACTCCTTATTTTGACCTTGCTCGCTTTTATTTTGCTATTCTGCATACAATCCACAGGACTCATTTTTCAGTAAACTTATAATTCCTACCAAAGTACACACAGTGGAAGGTAATAGAATATTTATTGACTTTCTAGCATCGTCTCTGACATCCCTATTTAGTATTGGGTACTGAAATCCGTTCTCTAAACGTTTCACGAGTGCTTACTGCATGCTTTTTCAAGAATTGTCTTCTAAGGAACTGAATTGTTCGGTCTTCAGAATTTGCTCTCGATTAATCAATTTAACCTTCAAATTTTTTAATACTCTGCTTGACTATTACAATAATTGGCAAAATATTTATTTTTCTTTTTTCAAAAGTAAGCCATGTTCTCTCAGTGGGCAAATTCTTTGAAGCCATCATTAATTCAGAGAAGTTAGCAAGGTGCTGCTGAAGGCCTGTTTACTTTAGAATTGCCCCTATTCTGGAATGGTTAGTGCAGGTTCCTCGAGTTGTTTTTACCTCCAAGTTGCAAATTGCGCACTGACAGAATCTCAGTCAAATAATTTTTAAGAATTAAATTTTGGTTAGGAGAAAAAGGCTCTACTCTGGGGTGAAGTAAGGAGTGGGAGAGGTTATTTTGATTCTATAACTCTTTCAAAAAAGTAGAATTTAGAGTGGATTTAAGGTGGAATTTAAGGCTACCTTTATTAGGACAACGATATACTTTCATATCTGTATCGTATAAAAGACCTGTAAATATGCCATTATCTTTTTCAAGTTTTTATTGATTGCACCCTGATTCATGAAAATCTAAGTAAGAACTGTTAACGCTGACAAAGCTTCAGCCTTATTTTATGTTATTCCATTCAAAAGGTTAAGGTGTAATAGTAACTCTTTTCTTTTATTCCCTTCCATGGACCAAAACAATCTTATGACTACTTTTTCAATAACATAAGATTATGGTTACATGAGGTAAAAAGAAGTGAGCTATCGTTTCTCTCTGATCTTTTGGAGGAAAGAAGGTATTGGATTTCCTTATGGAAGAACTCTCCTTCAGTGCTTAGCTTTTATTAAAACTATTGGCCACTTTTCCCCCCTACTTTACAGGATTGATTTAGCAACTTGCTTAAGTATTACACTGGGCATGTCATATAAGCTATGAAAAATGCATTCTTTTTCATCTTCAGAGCACATTTACAATGTTGAATTATGCATTTTCAAGACCAAATGAACAGAGTAATGGAGTAGGCTGACATCTAATCACTTCAGACTTGCTATTTTTTTCCCAGCCCAGATTCTTCTGCAGAGCAGCTCTTTAATCAGTGGGGTTCCCTCCAGATGCATGTATGCTCTGTTAGAGCAAGTACATTCCTTACACAGGAAAGTTAGAGAGCAAGTCATAGAAAAATAGCTGAAGAGAATTTTTAAGTACAAGGATTAGAAACTTTACTTTGAATCATTTCCGTGGTCGCCCTTCTCTGCATCCAAACCATAAGGGATTATGGAAACAGGGAAGACAGAGCAAGAGAAAAAGCACAGGTAGAAGCAAAGTCTGGGGTCAGACATGGAGCACCAGCCCCCTGTGCACCACGAAGCTGCAATCCATCAGTCAGAGTTACATCGTCAGGCCTGCAGGGACCCAACCTGGACATCTTCATGGTGAGAAAACTCCGACCTCCGGAAGGACACTTCTTCCACAGGTTTTGCTGAAGCCTGACAGCTGGATCAATATGTTGCACTGAAAAGGTGATGTGTTGGTGTGGCAGTATGGCAGAGTGGCCAGAAATAAGGAAAACTCTTAAAAGTCATGGATTATAATGTTTTCTTTAGGACTTTAATGGTGGTAATTCCAGATAACCTGTTAAGTGAACATGCAGTCACTTCATATATTCCTAAGTAAGAACAATACAACCCCTTTTAGAGACAAGGAAACTAAGGCCAAGGGAGGGTACATTCTTTGCACAAACATGGATTTCACCTTCAGCTCTGTCTGACTTCAAAGCTTGTACTTTTCTGTGTCTTTCAATGAAAATGTGGTTGAAGCACAAGGATACGTCTAGTTGACACATTTGTGAGCAAAATCCTTTGAGAATTTATATAACCCAAAGGAAACCAGACTATACTGTCAAGAATTGTATTAGTTATCTACTGCTGTATCATGAATTGCTGCAAAGTTAGCGACTTAAAACGGCACATATTTATGATCTCACAGTGTCCTCTCCAACATGGCTGCTTGCTTCATCAAAGCCAGCAAAGGAGAGAGTCTGTTAGCAAGGGGGAAGTCACTGCCTTGTGGAATCTAAGCATGGAAGGGACATCCCGTCAGCCTGGCTGGGCCTGCCCACACTCAGGAGCGGGGGATTACATGTGGGGGTGAGCGTCAGGAGGTGAGGGTCATTGAGGGCCGTTTTAGACTGCTCTCAACGGATATGAAGATTAAAATGCCCTTTTATAAGAAGTGATTAGGGTATAATCTGACTACACAGCTTGATACTAAAGTAAGTAAACAAATTAATTTGAAAACAATTAAAAAGTCAAATTGTGTAAAAAGTCCTTGTTAACTCCAAGCTGTCCTGTGCGGTTTGATGATGACTTTATGCTATCCTAAACGCATTATGCAGTCATACATCTCAAGTCGCATGCCATTAGGGCTGATTGACAATTGTTACAGCAAGGAAAGAAATCGAACACCATTTTTTGAAGTAATGATTCTTTCAGTTGGCTGAGCATAATTTAAAAATGGTCTGTTTATTTTAGAGATGCACAATATTTGTTTTCCTTTGACATGGAAATGAGCAACTCTAGAGAAAAGCCTGTCAGAAAATAGTTGACAAAATAATAATTTGCTTTAATTTATGTCCAGTACTTGTTGTGTTAAAGATGCTTCAGATTAGATTTTAAAAGAGAGAGCATCATGCCAGTGGACTACTGGACAAGAAAAGTATATCCTTTCAGCATTGCAGGTGTGACCTTCAGTCCTCTGTGATCAACGAGGATTCACACGTTGGCCAAATCAGAATACGCACATAACTAAGATTCATTCATTCTGCGGAGTTCCAGGAGCCCATCTCAGTTGAGTTGGGTTAATCAGGCATCTACATAATTTCACTGGGGAAGGAGTGTCTACGTGGAGTCTTCTCAGTCAATTACTCTTGAGCGCAGTGATACATCACGGTTTGCTTTATAAACTGTGTCATTAGAAAAGACTATAAGAAATTCCTACACATAAAAACATAGGATTGATTAAGTGTTAAGGCAAGTTAATAAAAGTGAATTTAAATTTGTATTATTTTTCACTAGAGTTCTAAGAGAGGACAATTCAGAGAGAAGATAAAACACTTTTAAGTGAAATTGGATCCACTAGATAATTTGTTGACCAACTGGAGACAATTTTGAGAATGAAAGAGCATGTTAGAACTACGTAATCAAAAGAAATATGTAAGTATTGGCCAACAAATTGGTTTGGGCAGAATTTTTCATTATATACAAAAATTATTTTTTATGAAATTCCTTTCCAAAGTAAAATTCATGCATATTAAACAAAACAAATCCTCCCCAAAACCTTATATTAATTATTTGAACATCAAATAGTAACACACACAGAATAATTATTTTTGATAAATTTTGACATATTTTAATTGGTATATTAGCCACTTCTCTCCCAAATACTATGCCCTTGGTATTTTCCTGAAGAATAACTTTTAAAATCTGGCCTTAGTTTTTCAAAATGTGATTGCCTGCAATCATCAAAGATGTGTTAACATTTTCTTGTTTCATGTTCACAGAATTTGAAAATATCAAGTTTCAATTAACTCTGACCATGCTATGCTGTTTCTAATTGAGGAAAAATGTCTTTACAGGTAGTGAGGTATCTGGAAGACTCAGAAATTTTTACTAATTGGAGCTTATTGTCAATAGAACATTTTAAATATATACGTATTTATTATTTTTATTTTTACTTTTTGCTGAGGAAGATTCACCCTGAGCTAACATCTGTTGCCAATCTTCCTTTTTCTGTATGCAAGCCACTGCCACAGCATGGCCACTGACAAGTGGTGTAGGTCTGTGCCAGGAAATGAAGCCGGGCCACTGAAATGGAGCATGGCAAATTTAACCACTAGGCCACCAGGGCTGGCCCCTTTTTTACATTTAAATAGATAAATATTTGAGTGCAAACATTATCACGTGTTTTTTGCTGTTGTTGTTGCTTTGGTTCAAGTCACACTATTTTGTCTGGAAAATATTTTTGTGGCAAAACAACAATTTTTCTTTGTTAATTATTATTTTAAATATTTTGCTCATTTTAGATGCTTCAAAACTACAGGCTTTCCAAATTTCATGCAATTCTGGTATAGAGTATAAATTTACCCAATTAAAAATAGAAGTTTCTTCAAAAGATTCTTCCCATGAGTTGAGATATTGCAAGGCTCTATAGCAGAATATTAAGTCTTGAACACTGTTTGAACTCTTACCACATAATTAGAACATTAATTTGCTCTGTTACTTACTTGCTTTTACAAAGATATACTTCTAGTTTTCCTTTTTTACACATTTTGTTTTCAATTGTTAAAAGCACTGAAAGCACCAAAAAATGTAAAAGCTAAAGTATTTTGGTGCTTATTTATTGAGTATTTTGATTAAAAGTTTCCACTTTATTTTAAACAAATATAGCAAAAATTTACAGGCTTTATTTTCAAAAACTGTTCACTAACAATTAGTAGTATATTGGGAATAATTTACAAAGTAGTTCTTCAAAAGTTAAAACATTTCTAAAATCTGATCTATAGATAACTTTGAAGAAAGTACCTAAAACTTGGAATTGAAAACGGAATTTAATTTAAAAGAACAGGAATAACAGATGTTTCGCTATGAACAGAGTTGATTTCCAAAAGCTTTACTCTGATTTCATGAATTGGTTGGAAAAAATCAAACTATTACTGGAATTAACTGATTTTTAATTTGAAACATCTGATGATACTGGACCTGTTATCTGCATTTATAAATGTTAACTGCCAGTGATCTATACCTTGGAATTTCTGTGTTAGCAATTACCCTGGGCGTAACCTTGGCCTAAAGCAGTTCTCAGAATGTGGGCCCCAGAACAGCCACATCAGTATCAACTAGAAACTTGTTAGAAAAGCAGTTTCTTAGGCTCCAACACAGACATCCTGTCAGGAGCTTAGCAATCAGTGTAATTACAAGCCTTCCAGATGCTTCTAATGCATGCTGAAGCTTCAGAACCACTGCCAAAAACCATAATTGAAGACCCTCTCCTCCCTGTTGCATTTATTTTATAAATGCAAATTTTTCTTAATGTTTACCTAACATAAGCGTAATCATACAGAAAAAAAACCATCAAATAAATTGTTTACTATTAAAAAAAAATTTACCTACTCTATTGCATAATCCACACCTAAATTTGCATTACTAATTGATAATACGCTAAATTCCTATATGTTAATTGCCTAATTATGTTTGAAAAGCTAGAAAATTAGATGATTTGTGAATCCTCTATTAAATAATTACATGCAGGAGCCATAGCATGCAATTCTGAGGCAGAGGTATAAAGTAAATGAGATATTAAGTGAATGTCATGGCAGACAATTAGCAAAATTTTAATCCTAGTAGTATTTTTGTTGTACATTATGGTCTCATAAAATTATTTAAAATGAAACATTACAGTCTTTTAAAAGGAGCATCATTATGCAATGACTTTAGTTGGTATATCATTTTATGTAAATAATTCACCCCTGCAAAATAGTGTACACAGAACAATATAATTATTGCATACCTTATTGTTCTCTTCTGCTTCAATGTTTGTTTTTGTTAGGCCTTTTTTATGACATGTATATAAAGGACACATCAAAGCAGTTCCACAGATATTTTAGCAGAAGTCAAAGCCAGGATCTAGGGCATTCCGCTGCTTCTGCTCTTCCGGGTAATGCGTCTCAGGGGATCCCTATCACTTTAAACTCGGAAGGGGCTGGTGGGCTGTGAGGAAGAGCTGAACTCTTTCAAGAAGTGGGAAGCCAGGGAATCTGGACTAGCCAGAGCTCTACAGGCAAAAGACTCAAGGAGGCTGTATCGTGATGGTGACCTGGGGCCGGGCTGCGGAGTTTTGAGGAGCTCCGGGGCTGAGCAGGCAGGAGAGAAGTGCCTTTCTCTCATCAGCTGGACTGATTTATTCTCACTTAGGCGTTTTGTGTGTGTGTGCGCGCGTGAGTATTTTGTTTTGTTTTATTTTATTTATTTTTTTTTTTGAGGAAGATTAGCCCTGAGCTAACATCCGTGCCCATCTCCTCTACTTTATATGTGGGACGCCTACCGTGGCATGGCCTTGCCAAGAGGTGCCATGTCCGCACCCGGGATCTGAACCAGCGAACCCCAGGCCGCCAAAGCGGAACGTGCACACTTAACTGCTGCACCACCGGCCTGCCCCCTGTTTTGTTTTAATTTTGAATTATTTATTTTAGGGAAGTACAATGAACATTGAACATCTCACTATATTGTGGGTGTTCCGTTGTGTATGCCAACATAAAAGCTCATTGATATGGAGGCATGCACACACCTATAGGCACACACAAAAGCACACACACATGTGAACACACTCATAGACATTCAAACACACATGCACGTACACACACATGTATTTATATTTTTTTACATGTGTGTGTATCTTCATACAAATGAGCACTTACCTCATATAAGTATATATAATACTACATATTAAAATATATAATATATATTGTATTTAATTATATGTTTTGTATACAGGACCCTACCTATTTTTTCCCATTAAACAAATAGTAAGAGAGCTGCTTCTGAAACTTTTATTGTCTCCCCCATCTCTGTCAAGCCAAGTCACTGAGTCTGCATCTTCTCTAGTGAGTATGATGGATGCAGTCTATAGCTGTATTGGTTTTAGGAGGGTTAGGGTTGAAAGAGCTCTACTTCTTATAACCTATGACCATAGCACTCACTACGATCGTCATTTTTAGCACCAATGTGACATTCTGCTCTAAATGGGAGCTTCCTGCCACCCCCTGGATGCAGCCTTCCTCACATTTGGAAATACTCAGGGTCAACAGCGAGGTCATCACTTTCTAGTTGGTAAAAAATTTGAAAAGAAAGATTTTGTTTCTCTCATCTCTTGAAGTTGGAATTATGTATCACTTATGTTTTTCTAACCATCAATTCATTCCTTTATTCATATACAAATATGTGTTAAGTACCAACTGTGTACTGGACATTGTTATGTGTTGAGGAATAAATATGTCAGTGATCAAGACATGTATGGGTATCAAGTTATTTACTCTGTATTAACAAGTCAAGTTGGCTTGTCAACAGTAACATGTGGATGTAATTGGTATCAGAAACAGCACAAATAAAGAAAAATAAATGAATTTTCAACCTAGAAAAATCTGCTATAATATTTATTCCACACAAGAAGAATAACAGTAAGAACTATCATTTTTCTAAAGGTTTTTTTTTGGTAAAGATTGGCACCTGAGCTAACATCTGTTGCTAATCTTCTTTTTCGTGTTTTATTTTTCTTCTTCGTCTCCCCAAAGCCCCCTAGTACGTAATTGTGTATTCTAGCTACAGGTCCCTCTGGTTGTGCTATGTGGGATGCCGCCTCAACATGGCCTGATGAGCAGTGCCATGTCCGTGCCCAGGATCCGAACTGGTGAAACCCTGGGCTGCCAAAGGAGAGCGTGGGAATTTAACCACTCCACCACGGGGCCAGCCCCAGAACCACCATTTTAAGATGCTTTCACTGAGTTTCGAGAAGTATCCACAAGAGTGAATAAATGTTCTTAAACATTACCATTCACGTTGTCCATATATTCTCCATTGTTTGGATTTTTTTTGGATGTTTGTTTATGAATGAGTTGGACACAACTGCCAACATTTAAGATTCTATGTCCCTTCTCTTGGGTTGAATATAAAATCTCCCTCTTCTGAATCCATTGGATAACTGGGAGAAATCTGAATCTTACCAATGTTAAACTTTTGTGGTTATTGTTCTAGATAGCCAAAATAATAAGAAAATATGTAAAAGATAATCATTCTGCAAAGATCTTCATTCCACACTTCTTCCTTCAATGTGGATTTTTAAAGGTGGGAATTGTAAACTTTACCACGGAGTTTAGAGAAAAAATTACAAAATTCTTTTGTTTTGAAAAGGACAATCAGGATGAAATATGAATTTCCCATTATTTCTCTTCTTCTGGAGCATTGTCAAGCTGGTGGAGAGAAAATGAATAAATGTCAGTCAAGTTCATCTGTAACTGGATCAATTATGTAACAGTGTATTAGCCACTCCAATTTTAACCACTTTTCAGGATGGCCATCATTTATATCATAAGCCTTATATGCCAATCTCTAGGTTATTTTTAGGGTGTTGGAATTTTCTATGTATAGGAAGACGTATTAATATTAAACACCAAAGTAACTTTTTGATTCCTCTCCTTTCCATGAGCACTAATTAAATAGACTAGAGCCAGGGATTAGATTCCTAGGGCCTAAAATTGGAAACTGTCATAGGTTATTCTACTTGAAAAATATGGAGAAAAAGGATGAACCCAAGGCCATGTCTTTGGGGAAATCTAAAAATCAAAGTGTAGGAAGTCAAATGTTAATACCAAGTAATGTTTAAATATAGACAGAAATTTGGGCAGACTGAGAAATAGGTTGACACAATGAGAGTACAATCCTGGGTGATTGCCTCCAACGACATAGGACGGCCTGGGAATCATTTTTGTTGGTTACCATGTACATGTGATTAATGGGCATGCCTGTCGAAGTTAGAAGTACCAGTTGGTGCAATGAGTTTACAAAGCATTTCAAAGTCCTCAACAAGGTTCCCTGGCATTCCACAGCAGAGAGTTTTACCTTATTATCAGGAAGACTCAAAACAAAGGTAGAGTCCTGGAACATCTGTAAGTTTTCCTTCTATCGTCATCTCTCAGACCTAGAGAAGAGAAAGGAAATATAAGGGACAGGAAGAAGGCAACCAGCTATGGGTACTGCATGAAGTTAACAAGGGAAGCAGACACCTATGGATGGTCTCTGGAAAAGCAGACTTCAGAAATGGCCCTCATGGTGGCCCTTGAGGTAGTTTCCCTACTGGGATGGCTGGCCTGGTTCCTGGAGCCAGTCAGCTGATGTGTGTGGTGTAAGGGACAACGCAAACCAGAACCTTGACCTGTAGTCCCAGGTGTTAGACCTTCCACAAAGGGTAGTGTTCCATTCTCCAACTATGCCCCAGGTCACCTTGTTTCCTTTAGCCTCTGCCATTATCTTAGGTGATTTTGTATATATTTATATGAACACACAATCAGTCAATTAATACTTGTAATTTCCTGCTTTATAATCTCTATCTAGAAGTCATGTTTCACAGACACACACACAAATTCCACCGCACTGAAATGAAAGGATGAGCAGGCTAGACTCTGCTGAGAAACCCTTCTCCACTACAGTGTAAGAGAACTGCACTACCTGTTTTGCTGTTATATAACTGAAATTGACGAGGATGGCACTAGAGCCTTTTATTCCAGTTCTTTCATTAAATGCTAATGATGAGATTTTTCAGAATATTTTCTGTGAGTGTCTCCTCTTTGCCATTCTCTGTTATTGCTCTCCTGCAGTTCAGCCTCCTTAAGTGCTTTAAGCACTGGAATGGGCTATTCAGATGTTCTCCTGATTGAAAAGAGCCTTGTACGCGTTCTTCTTGGTAGCACAGCTGTGCCTACTGGGGCACTACTGTTGGGGAGCTTCCCTGAGTATTTTCTCTTGCACTCCTCCAAAACTGGATGTGGAAGTGGCCACAGAAAAATCTTTTGATAACACAAAAATGTTTCCATTTTGCGTTGCTCTGTGTCCTCACTCCCCAAATTTGGATGTTGAATCCTGCTGTGGACTGAACCATGTCTCCCCGAATTCATATGTTGAAGCTCCCACCCTCAATATGACTGTGTTTGGAGATAGGGAGTCTGAGGAGGTGATAAAGGTTAAATGAGGTCGTAAGAGTGGAGCCCTAAAAGGACAGGGGCGGTGTCCTTAGAAGAAGAGGAAGAGAAACCAGCTCTCTTTTTACGTATGTACCACATGAGCACGCAAGATAGCTATTTGCAACCTAAGGGGGGAGTTTTCACCAGACACCACACCTGCTGGACCCTTGCTCTTGGACTTCTAGTCTCCAGAACTGCAAAAAGATAAATTTCAGTTGCTTAAGCCACCCAGTATAAGGTATTTTTTATGGCATCTGAGCTCACTAAGACAGTCTTCACCCCCGGGACCTCAGAATGTGACTATATTTGGAGATAGGGTCTTTAAAGAGGTAATTAAGTTAAAATGAGCTCCTTAGGATGGGCCCTAATCCAATATGCTTAGTGTCCTTATAAGGAGATGAAATTTGGAAACAGAGAGACATAGAGGAAAGACCACGAGAAGACACAGTGAGAGGTGGCCATTTACAAGCCTTGGAGAGAGGCCTCAGAAAAAACTAACCCTGCTGACACTTTGCTCTCCTATTTCTAGGGTCCAGAACTGAGACAATAAATTCCTGTTGTTTAAGCCGTCCGTTTAAGTACTTTGTTATGGCAGCCCTAGCAAGCTGGGGCAGCTTTAGAGAAAATCACAAACTTGCTGACTGACAGAAGCAGCAAAAACATGAAGAGAAAAACCACAGAAAGATATGCCTGTGAGATCACGGTGACAGATCTCAAGGGCTCAGCCTCGCAGTCTTTGGAGCCTCAAAGGTACCTGGAGGGAGGTGCTGATCCGCCTGCACTCCCGGGGAGTTCTGAGCGTTTACTGGGAGGTTTCCATGGCCTTCAGTCTGTGACCTTCGGGGAGACTTATTATGGACTTCAGTGTTGGGAAGGTCTTGTCTTTTCCTGGCGTCACCCCAAAGCTGGCCAAGTGAGGATGAGGATGGCCGTCTGTCCGTCAACTCAACAACCACCACAGGAAGTAAGAGGGTAACCGGTGGAATCAGTTCATTTAGTGTGATTAATAAGAACATCTTGATTTAAAAAATGATTTTCAACTGACTGCTGCCATGAACACAAAGGCAATCAACCTGACTTAATTAGATTCGTTTTTCTTGTCTTATAAAAGCTGGTCTTCTTTGAAAACATAGCATTCTCATTTTTCATATGGCTCTGCTGTAGCCTATTAATTTTATCAGAAAGGGGAGCTAGGTCTTATTTTTTCATATCTCGCCTAGCACCTAGTACATAATGAGAGCTCAAAAACATGTTGTCTGATTTAATGAAGCAGAACGTCATTGGATGTCCCCATTGGAATGGCCCACTTGTCCCAATTCCTGCCGCTTTACTGGCTGTAAGGAAAATCTTGGAAATATTGCTAGCATTTGTTTTGCTCTCTCCTTCATCTTCCCCTCTTTCTTGCTTTTCTTTCTGCTCGCATTGTCTCTTCCAGGCCACCTTTTGGCTGCCGACATTCATCCAGTATGGCCCACATGTTTCTTTGATGCATAATTATCTTACTGCTTTCTTCTCCTATGGAAATCTCACATTATCTTAGGTATTTTCATGGCAAAAAGTTTCTGGTAATGGAATTTGCCCAGAAGTTTCACTGTTAACAATGTATTATATCTTTGCAGGTACATTTTTATTTCAAAAACAGATCCTTAAAGAAACACTGTCCTAATGAAATTAGTCTATGAGGTAAAACCAAGCTCGCTATCTGGTATCAGATAGGTTGTGTATCCGACAGCCTCAGTTTACACTTTTGTCTCAGCTTAACTATTAATAGCTCTTCCTTTCACTCTCAACATTGTCCATTTTGAAAGACGTACTACGTGGTCAGACCACACACAGTCTACACATTCACTAGGATGGTTTTGACACCAAAAAACACGGTATTTTAAGGACTCGTTTATTTTAGTTACTGGAATTTTCTCAAGTACATTAGTTCTTCACTGCCAGAGTTAGTCTGAAAGCTGTAGAAATATTTCCCAGTCTAATTTTAATGAGTTACCGAACTGGTGACTTCTAGTAAAATGAACAGTACTATTTTTAATTAATACCTTCATGTGAGCATCCACTAAGATAGTAACTCATTAAATTGACTTCTACTAAGGAAAAGGGTGATACAATTTACTAAAGTACTTGGTACAAATCCGAGAAGTATCTTTGGTGTGACGTTATTATCACAAGGTCTTCTCCAGTCAGGGATGTAATTACTCAATTCCTAGACTTTTTCTTTTTAAATATTGTTACCTGAGCTAACATCTGTTGCCAATCTTTTGTATTTTTTCTTCTTCTCCCTAAAGCCCCCAGTACATTGTTGTATATTCTACTCGTGAGTGCCTCTGGTTGTGCTATGCAGGACGCCACCTCATCATGGCCTAGATGAGCATTTCACGAGAACTTAATCACTCAACCACAGGGCCAGCCCATCCTAGCCACTTTAATACTGTTTTCTCAGCTGTCAATCTCTACATCTCTTATTTAGCATTTTACTCTTTATTATTTTTGTCAAATATCTTGGACAGTGCCTCTTCTTCATTTCTTTGTCATCTGTGATACCCAAAATTCTAGATCTTCTTCTTTCCCATATAACTCTTTATGGCAACTAAAATATCAGAGCAAACCTTAAACCTCTTTAATGATTATTAAGTTAGCATGAATAACAGAATTTTACAGTGTACTTTCTTTCCCTTCCTCCCTTTATTTCTTCCTTTCTTTTTTCCTCTGGACTTTGCTACACTCTGGCACACACTGAAATTCTTTAAGTTCCTAAAATGAGCCATTATTTGTCCCCTCAGTACTGCCCTCCACCATAGCTCCCTCCCAGGGCCCTGACTCCTCCGTGGATTGCTCAGCTGCTCACTGTAGCCAGATCCTTCTTGCAATCTCATTATAATAGGATGTTAAAATGGAACTATTTTACTCTGGATTCTTCCAAGGCCCAAGACAATAGGTCCTGGCTTCCAAACTGAGCCTGTAGATTGTGCAGATGTAGAGACATAGAGAAACACCAGTATCTGCTTGGAAACGCCAAGGAAAACACTCCCTGGAAAATCAGAACAGTGAGAGCCTTTGTGGCCACCTCTGAAAACAGAGCCAAGAAAAATTGCTACATGAAGGAGCTGTTTCCATCTGATATTCATCCTGTCAAATATCAGAACTTGATGGAAAAAGGATGTGTGAATGTTTAGCATCGGGCTGGTACAAGAGACAGCAAGCATGGGATTACTTTAGAGCCTGTCAAATAGAGCAGCCGAAGGGACACTGGTGTGGTGCAAAGAAGCTGGAGGTACTGCCAGATGCCTGGAGGCAGAGGAGCGACCCACAGCCAACCTGCTAGACTGATAATGCACTGGGCCAGGAGCAAGGCACTCCAGGGTGAGTCTCCAGGGACCAGAAGGGGAAGAGTATCGAAAGGCTCCACCAAAGCCCCCCATGAAAGAAAGCACCCCAGCCTGCTGACTGAAGAGTGCAGATGCTAGCGGTCAGCAAGAGGGAAGACAAGAAAGGGAGAAGAAAGCAATGACAAGAGGCATGCAAGCAGTCAATTCCAAAGTCTGGAAATTGTTATTATCACACTTGACTGGGTACTTCAATTCCTGACCTGAGACTGTCGCTCGAAGTGACAGCATCTGGAGTACTTTGTTCTCATCTGAGAATGAAGAGACACTTCCTGGAACGGATCCTGACTTCATCGGTGGATGTGAGAAGAAGCTGCCCACATAGAGGCGATTTGAATGGACTGTGAAGAGAAAGAAATGAGCCACTTTTCCATGACACCCTCAAACATCCTACTTGTTCAGGGCAGTGGTTATATCAGCTTCAATATTCCTTCCTCCACATTTTGTTCCCTAAACAGGTTGTTAGTAGGTGGGCATGCAAGAAAGCATAAAGTAGTAAATAGTTAAATAGATTAGATAGTGCATTAAATTAGATAGTGTGTTAGTTTGGGGGGAGGGAGCTGCCATAAGAAAGTACCACAGTCTGGGTGACTTAAACAATGGAAAATTATTATCTCACAGTTTGGAGGCTAAAAGTATGAAATCAGGGTGTGGGCAGGATTGGTTCCCTCTGAAGGCTGTGTGAGAGAATCTGTTCCAGGCCACCCTCCTTGGCTTGTAGAGGGCCGTCTTGTCCCCGTGTCTTCACATGGACTTCCCTCTAGACATATGTCCAAATTTCCCCTCTTTTATAAGGACACCAACCATATTGGATTAGGGTCCACCATAATGACCTCATTTTAATTTGATCACCTCTGTAAAGACTCTGTCTCCAAATAAGGTCCCATTCTGAGCTACTGGGTGTTGGGACTCCACCATATCTTTTTCAGGGGGACACAATTCAACCCCCAAGGTGTGTTGAAGGTGTTAGAAGGTGGTAAGTACTTTGGACAAGAACCCGGAGTGTGGACGTGAACCACGAGGCTGTCTGAAGAGGAAGCTGCCTTGTAAGGTGGTAAATGACAAGGCACTGTCTGTCACAGCTCCCTACTGCTGCAGCCTGTCTCCCAATGTCAAGTATCAGTGAAGCCAGGACCTTCCACAGAAGGGCGAGAGTGACCGTCACAGTGTGGCAAAGACTCAGCTATGGGACCATCTCCCTCCCTGAAGTTGGAGAATTGCATTATCCTGGCACTTCCCTATATCAGGGAACTGCGATGCTTTAGAGATATTTACAGTTCTAATGAGTTTCAAAAGAGTCTACATGAATGTTTAATGTAACACATAGAATATTCTTGCTTTTCTTGCTGCACGGCAGTTCTTGAGATGTCTTCTCCTTAGACTGGAACGATCTTGCTACCCCTGCACTATTGTTTCCTGGATTGCGGCAGTTATAGGCTCCGAGGCTTGGGCTTCTTGCTTTCTTCCACAACATGCTACGTGCACCAGGACAAAGGTGTGAAGAAGCAGGCACCATTCCCTCCTATTACATTTTGCTTGATGGAGTGCATTTTATTTAAAAGGAGTTCATTGTAAAGTCTGCCGTGTCTTTATCCAGGGAAGAGTTTCTCCCTTAGGTTGTAAAACCTTGTGTCACACTATAGCTGATTTGTTTTTCGTGGCAGTAAGGTCTGTTTATTATGAGATCTTTACTTTCCCAGATTTTAGAGTCATTCTTTCCAATTCCCTTAAGTATTTGAAAAGAGGTAGTGTCAGAAGAAACATATGAATAAGAATATAACAGATTTATGCATGAGCATAGCATCTTAGTCCGCTGTAGTTTTACAGTTTTCAAAATGTTTGAGAATAAAGCCTTTAGCATAGAGCTTTTGAAAAACAGAGATACCTACACTTTCGTATCTTGGTACAGTACCCTGGTCAATAGATGTAAAGTATTCTGGGTAATAGAATATACATGTCGGTTTTCCCTTGCACGAGATCAGCGTTGAAAAAAAATTTATTTTGAGTAGATTTCAAATGATCTATGTTGTGAATGATTAAGCACTATAAGAGAAATTCCGCGAGCTTTACATTATACCTCTGATTCTTTAATTACTAGCCCAAAGATTAGCAATCTGTTTATTTCTGAGAGTATGTAAGTGGGGACAGAGGCTGGTGCTGCTAACATGCTACAGGCATTGACAGAAAGGAAGAGACAGCAAGAGAAAGTGTGCGGTGAGGGGGACACAGTAGATGTACCAAAAAACACTTTTTAAGTGAGTGCCAAGGAAGAGAGACGAGAAAAAGACAGACACTAAGAGAGAGAAGCTATGGTGAGAAGATCAATGAAGATACCTCCACCATGACCTGGGGCACCGACACCTCTGTTTTAATCATGCTGAAGAATGACTTAGCACTAAAAAATAGTTTAAATACCCGTGAGTTTCAGCCAATCTTATACAAAATTCAGGCTGCCTCCTAACCAATTGTTAACTTCACAGGCTCACAAATTTGGCACCTTTTGTCCTGCACACTTTCTGAGTCTGTAGTTCTGCTGCCAGTTTTGGGGAGGCCTTGGCCTCTGATGACACTGGAGTTCCAGAAATCTCATCTCAGATCAGAATCGATCCTTGAAATTGTCTCGCATCCGGCGGGGAGCAAGGAGGGAGGTTCACGTTTCCTAACACAGAGCAGATCCTGTGTATGATCCTAGAAAGTTTCCTTTTAATCTAGCAGTGGGCTTTCAATTGAACGAGACAGCGCTAGACAGGCAAGCAGCGAAACCCAATCAGCCGGGGTTGACAGTAGCCCATTAAAGGTGTGAAGATAAGTCAGGCCTCGTTCGGAAGACTCCAGCTCTGGGAGGTAACGAAGGGACCTGCGGCTCAGCATTGCCTGATGAGGGTGAACCTGGGACAGAAGCTCTCTGTCAAATATCATCCCGCCTGTGGTCACGGAACTAGACAAATCAATTCAAACAAGGAGTAATTCAGATTTCTGAAATGTCTCTGAGTTCTGAGAGTTCAATTTGGATCACTTTCAGAAAATAACTTAATTTCTGTCAGATTTGTCCAAATCTCTAAGACATTTTAAATGGCAGAAATGCTCTTTATCAAGCGTCTTTCTTCTCTCTACCCAGGGATGTGCCTATCTATCATTGTCCTCTTTATTTGAAGCAGCAGCTACTGATACTGCTGCTAAAGGTGGTTATTTTTGGAAGGGGAGGGGTAGAATTTAATACATGAACTGAAGTCTTTCCAGATGGAGACACTGTGTCATCCGTTGCTCTGTGATGCCAGCTACTACATGAGAAGTCTCTTTGCAGCTCTCGTTTTAACGTGTCACTTTTACTTAAAAGATAACTTTCTTCTTATCCCTTCCCTGGAATGTCCGTCATCTTCCATTACTTTCCTTTGACCTACAAGCTCTCCGAGTGGAAACCTGACCACTTTTTGAAGTACAGGTGAGAGCACTTGAATGAAACACCTCCGATAACTTTAGGGAGTGGCCAGTGAAAAATTTGTGTCCATATTTGCAACAGAATCATCAGAACTTCACCCCAATATCAAAACTTTGAGATCATCAAGCCATTTCCCTCATTTCACAGAATTCCGATGATTGTCAAGGATCACACAGTTAGACTATAAACAAGGGCAAAGACTGGAGGACTTATGTCAAAATCAAGAGATAATTAAATTTAGGGATTCAGAAAAATCTTCCTAGCGCAGGTGATAATTCAGTGGCAATATAGAGAATGAATAGTTAGGAGAGTGTTATGGACTGAAAGTTTGTGTTTCCCCCCAAATTGGTCTGTTGAAATCCTAACCTCCAATGTGACGGTGTTAGGGGGTTAGGGCCTTTGGGAGGTGACTAGGTCATGAAGGTAGAGACCTCATGATAGGATTAGTGCCCTTACAGAAGGGACATCAGAGAGATCCCTGGCCCCTTCTGCCACATGAGGTCGCAGTGAGAAGTCAACAGTCTGCAACCAAGAAGAGGAAGAATTCACCAGAACCCAACCGTGCTGGCACCCTGATCTTGGCTTTGCATTCTCCACAACCATGAAAAATAAACATCTGTTGTTTACAAGCCACCCAGTCTCCGGTACTTTGTTATAGAAGCCAAAATGGATTAAGAATTGGCATATGCAGATTGTAAACTATTGAACAAAATACAATCTAGCCCTCCAAGTAGCATGAGAACCTGGTATTTTAAGAGCCTCCCAGTGCAATTAATTTCCAAGAACTTAAATCATTGTCTTTACCTCTCTTCATCATAGACATGCTTTTGAGTTAAATAAAAAAATTCCTTATTTAGAAAAGGAAAAAAAAAACAAGGGAGGGGGAGATACTTGTTTTATCTTCAACTGAACATGAAAAAATTATTTTTGTTAACTTTAGAGATTTTTGAAATCATAGTGATGAGAATAATAACTCATATTTAATTACCCCTTCATATGTACCAGACCTATGCTAACCACTTTACTTTGATTATATAATTTAATTTTTATGACCATATAAGGTAGGTATGGCTATTATCATCTGCTTTCTACAGACGGACAAACAGATTTACAGGGAATAATTTGCTTGTCTGAAGTCCCACAGCAGTGTGTAGACCTAAGATTCAAACCCAAGTAGCCTGACTCCCAGTCCTAAAGGCGAAATAAACTACTTGTCACATGGTGCTTTAGAAAGTGAAACTAATGTATTTCCCATATGAAATTCGTTATTAATTTATACGGCTTATTTTCAGTTTTTAATCATATAGATGAAGACAGATATTTCTCAGCCTTTTCTTTCACCGCTCTCATTCTGCTTGTTTTCTTTTTAGTATACTTACACTCAGAGGGAGGGAAGTTGATTGAAAAAAATCACTGTAGGATACTAACAAACAAAGGTTCATATGTTATCTATGTCTGATTAAAAAAATATATGCTTTGCTTGGTTTTACTTATTTAAATTATAATTGATTCACTTCTAATTTGGGGAGAAATGTGATTTCATTTTAGTCACTATAGAGGGATATAAATTATAGGGGCAAAAATAACAAATTGTTCCCACTTCAAATAAAATTTTAGAAGAGTAAAGTGCTTCTTTGAAAATGTAGTAGTTATTTAATGACTCTGATACTGAATTGCCAGGCTTCCCGAAAAGAAAGATGAGAGCCCAAATCTAGTCTTCTGTAGAGGCACGTGGATACTTGAGGAATAGGTGTATTTGGTTTAATACAGCACTTTTAGTTTTTAAACTGCATTTAGCTTGAATTTATAAGACGAACAATACCTACTTGTACTGTGAGAGTGCATTAAAAATGAACCAGCCGTTTATCTTCAGATAGGTAAATAATTTATTTGCAATTTTTAGAATTGCTTCTTTTATTTTTCCAAGTTACACATTTTTCAAAGGCTTTTTTCCCGCATTTCTTAAAATTTGCTATACTTAAATAGCAGGGATTTGTTATTGTCTCAGGAAAAAAGAGCAAATATTGTCAGGTATATTGTTCCTTTAGTGCAAGAGAATGGGAATTTTATCCCCAAAATATGATTGTTATCCTCTGCAAAATATTTTTAATCAGAACACGGGGATAAACATTGATTATTACCCACAAGAAAACAGAGAACTTTCTTTTGAAATGTGTAGAGCTTTGGAACATGCTGAACTTCAAAGGTTGATATTTTAGGAGAATTAAAAGAAAGATCAAAAGTAAATTAATCTTAAATGTTAAATATGCAGAGCGAATATGTACACAGAGACTGATGTTTATGTAAATTGAATAAGGACTTGAAATTCTAACCAGGTTAGTAGAACACCACCAGATGGGGTTTTTGTTTGCAAATGAGGTGAAATCATATCACAGGCACTAATAATAGGCTAGATTGGACGAGCTCAATTGCACGTTAATAAAAGCAATGACTATATTTTCAGAAGAAAAGGGTCACAAAATTATTTTGCCATTTTATCCCAAAAGTAGTGTGTTAAATAGCAGGAATCACATAATACCCTCAGTAATTATTTCTTATTATTGAGGTAGATTTATTTTTTGAAGCTGCAGTCATCTTGCAGACAAGTGCTAAAAAGAATCCTTACAGTTTAATGAGGTCACAAAATGTTCAAAATGTACCCAACTACTAAGTTTCAGTATTCAAACACTTAGGAAATCCGTGAAGAGCTTAGATGTCCCATATATCAAGCCTGGTGTTGTCTTTCGCTTCTCACTGCTGGCTACAGCTCGGAGCTCCAGGGCTGCTGTCTCTGGGTATCTTGTAATCACTTCTTGATGCTGTCCCGGCTCTCTGCTGTCTGTTTCACACCCATGTTTATTTCCTGAAGCAGAACTAACACTAGCCACTTAGTCAAAAGCTGATGAATCATGTACTGGTAGAACAGTTGAGGGGAAAAAAAGATTGAACTCAACATCAGACGGCACAGCTCTTGGTGTCCACTGGCAAACTGGAGGACATTTCACAAACAACTGACTAGTCCTCTCCCAAAGTGTCAAGGTTGTGAAGATGAGGAAAGACAGAGGAATGGTCACAGGTTGGAGGACACTAAGGAGGCAGGACAAGTAAAACGATGTGGGACAAAGAATTTGTTCCAGACATAACAAAGACATTGGGGGGAAAGGAATGATTGTTGTCTAGTTAATAGCATTATATGATGTTAACTTCTTAGTTCTGAGAATTACACCGTGATTACATAAGATGCTAACATTAGGAGAAGCTGGGGGAAAAGTATATGGGAATTGTTTGCACTATTTTTGCAACTCTTCTGTAAGTCTAAAATTATTTCAAAGTGAAAAGTATAAAAAATTAAGAAGTAAAACACGTCAAAGAAGATAGGGTCATATGATTCCAGAGTATTAGTAAGTGTTATAGACTGAGTATTTGTACCTCAAGCGAGGCTTTTAGGGGGTGCTTAAGTCATGAGGGTAGGGCCTTCATAAATGGGATTAGTGCCCTTATTTATAAAAGAGACCCAAGAGAGCTCCCTCAGCCCTTCTGCCATATGAGGACACAGGGAGAAGACTGCCATCTATCAACCAAAATGTGGGCTCCCATTAGGCCCTGAATTAGCCAGTGTCTTGATCTTGGACTTCCCAGCCTGCACAACTGTGAGAAATAAATTTCTGTTGTTTATAAACCACTTAGTCTATGGTATTCTGTTATACCAGCCCAGATGGATTAGGACAATAAGAATATTTGGCCAAATCCCTCTTTTCTACTGGGTTGTTAAAACAAGTATTCAAACATGATTTTTACTTTTAAGCCATCACTTATATACCACTGTATGCTGCCATACCTGTACCTTGCATCTATCATGTACCTATCATGCACATGCCATGTACATGTGCATATTCCCTGTACATATCATTTATATACAGCTATGTGTATACCAAGTAGGTCATCATTTTACAATGGCTTCACACTTGTGCACATTAAATGTCATAAATTTAAAAATCTTTTTTAGTAAGTATCACATTTCAAATCCATGATCCTCTTCCTTTCTCTGGGAACATGTAGCCTAAAGAATTTTTGAGCAATAGTCAACACAGTAGAACATTTCTAAGTTCATCTAACATACGTAATGAATACCTCATTTCTCACATCATTAGCTAATTTTTTCAAGAACCCAAGATTATAAACCATTAATTACAAATTATAGACAGTGACAATATCATTGTTAAATGATTTTATTTTAGTGGTATGAAGTAGTATTGGACATTATTGTTTTATGACTCTCACTAATTTACTAAACTTTTAGCCAAACAAAATGCTATTTTGAATACAATAGTTAAGTTACAGTTTTATTCATTAAATTACTTTTTTCAAATTATTGTAAAATTCTCATTGTACAATTCATTTGACCGAGTTCCATTTTTTTAATCTCTAATTATTCTGATAGACTTTGAATTAGGATGAACAATTTGTATGTCGTCATTCGATTTATTTTTCCATCACGGACCGTGGTTGGCCAGATGGGAAATAGTTCTCGTGTCAAGGGGAAGAGCAGAGGCTCCTGAACATGCCTGGAGGCACCAAGCCACTATTTTGCTTTTATTCGTTGGCCCAGCAGCTATCTGGGGCACGTTTACTTTGTTCCAGACACCGTTGTAGATTCTGAGTATGCACTTAGAAAAAGATAAGGTTCCTGCCCTTAAGGATCTTATATTCCAATTGGTGAGATAGACAATTAATAAGTAAACAGCTAAATATCCAATGTAACTTCAAGGAGAGATAAGAACTAAGAAATAAAGTAGGGTCAGAAGTCAGATGTGAAGAGAGGCAGGCCATTTTAAGTGCAGTGGCAAAGAAGCCCTCTTTGAAGAAATGGCGTTTGCATAAAGATCTAAATGTAAAAATAATTTTTGGTGGTGAGAAAGGCAAGCAGAATGGCCTTGAGAAAGGAAGGAATAGGTTGGAATATTTGAGAACTAACAAGAAAACCAATGTGGCTACAGGTGAATGAGCAAGGCAGAGATTAGTTGGAAATGATGTTGAAGAATCAGGAAGGCTCTAGATTATTAGGGCCTTGTAACCTTTGATCAGGAAGTTGCATTTAATTCTGAAAGCAGCGAAAGTCACTGGAGGGTATTAGGACACGGCGTAAGGTGATCCGATTGAAGTATGTTGTGGACAGTTCACTTGGGCTGCTTTGGAAAGAAAATACTCTAGATAGAATAGAGTGGACACACGGAATTGAGTGAGGAGGCAATACAGAAGCTCAGCAAGGGGTGGTGGTGACTTGAGCTGGGTTGATAGCAGTACAATGGTGAGAAGCCAGAATAATTTGTTAATGGATTAGGTGAGAAGTAGACGAAAAGAGAGAAAGCAGGGATCACTCCTATATTTTTTCACCCATGCAATAGGGTGAATGGTGGTGCCATTTTCTGAGAGAGAAAATGCCAGAGGAGGAGCTGCAGTCAATGGTGATGAGTGGAGGTGAAGCTGGGAATACAATTGAAATGGTAGCAGCGGAGATTGGGGGAGAGTTCAGGCTTGGGGATTTAAGGCGTTCTTGTCCTCCAGAGATGGCTAGTGGGTAGAGAGGCAGTATTGAGCATAGGCACCAGAAGGGACTAAGCCCTAGGAAGAGAATAATGACCATTCTCCTGAGCTTTCAGGATCAGGGGTCATCAGCAGGAACTGGGCTGAGAGATAGCCTGTGAAAGCCCCCTACTCTCAGATAGTCCATAAACTATTTAGGGGTCCCCAATATCTGTCAGTCCCAACCCTTCCGCTCAGAACTTGGGCTTGGAGAGGGAGAAAGAGCTAAGATCCCATTTCTTCTTTATCTGTTTTCTTTTTTCAGTCTCGTTACCCTCAGTAACAAAACCTTTTTAAAGTATGTATATGTGAAATGAAAGCAAACCAGGACTACTAAAATGTGTCCACTTTTTAATCTCCATCTTTTGACAAAATTCTTTGTCTTTTCCTCAGAAACGAAATATTCTCTGTTTCCTTTTTCTATTTCTGGAAAATACCTCCTCAAGAAAATAACAACTCATGTCTCTTGTGCTGGAAGGGTTATGGGAGGAATTTCAGGGGAGAAGATCAGAATGGTGTATCCTATTTGATGTCTCAGAACTGCCTTAAATTAACACTTGTATGTCTCCCTGCCACACAAATATGCACCCAAGTTTTACATTTCATTGGTTAAAGCTGCCAAACTCCTCCTTACTCCATCATCTTATAAGATTATTCTCTTAAGACAATTTGTTTATGTAGTTTTAAGTTTTCTTTGTGTCTATATTTTCTTGTTTTTGTAATCACTATCACAAAAATAAAGGTTTTTTAAAAATACAACTATAAAGGAAACATAGTTTTCAAGTATGCCAAAATCTGGTAAAGGCTGGGAAATTTGGAATTTTTCAGGCTATAATGACCTAAATTGCAGAACTGGGAACATTAAAAATACTAATGCATTTTTGTAAATTGTTATTTCAGTAGGTATATTCAGCTAATGACTCAGAAATGCCACAAATAATGACAGAACCAATTAGTACTGGTATATAATAACTATCAAAGAATCCGTTACTTTCTCAGTAGCATACAGGAAAAAACTGTCATATCTGCCATTAAAAGAAATTTTGGCATGTGTATAACTTTGCTTTCTTGAAACTTAAAAGGAATTTGTAATAAATTCACAGGTAACCGTGGGTCTTCAGAACAGAGCATTTATTCACCTCGGTATTGACATTTTTGGCATCTCCCTGTCCTATTGATTTAATAGACTTTTCATCTCAGCCTTGAGTATAAACCCATATGATCTACTGGGTCCATCATTCCTCTCTAAACAAAAGCATATTCTATGACAGGTTGTCTTAGGGCGTGTCATTTGTCTGAAGCTTGATTAGTTCAGAGCAGGTGTGGAATAAAGTACTCAGGCTGCAGTGTGGGTTAATCAGACAAGGTTTCTTGGATGAGGAGTGGTGGAGAGGAAAGAGAGAATTCTCCAGGTGGGTTGCAGCGAGTCTTGAGTGAAAATGAAGTCCAGACGGTGAGGCTGCACTGGCGGTGGCCTGTGCTCTGAAGCCAGGCGCTCCTGATGATGGTGCTGTGTGTATGCAGCCCCATTGCCTCTGCTTTCTACGCCCTTTGCTCTCTCATCATGCTCCTCAGACCTGAAATTCTTAGAGCGTTCCGCGAACTCTAAAATACATTCAGAGTGGGAAATATCATATCAGGAAATTATCGTTTTGGCTTCGTGGAAACATAGAAATTCTAGATCGTTTTGAGAAGCTAGTGGAGAGTTACTATAGCAATAACCAAATCAGGCCCCGCTTGAGACTAGGACATTTAAAGTCATTGTGATTTGTTTTTGGCCGTTTCCTTGGTGATAAGAGAAGCTATAATTAATTAACATCCTACTACTATGGTTATTTCTGGGTTATCACCGAACAGAACATAAAGTGATTTTTTTTGAGCTACATAAGAAATGGAACCTTCCAACTCTATTTAAAATAATTTCTAACATGCAAGGTGGTCTATAAAGATAAAATAACTCCTCTTTGGAAGAGGCTCTGTAAGTTACCTAGCAAAGTAATTATTCTTTCTTGATACCATAAGGAGTTGTGTTGGCAATGACTTATCAACCCACAGTGGCAGTCATTACTTTGATCAAAATGCTACTAAGAATAAAGGCACCCTAAATTAATGTGATCTTAATTTTATTTTTCATTTAAAATATCAAGTCCTGATTTTTCTATGAAAGATAATCAATGTACCATTTATTTTTCTGTTAAAGAAACTTCATTAAAAAGAAAAGTAAATGCCTGGATAGCTTATTTTTTTAACAATAATATTAAATATTTTGGGAAAAATCTGTTGTATTATGTAAGCTTTCTTGCAGGGTTAATTATATATTTTGTATTCCTTTATTACCTATATTTTTCAACATGAGCACTGATGATAATTCAAATGAATTTCCATGATTTTAAATACTCAGCTAAATGTTTTACCACTTTGAACCAGAATTTGTGCTAATTTCTCATAGTGTTGATGGCTAGAACATGTGAAACAATCCTCAGATAAAGTTTATTCTTGGAGCACATTTAGAAATAGATTTTCTTTTAGAATATTCAAAAGCACTTGATGAGCTATGTCCATGTGTGTTTAATCTGAACATGGAGTTACCCATCAAAATTGGCCATGTTACAAGCATATATATGTTTATATATCTCCAAATTATTAGCTTGCTAAGGAGCAGATATATAGTAATAACCACCATTACACTATTCATGTATATATCTCAAGGATATAAATGCATTACTTCTCAGCATTGTTCATCTATGTAAGAACCTCTTGGGAGAAAAATTGTTTTTATTGTTCTCTCTAGCATTGTAGAGAATGTAAAACAAAGACTGTTATAACTCTGAACTTTCAGAAAACTCCTGCACATGGCAGCCCAGAATTTATTGTCTGTTACATTTGAAATTCCAAGTCTATTTAAACTCTGGAGGTGGCCACAAAAGAAAAGCAGGAAGAGTGAGGAGATGATTTTAAACAAAGAAATCATATCTGACAAAAGCTAGAACAGAGAGGAGAACAAAGAGGAAGAAGAAAAGGCTGTTTTGGGAAAGCAATATTAACATACATAAAGTGCGTCTGTTAGCTGCATTCAGTTCTCACTTAAATTTGGAATTAGAAGTGGTTTATTTATTATTATTACAAAATTAGTCCAATCTGCTAGATTATTTTGAAAATGCACAGGTCCTTTTATGCTTTGTCGTGTAAATTGGAGGAATAACTGAATAAGGGCAGGGCCCCGGCCTTGAGTTAGAAGAGACCTCGGCATTCTCCCAGTCTCTTTCTGTCTCCTCCTTTCTTGTCTTTGTGAACTTCTGAAATTCCTTTTATTTCTATGACCTACTGATGAGACCTGTCAAGTGAAGAAGCAAAATGCATTCCGTCAGTTTCTCCATCATCGCTCTTTTAGGAAGCGGGCACAGGGCTGAGTGACAGTGTGACTCAGGAGGAAACTGGGTTACTGAGCCTCTCCCCAGGGCCAGATACAGTCTGTCTCCTCGTTGTCCTTGAATCCATGACTTCTCTATCCCACACCAGCTCGAGGGTCACCTAACAGTACCAGCCCTGGCCCCTGAGAAGCCCTAGGACCCCAGGAGGAGGGAGGAGGACGGACACAAGTGCCGGGCAGGGCTCTTCCCCATCAGAGGGGAGACCGATGCAGGGGCTTCCTGCAGGAGGGGTGAGTTGCCCTCTGTGGGTTTTGTCTTCTTTGCTGAATAGGAGGCAAAGTGCCCAGTCATCTGGGAGGGAGGACAGAGAGACTGGCTGGTGTTAAGTGGCTGGGAGAGTTGACAGCCATCACTGTGCCGAACAGGAGGGAGTTGACAAGAGAAGCACAGGACAACTGCTGGGCATTGGTTGGCCCCGGCTGAGGTCAGTGACCACGGATTTACAGTGCAATCAATCTTTTTGGTTATGCAATACTCTCCACTTTTGTCTAGACCAAATGTGATAAAGTGGACAAATTTTCATCCTCCTTTCCACTGGGGCTGGTGTGGGTTACAGCCCTGTCATTGGTAAATGGACTCTCTTTTTTAGAGTTTTGAAACATTTGATGTATCTATAGCCCACCTTATTGTAGATCAGGACTAAAGTATTTTCGAAATATTTGACGTAATTTGTGGACTTCGTTTCATTACCGTCTTCGGCGGCTCCCTGAAGAGAGAAGGGGACTGGTTATAGTAGGATCTTCCAGTCATTTTCATAAGGGACCAGCAGCATACTTTTAATTGAAAACAATTACTCATTGAGTTTATTCAACAAGCAATTATTCAGAACCTATTACGTGCCAGGTAGCTCTCCAGGCATAGGGGTACAGAGGTAATAAACAAGACAGGCAGAGTTGCTGCTTTCGTGATGCTTGCTCAAACTCATGCTTATTGTCTAAAAACAATAGAAAATATTAAGAAGAGAAAGTGAAAGTTCTTCTGTGGTGGGGGCTCAGGAGGGTGTGAATGTCCGGAGAGAAATCACTGGGGCCATCTTGGAGCCTGGCCACGACACCCTTTCCCACTTCCCCAATTCCACTCCTTACCCCAGTTTGGTATATGCTTTCTGGACCTTCTCTAGAGCATTCTTTTTTTTTTTTTTCTTTTTTTGCTGTGTTTGTTTATCAGGGTAAGGGAGTAACGTTCTATGTCAACTCTTTCCTCAAACTGGGAGCTCCTTTTTCATTTTAATCTTTCTTTTCTTTCTAGAATTTTTGTGTTATTTTACAAATTATTAAAATGTTAAACTATTAAAAAATTCAAAATTGGGGGCTGGCCCCGTGGCCGAGTGGTTAAGTTCGCGCACTCCGCAGCAGGCGGCCCAGTGTTTCGTTGGTTCGAATCCTGGGCGCGGACATGGCACTGCTCATCGGACCACGCTGAGGCAGCGTCCCACGTGCCGCAACTGGAAGAACCCACAACGAAGAATACACAACTATGTTCCGGGGGGCTTTGGGGAGAAAAAGGAAAAAATAAAATCTTTAAAAAAAAAAAAAAAAAATTCAAAATTGGAGCTGAAATCATTTTGCATATATTCTATTGTTCTATAATTTTTTCTCAGTTGATCATGGAAAATACACAATGTGAAGCAGTTAATCATGGAAGTTGGACAAAGCACAAAGACAGATATTTCCCAGTTATCTGCATGATAGATATTTTATGGAATGCTTTTTCTTTTGTAATATACATTTTCATAAATAATGATTTTTTTTTTGGAATTTGACCAAGTGTTTCCCAGAGAGTTACTTTTTGAAAATGTGAGAAATGCTAAAAGAATTTCCAATTTGTCTTCATTGGTTTAGTCGAAAAGAAAATGTCAAGTGCAGCTTTCACATATTCTATGAATATGATTAGATAAGACGAATGTGTTTTTGAAAGTACATACTTAAAAGTTAAACCCACAAATGCACGCACATACATGCACATACACACATGATACCACAGCCCATGCCATTTATATGCTTTACTCAGTTTTATTCTTTGAATCATAATTGTTAAAATTCTAAATTTGCTACATTTGTGCTATCAAAATTATTGCAGTTGGATTTATCCACATACTGATTTTCCTGTAAAATTAGAGAAAACATAATTGAGACATTTCTATAGTTAGAAACTATATGAAGGTGAATTTTTAAAAACCAATGGAGGGTAAAAGTGTGCCTCTTTGCCAAGCTTACATAAAAATGAGATGACATTTCTCATTTCATCAAAATGAGTTGTCAGTCAAATTGTCTCAGAGGATAAGTGAGCAAATCTTTAGAAAAGGAATTCTCTTTCTCTGTTCCCTACTGACCGTCTGAGACTAGGGCAGAGTCTCAGCTTCTGCGTCCAAATGATAGGAATAAGTCTCAGCATCTCACTCAGTATTTCTGCAAGCAATTCTGTGATGATTACTCAATGCTTTTCTCAGGTGAAGCTGCTTAATGATATTTAAGTTGTAGGGGTTTTTTACAGTTTAGCCTGCAATATAAAACCTGAAACCTTAAGAAATAAATTATATTCCAGAATTTGATAGGCAATCTACTTATTGATCTGTTGGATTGAAAGCTAGCCCACGAAAAATGGTCTGATGTAGTCATGTGCTGAATCAGAGTAGACAGATTCTTCTCTGAAAATAATTCCATTCTCTTGATGGTGAACTGTTCCACACAGAATGTGCAGGTGCCACAGAGGGACGGTTCAAGCAAAAGTATGATGGGCGATTGCGCAAAGATAAGCAGTTCAGGTTGACTAAGCAGAGAAGGATTTTCATAGGAAAGCAGGGAAACAGGAGGCATTGAGGGATTTTTGTAATGTACGTTCTTTATAATTATAAAATAACATGATTTGCTAATTAAAGAAATACTAGAAAGGTTAAAATTTTAATATAACAATAATTTTCATTAAGAAGAATACATCCCAAATGTATTTTTTTAGGTGGTAAGAGGAAAAACAGTATTTCACTTTAAGAAATATTAAGTATGATGTTAAAATGTTAGTCATCGTGTACAATTTATTTTTCATAAATATTTTTTAAATGAGTGAAAATTGTTATCAATAAGGTAGATTGCTTTGAGTGACAATCATAACCTTCTATCATGCTCAGCCAGATTTCTTTGGCTTTTATAAATGAAGCCATATCCTTTTGCGTGGTGAATCAGACTAAATCTTAGTTCCAAAAAAACCCGAAAAGATGATAGTGTTGCCCTCTCGTGGCTGTTTCAAAGACCACGGTGATGCTTAGAAACGCCTGAAATGAGAAGTGTCTTGTAGTTTGATGAGTTAGCCCTGGAAATTTGGGGAGCCTCTTTTATTCGGTCTGGTTCAGGAATGCCCCTGGACCAGTGAGTTAGAACCCAGCTGAGAGTCCATCCTCCAGCAGCTGCAGGAGCTGCAGTGTATAGCCGAGCGAGGCGAGGGCTCGGGATTAGGACCCCAGTGCTCACTGTAATCTTGATTACGTCACTAAACAGTCTCTCAAGGTGAGACTCTTTAAAATTGGGATTTCAATTCATTGACTCAAATCTATTGCATTGTGGATCTTTGGTCTGCCCTGGGGTCGGCTTCCCTGCTTGAGGTCCCCATCATCTCTTATTCAAAGTGAGAGCACCTGTATTCTCTTTCCCAAGGACGCAGAGCTGAATGTCAAGAATGCTGAGTGCTGCTCTCAGGTCTGCTTTCAACTTGTGATCCTTAGAGACTCACTTTCCTATTGGGTCTTTTTCCTCTTAATAAAGAAGAATAGGAAGAGAAAAGAGGAACCCCCAATATTTGAGCTCCTGGCAAAGAACTAGATTCTCCGTGTGTGAATGCATCATTACTCATATAATGATGATGTAACTCAGGTAATTATAGGAACTAATCCCAGAGAAACCAAACAGAGGATGCATTATTATCCCCAGGTTACAGATAAGTCGAGGCCCAGAGAGGTTAAATGACTTCATTAAGTTAACAGAGGCTGGGGTTAGGATCCAATCCAGAGGTGGTTGACGCTATAGTAGCAGGTATTACTCACAGTGAGAGAGTTAGATCAGTGGTCACTTATGTTTGAGAAATGTGAGCTGAACAAAGTTAAGCAGATTTTCTTCACTTTCTTGTGGCCTTTGACATCTAAATGTCTGCGCTTAGACACACTGTCACACCTTTCCAAACACCTTTGATCACAGATTAGTGCTCTATAGGGCACGTTTTGAAAGCACTAATCTATGTCCACAGATTGTTTTCCAATATCTCATCTAATCAAGGATCTTCCCTGAGTATCTGCTTCATCTCTAAGGCTTTTGTTCTAATTTGTGTTTCTTTCTATGAGTGTCTCTAATGATATTTATCATGTAATTTATTTTAGTGTTGTATTTTCATCAAATATTTCTTCTCTGCTAAATTTCAAACTCCTAAAGGGTGGAAATTAGTTTAGAGATAAATACAGTGCCTTTCAATGACTAGGCACTCAGTAAATAATTCTGGAATATGAGAATAAGATGACGTGGTGAAGCAAATTATAATTCATACTCAAGTTGCCTGGGATGTCCATGGCTGGCCTGTCATATGTCCCTGACAAGTTCTTATTGTTTCAACAAAGGCATGCATGACATGTCTTACCCAGAAGATTGTCTAAAATAGAAATTGCAGGCATTGCGACACTGTCAGAGAAGGATTTGATGGAAAGAAGATTTCAAGGCCCTTTAAATCACATGCGCGTTGTTAAAACCTTAGCATCAGAAGGGATTATATGAGTCTGAAAGATGAAAGAAATAGGAACTTTAGTTCATCCATAATGATATATTCTTCCGACATCTCGCCTGCTCTGTGGCTGCACATGCAGCTGAGACTTCCCCCAGCTTTGCGGAGCTCTGAAGCAGGAGTTCACACAACCGTCCCCGATTCAGCTCAAAGAACGAATACACAGTCAGAATTTTCAGGCTGGAAGAGCTCTTAGAGGTCATCTTAGCAGGTTATTTTCACACTGTGTAGAATCCTAGAACTGGGGAGGTCGGGGGGAAGATTGATTAAATTTTATTTCACAAGATATGTTTAAATATTTCTAGAACAATAAAATTTTAACACATCAGATACTGCTTTTCCTTTGACCAATGCTGCAAGTTTTTGACTTCTGCCATTTCTACCTGATTAAAGAATATCCTGGACTGGAGGGGTACTTACTATTTTTTTTATCATGATTTCTCAGGGTCAGTACAATCACAAGAAAATAAATTAGGTATTAAGACCCATATAAAAATTGCAACCCTCAATCACAACTATTGATTTCAAAATGATGTCTTTGTTCTGGTTGATGGACATTCTCGTGATAAAAGTTTTAAGGACAATCTCATGAACTATACCTATTCTAGCGAAGTACTGCCATTGCTGTTCTCTGTCTTAGGTTTTTCCTGTGATGGTGTCTCAAAGCTCTTGGTTCAGAACTTCCCCCTAGGCTTGCAGTGGAGGAAACTCTGCTCCAGGGAATAAAAACTAAAATCCACCTCTCCTCACTCCAAGTTGGCTGTTCTGCTTTCCAATACACTCAGATACGTTTTTGTTTAACGCCAAACCCTAGCAGGGTAGTGAGTGAGGAGGAGGTGAGTAGCTAAATGAAAGAGAAATTAAAAATTATAAAGCTTTCATTTTTTCTCTTCATATGAAGGTACTTTTACATCCGTATGCAGAATAGCCTAAATCTGACCGATTGAAGTCTGTGCCCATCTGAGTTCACTGTGACCACCACGGATAGATTTTGGCTCTACACTATCTACTGATTTGGCCTTTGTGGGTCTTTGAGATTCCTCATTCTGAGGACACAGGATAACAGACCAACCTTTGCAAGAGCATGTTTGAGTTTTCCTTAGGAATTCAGGAAACCCTAGCTTCTTTCAGAGTGAAGTCAGAAGCTGACTATTCTGGGGAGGAAGATGTGTGCCTCCCAGCCAGGGCTGACTCATCTCTCTGTGTGTGGTGTTCACCGGGTATGGATTACTCAGTGATGGCTCCCAGGCAAGTCTTTGCAGGAAAACTAACCTACCCCCAAACTATAATTTGGAAAGCAGAAAGTGAAAGTGGGGTTTTCATTCTTTGTCGTGTTCACAGACTTGCACTTTCTGTGCCTCACGCCAATAGACATTTAACTTTTTGAAAGTAAAATTTATATGTTTCAGGAGAATGGCATTCTGTCTACAAGCTTTCCATGATCACTTGTTCTGCAGGGCAATTTGCGTTAATTTGAATTCATAAAAAATAAAAATTCATGATAGCTTGTTCATCTTCTCTTCCACTTTTGGTTTAGTAATGAATGAACAGGACATTTTATAATAAGACCACGATTACTGTCATCTCACATTTGCCCTAAGACCATCTTTGAAAGGCACTGAAGTTAAGAGTGTGGGGAAAACATACCAAATGTATTTTATTTTAGAACATCATAAAGAAGAGATAACTTCAAGAATAAATTATTTTCATAATATCCACTACTCAGAATTTCTTCTATTTCTCTTCTTAAAAACTGTATTTGACTTGGAGAGTAATTAAACCCCTTTGATAAGATCTTAAAAATAAATATTTAGGAACCCAAACAGAGGCCCATGTTTAGGTCAAAGTAATGACTTCTCCAAACCTTTATTCCCTGACCATGTTAGCTCTCTCTAGGTAGTTGTTTTTAATTCTTTGATTTATCAATTCATTAATTTATTCACCAATATTTGTTAAGTGTATACTATGATTCATGAGGACAATACATGCACAGAATGTTTTGATTTTAGTGACTTTATCTACCCACAAATATGTACACACAATGAAAAATATGTTAACAGTAGAAAGATATACATCAATTAGATGTTGCCTGTTTTTATCTCTTAATGGTATTTTTACAGGTAATTCTAATTATTTTTAGCTTATTTAACTAATCTAAATTTACTTGTAATAAGAAAAAGTTATTGAAAAACATTATGGAACACCTAGGAAAAACTACCATATTCCAGGTATTGAAACATAAATACGAAGATGAATTTTGGCCTTCTCTGGTAGAAGAACCACAATCAGATGAGTGCTTTGTGAAAATGTATTAGAACGCATCATGATGAGTGCTAATGTAGATGTGCGCCAGGTGCTATGGAAGTTCGGAGGCAGAGCATTATACTTCCCTTGGAAGAGAGGGACTTGAAGGCTATAACTGAGAATTTGAGCAGGTAATGAGGAAGAGATCACAAGTTGGGCAAGAAGGGAGCTACATTTCATGCAGAGAGACTAGAATGTGCAAATGCACAAAGCTGTGTGAACAGCTCACATATTTGCTAATGGTGAGTAGATAGGTCAGAATATAATGCACTGGGGTCCATTGCAGAAGATAAAGTTAAAACGTTCACAGAGAGCCACACCACAAAGGATGCAGTGGGCTGAACGGTGGCCCCAGGAAGATATATCTTCTCTAATCCTGGGAACCTGTTAATGTTACCTTATTTGGAAAAAGGGCCTTTATAAATATAATTAAGGATCTTGATATGAAGAAACCATTCTAGATTATCTGGATGAGCCCTAAATCCAGTTGCAAGTGTCCTTACAGGAGATACATAGACAGAAGAGAAGACGCAGAGGAGAAGGCCATGGGGAGACAGAGTCAGAGATTAGAGTGCAGTGGCTACAAGCCAAGGAATGACAAAGATTGCCTCTGGTCACCAGAAGCTAGAAGAGGCAAAGAGCAGAGTCTCTCCTAGAGCCGCTGTAAGGGGCACAGCCCGGTCAACGTGTCCATTTCGGACTTCTGGCCTCCAGAAGTATTAGAGAATGTATTTCTGTCGTTTTAAGCCACCAGGTTTATGGTAATTTGTTATGGCAGCCACAGGAATCTAATACAAAAGGCATTATATGCCGCGTAGTTAAGAGCTTACTATGACTTTAGAAGGGAGTAAAGCCATCACATCTGTGTTACAACTCTAAGTAGAGGAAAATAAACCTCAGAGGCCTAGATGCAAGAACTCATTTTTTTCTAAGAATTATAATGAGGCATAATGAGCCAATTTATGTCTGTTGATGAATGTACCTCAACATAAGTACACAGAACCACATATTTTATATACATAAGATTAAAATGCTCAATCATATAGCACTTTTCATAGGGAACCACAGTGCTCGGTATAATGGGTGCACTGAAATAAAAGAAGTATTCAAAAAGATATCCCTTTTAAAATAAATGTTATCTATATAATTATTTTTTTTTTCTATAGTGAAATAGTCTACCTGAGTTCCTTAGGCCGATCCTGATTTGAGCAATTTTCTTAGCCTGTCCAAACATTTGCCTAACAGTTTGTCAAAGGATAATGATATTTTCCCTCTTTGCCTCTCAGGATAGTTATATCAAAATGAAATGCTGTATTATTTTGTGCAAGGGGGTGTGAAACTGGATGTGAGAATGTGTGTTGCCATGGGGACACTCCTGTCCATGCTAATGATGTGGCGTTATGGAAATGTGCTAGATCACTTGTTCTGTGGACCACAAGGCTCCTAATGAAGCCACGGGCTTCGTGGGTATCCTCCTCCATGTGGAGCAAAATTCAGGACACCTTTGTAATAAACTCCTCCCCAAGCGTGGTTTGCTTCTGGCAGCTGGGAGAGATGCCAATCGAGCAGGACATGTGATAAATACACCCAAACAGAAAATGAGGGCAAGACGTTGTCCTCCAGCTTCTTAGCCTGAAATAAGAGGTCAGGACATTGTAAATTCTAGAACAATATTCAGGTCAGTCTCATTCAGGACTGAACAACTGCACACTTAATGAGCACCAACTGATGAGGCACAGGCCTGGTTTACGGGATGGAATGATCGATGGTTCTAAGAGGTTAGCTTTACAACTCTGTCTTTTGTCATTATAATTCATCTCCAGTTGCATTTTTATGGTGGAGCTAGAGTGTGTGGTAAGAAGAATTATCCCTCATGTTTTTAAGCAGAATTCCCCAATTTAAGTACATACAACGTAATTGTAGTGTTTCTTTTTTTGACTTCACTTTCACCCTTCAGTAAGAGACTAGTTTTACTGTCCCCAGTATTTCTTCTTCTCTTCCCCTGGAGGGTAGCCGTGCCCAGGGACTCTCAAAATAAAGACTTCGTTTCTCACTGACAAAGTTCTGGCCAGTGGGATATGAAGAGAAATGATTTCTGGAATATCCAGGAGGTGCCATAAAGGGAGGTCCATGTTTCTGCATTCTTCCTCTCTGCAGGCTCCAGTGTCTACATGATGCCTTGATATGGAAACTGTAGATTGAGAGCAACAGATCAGCAAGGGAAAAAGAGTCGGGGTCCCTGATGATGAGTCCTCTGACCTGCGCTGGATTGCTTACAATTAATTGACAGATATATAAAAGCCACTGTTATTTTGGATTTTCTATACCACAGCTTAATCTCTCTTCTAAAGCAAAAATCAGTTTGCGGAGTCGAAGCTGTGGCCCAAATTAGCCATATTGACAATGTGTCATTGAAAGAACAAAATGGAGGAGAAACAATGGCTACCATGCAAATTTCTTGCCTCAAAAATAAGTTGGCCTGAGACCTTTCATTGGCATATTCCTTGCGAACTTACTCATTTCGCATATGCAGACTTTTTTGATTGTAGGTTTAGAGTAGGCTTTGCGTTAGAGAACTTAGTAGTGTGCAGAGACTAAAAGAGGAAGGAGGGGGAAATACTGCAGAAAGTCCAAATGATTATAATTTCCCACCAAGTTCAAATACTTGAAATCATTTTTCATCACAGGGCACGATGAATCTCTGTGTATAACCTAACTTTCTTTTGTATTAAAATGATAGTACATTAAGCACTTTCTGCTTCACAGTTCTATAGATACAAATCCATGTTTTATAGCAACCATTAGTCCTAGACAACTTCTTCATGAATGAGGCTGTTCCACCAACTCTCCTGGTTTGAGCCTCTGCACGTGCTAAGGTTGCCTTTCATGTTTCTATCAAAATAAATCGTGATTGATTATTACTTTAGGCGTCTCCATGTGCTTTAGGATGGTTTCCAGGTTTGTTGTGTAACCCACTTTGTTGCATTCAGCACAGGGAAACGTAGCAGAGCGTCACACCAGGCTTTCTAATCTCACTGTTGCTTGATCATTGAACTTCCAGTTTTATCGTATTGTAGCCAGATAGCAAGCTCCCCATGTGTAGAGAGCACAAACACGGTCTGGGGGCATTACAACACTGAATAGTGAACAAGAGTAGGAAAAAATACATCCAAATGCCTAGTTTGGGGGTTATTTGGTAAGCCAATGAGGTTGTAGTTCAGGGGAGCTAGTAAATTAGTGATATTTCTAGAGGAGGATCTCTCTGCTTGTATTTAAACAGCTCTTTTACTCTCTGAGCCCACAAATGAGGCCACAGGAATATGTCATTCTCTGTGCTAGTCAGAATGCCTCTGCAGGAGGAGGTCACCCTTTCTAGCAACCTGACTAAAGCCCCAGGCATCTATAAGCACCATCAGAACAATGAAAGACCATCAATATGCTGTCCATGCATCCATTGTTCTTTTCTGCTGCTCTACTTTTTGTCACATTTCCTCAGGTCCAAAAGTCTGGGGAGAAAGCCCTAAAGTGGAAGATAGCGTGGAGAGATGTGTCTGGGTGGTGCAAAGTTCCTTTGTACAGCTGCCAGAGGAAAAGTTTAGAGGCTAGAGAGTTTCGAGAGAATAATTCTGAACTTCGGAGAATAATTAAGGTTCTTTGGCAAGAGGAAAGCAGCGAACCACCAACACAGGTTTGCTCTAACACCTGGTAAAGTCCTCGTAGCTTGCAGTGAAGTACTTTTTACAGCTATGATTTTTCTGTGCATTTTCAAATTTGGTCTGAATTAAACATATTACCATGTTTTATCACAGTAAAACCACGTCACAATAAAACCATGTCCATTATAACATATGTTGGTGAGCATTTTCAAGTCAACTTGTAGTATTTTTTTCTTGAGGGAAAGATAGAAGAAAAAAAATCTTCGCATATTCAGACATAGACCTAAATGGTGAAAAGTACCATCTTTTTATCTCAGTGTCAAAATCTCATTGTCCTGGGTCAGGCTGTCAGACTATTAGGAACAGGTGTATATGAACTTGTGACTGATGCTTGTGTCTGAATCTGTTTCCACATTTACGCTAAAACCCCTGACTACTTCTAAGATGAAGTGGAAGGAAAGTGTTGACTCCCTTGCTTAGACCTCATTTTACTGTCTGATCGCTCGTTCCTTTGTTCAACAATATACAGTACATTGAATCTATACAGAAGTCACTGTGCTGTGTACTGAGAACAGAGCAGCCTGGCATTTCAAGGAGCCTGTCCTCAAGGAGAGTAAGAGCAGAACCCAATCCTCTGCTCTGGATGGTGTGGCCACCAAAATGAGGGTGGGCAGATGAGAGTCCACATGTTTGCCACTGGGTGTTTGGCAGTGCTGTTTAAGTTACTACTAACATTTTCACTTTTTATGCGTTACACATGTAGACAGGTTTAGGCTCGATATAACACCAAACCTTGTGTTTCACATCAACACAACTATGGCTCTCTATCTTCTGTGCTTTTTAAAGGTTCTAAAAAATGAAGTCGTTTGCACTTTCCATCCAAGATTAGTAATAAATACTTCTATTGGAGACAATTCGACCTCTCTGTCAAAATTACTTCGAATGCCCAAAGGGACACACTATACAATTTTTTAAGCATTGTAAGATACATCAGCTGTTTAATAAGCCAAGATACTTTAAAATAGTACTATTTCTTAGTACTAAGAAGGTTTTGTTTCTCAGTGAAAAGAGAAACATCCCAAATATGATGCTATGAATGGTACTCAAAACTTGTTACTAAAGACTCATTAGAATGTTCAGAAAGTACAATGACAAAAACCAGCCTACCTAGTTTTCATTTATGCCTATTTCTACTCTTACTCAAGTACACAGTCTCATTGAAAGAATCCACCTGTCAATCAGATTCCCAGGTTACCTCTGGTCATACCCTGACCGGAGAAGACCGAGAAACACAACCTCAACTAGATTTCACTGAATCTTCTCTTTGAAATAAAATACACTGTTTTACGATTTTATTTATAAAGACCAGTGAGGAAATTCTGATCCAAGAAGTATTTAGGCCCAATTTATTTCTAATACTGAAGTCAATTTTAGTACAAATCAAAACGTCTCTCATTGTTGATCTTAAACATAGCAAGCCGAAAATGAAATCATGTATTATTCTGAGCAAATTGATGAACCGTATTTATCAATCTCACCCAAGACAAGCAGTCTTCTGAATAAGATTGCATGCACTTCTTTTTGACCATTTGTAAAGTGGTAAGATTAGTACTTGGTAGGAATACTAAGATTTTTAGAGGAATATCTGACTATCTGATGGTTTCAATAGGAATGGACAAATAAATAAAATCCTTGACAAGGATTTTGAAACAAGCACAGTGCTAAAGGATTTAATTATTCTAGGAGAAGTTCAAGTGTTATGCCTGTGTTCTATTGTTTTCTGAATAAGATCTATTTTTTTCGCTTTATGATTTCAATTGATATGTGATAAGCCTTTGAATATTTGGAACATCGTGGTTCTGTGAAAAACGATATGATAGAGCTTTTGCCTGTATCGTGAACATTAAAGATATGTATAGAAAACAAAAACACTCCGCCTACTGTAGATATACCAAAGACTGCGATTCAATGTGGTTACCCCATGTGTGCGTGCCTGCGTGGACTGCGCATGAACACTCATGGGGAACTCTAACAGAACACATGGTGCTTTGCAGGGGTATAGGAACTCCACATCCCTCCAAAAACTGTTATTTTGGGTTTCATTGTGTCCCCTAAACAAGACATTTTGAAGTTCTAACCACCAGAACCTGAGAAAATGACCTGACTTGGAAATAAGGTCTTTGCAGATGTAATCAAGTCAAGATGAAATCATTAGAGTTGATCTTAATCCAGTGTAACCAGTGACCTTATAAGAAGAAAACATCATATGAAGACAGACACACAACAGAGATAATGCCATGTGATGACAGAGACAGAGATCGGAGCGATGCGGCTGCAAACCAAGGAATGCCAAGGATGGCCGGCCCCGATCAGGAGCTGGGAAGAGGCCAGGAAGGCTTCTCCCCTACACGTTTCAGAGGGATCACGACGCTGACAACATCTTGGTTTCTGACTCTTAGACTCCAGGACTGCGAGACAATAAATTTCTATTGTTTTAAGTCAACGAGTTGCTGGTACTTTGTTACGGCAGCCCTAGAAAATGAATACAGCTATTCTTTCTTCTTTACATGAATATCATAATCAAAGCCATCCCCTGACCCAGTTTTTCCACACCATCAGGTAGCCTTGTATCATTTGTTGTGTCAGTCAATGTAGGATAGATTATACTGTAGTAATAAGCAACTTCAAAATGTCAGTGGCTTAACAAAATAAGAGTTTAATTCTTTCTTCCTTACACGTAGAATACAAGTCAGCAGTGGGAATTCTGTTTATCACTGTTTTTTGGGGACCCGGCTTAGACTGTGTCATCTCAAAACAAGGATTCAGGATTTTCCTAGACAGGAGAAGACGGCATGGAAAATCATGCTCTGACTTTTAAATGCTTCAAGCCAGATTGGTATCTTTTCTTTCACTCATATTTCATTGCCCCAAAGCAATCTTTTGGTCTTGCCTAATTTCTAGGAGATGAGAAAGTAAGCCCAGAAGCGGAGAAGAGCAAAATGCAGTGGTGACCACCGGTCACGTCTACCACATTTGCAAATTGCTCACTTCATTCGCTCACTTACAAGTGGGGATCTCAATAGTTATCCTACTTGGTTGTTGTGAGATTTAAATAAAGGCTTGTAAACTCACAACAGATATTAATTCTTTCCCTTTTCACATTATTCTGATATTCTTATAAAGCTTGCCTCTGCTGCACCATCCTCTGATTTTAACATTTTCCTCTTGTGCTCTCAGTGATTTTTCCTGTCCTATTCTTCTCTAGATCTTCTGATTCATCTACTCAGGCCTTATGTTTTCTCTAGACTCATCTTCCTCTGCAAATAATCCAGGCTTTTTCCGATATCTTTTTTCCCACTGGCTTTTTCCTTGAGTGGTCTCCTCCACATCTATTCCTGCGTCTCCTGTCTTTATGTAGATGTCGCTGGTCTTTAAGTGTCCCTGAACAACAGAGCCACATTTCCAGATACCCGCAACTGACAGTTTCCTAAGCCAGTCATGTTCCTTGTTTATTCCACAGACTCTTTGCAGCAGCCTCCACCAGAAGGCTTCAAGACTTTCATCAAAAGTCACGTCCTGTCATAAGTATTGCCTGAATTCCTCCAGCCTGCTTATATACGATATTGAAGTAATCAGTATTTTTTGTTTAGCTAAGGACATTCTCATGATAAGAGAGGGCTGGCCAATGAATTGGTAAGTGAAGAAAGCAAGTTATTAGTTGCTGATCCATTGCTGATCTACAAAATAAAATATTTATGTGATTGTAAGTAAGACTTGACTGAAAAAAATAGAACCTGAAACTGGTCAACCTATAGATTTAACTAACAATTTATAGAAACATGGGAGAAAAAACATGTTGAACAATATCACTGAGATACCATCAGTGAATTGAGACTTTAGGGAACTCTAGAGAAAATAATGGCATAGTTTATTAACTAAAAATATTGTAAGAGAAAAAAGAAAGGAAAAGAAAGAGAAAGAGAAGAGATAGCTATAGATCAGAAAACACTTTAAAAATCAACCTATTACAATTGTTGCATTCTGATTTTAAGAAACTTAAAAATCATGAAGTAACGAGAAATTTTGTTACATTAAGACATTATTCTAGTCTTTCCATTTGATAATTAGTGATACTAAGGTTATATTTTTAAAAATATAACTGGCATATGTTTTTAAAAATAAAATATATTAATATAATGTCTAATATTTACTTCAAAATAATCCAGAGTATGAAAAAGTAGGTGGGGATATAGGTCAAATAACATTGGGTGTGAGTTGAAGCCAAGTAGTAGTATGTGACAGTTCATTTATTATTCTCTTTTATATGTTTGAAAATTTTCATAATTAAAAAAGTAATTGGCCAAACTTGATAAATAACAACTAAGTCTCCACCAATTTCCATGATGTGAGAAGGGTGAGATATCTCATTAGCAGTTCAGCTCCAAATGGATTTGATGATTCCAATGGGTTTTGATATGGAGGTGAAGAGGAAAGACAATTTGGGGTCTGAATTTTTTGGGGATCTGAGCATCATAGCTCAGTGGAGATTGTGCTGCAATTCAAATCAAGTTTAGGCTCTAATACACTACAGAGTCAGAAATAACTAGCAACTCTACATTAACTTCCTTCGGCTCTGATTCATTTTATTTCCAGAGCAATTTGTTGACTTATGAATGCATACAAGTGCCTACTTTTATTGTCTCTTTATTAGTGCCATAGCAGCCATCATCAAAGTAATTATTTCTATTGCTATGCATTTAATTTTGACTTGTCTCTTGCATGTTGCTACAAGCCATTTGCAAACTCGCACGTCTATGCAATAGCCTAAACACATTTGTGGCTGTCAACTTTAAAAATCAATTTCTCCCTTGTGCCCATAGTGAAAATGATTACAGGTTATATAAATACAAGTTTTATCATGACAGTGGAGCAGAACTGGTGTGGCATACTAATGTATTCATTAAAGTGCACACGGACAAATTACAGTCGAAGGTAGTTGCGTAGTTTCCTTCTGCTGCTGTTGTCTGGGAATGCACGCTCCATTCAGATGAGAGACGGACAAAGACAAATCTTTGGAGCCCTAGAGGGCTCTTTGATTTCGACCCCACTTAAAAAGTAATTAAAATGCCACACTCTAGGGGTGGCAACAATTGTTATTTGGTTCCTAAAGCAGAGAGATATTGCCATTGGGAGAGACGAAGGGAAGAAGGAAGGAAGAAAGCAAAGAGAGAAGGAAGGAAGCAAGGGAGGAAGGAAGGAAGGAAGGAAGGAAGGAAGGAAGGAAGGAAAAGGGGAAAAACCACTTTAGGGAGTAGAAGTTCATAATTTTTATCAACATGACGCTCAATACTTCTTTAATATTTATTAACTTGGCCACTTCCAAAGGCATATTCCGTCTGTGTCTTTTATAAAGTGAGATCACAGCACTTATTCAACAACTTTTTAGTATAAATCTAACTAGATCATGCATTATTCCCATTGTAAACACTGAGGGGTGGGAAGGCAAAGCCCATACTAACTCAGCCCTTAGGAGTCAAGTGGAGGAGGCAGGACAATTACAAAATACATCAATTAGCAATACACAGCAAATCAATGGAACAAGATAATAATGTTATGGTGGGAGATGTTCACGGTGGGTTTGAGTGTCCAGGGAGAAACCCCTGCAAGAGAAAGGGAACCAAGAGAGGGAAATCGGAATCATTTGATTTGGGAGAAGAGAGAATGAATTATAAGAATGAGAGCAATGAAGTCAGTTCCAGGGAAGGGAATGTCAGAGCATTTTTGGGGTTAGTGGACCAGCCTGGCTGAAGTAGATAAGGTTCCATTAAAGGGAGATGCAGCAAAATTGCTCAGGATCTCCAATACTGTCCAGAGCTGTAAGCAGCTTTTAAAACAAGGAATTCGCACAAAGTGACACTTTAAACACGTGCTCTTGTGGTTGACGTGCTGATAGAAAGTAGCTGCCAACCGTGAACATTCTGTTCATGCTGCTTTCTTTCACTCAGTCCCAAAGAAACCTGTGTGTAAATAGAAGAAAATGCGTGTTACTCGTCAAAATCAATGTTTCAATTATGCATATTGTCATGGTTTTCAAGCTGGTACATTAGCATAGATCCCACTTTGGGATGTTGACTAAATTCGCTTGCATAATATATTGTGTTCAATGGTGCAGGAGTCACACATATGCTTTATTCTCCTAATTTCCAACACTGTTTCTTTGGATGTTTCGAAAAGACATGCTTCTGGAAGTTTCTTCTTCAGACCCCTTTAAACAAGGAGACCTCGTTTTCCAAACAGTTTGATTAACTTTCCTTATCTCTTAGAGTGTCGCTGACATGACTACATAGGCAATAACCAGGGCTGAAAATATTTGGGGGGTCTGTTTCCCAGTGTGTACTGAGTGCCTTGCACTGCAAAGCGTTTCTCATCTATATCTCACTGAAGCTCAGATACTTCATATGGCAGTGACCTTATTCTCTTCTCTCGACAGCTGGGGAAACTAAAGCTCAGAAAAGTTAGGTAATTTCTGAAGGTAATATAGCAAGCAAACAATGAAGCCAGGAGTCAAATCCAAGTTGTCTGCTCCAGAGAGCACATTCATAACAGCACAATCACATGTATAATTGTTAATTTAATCATAATATTTATGAAATCATGATAAATTTGATTAAATAATATAATATTAAGTACATAAAATAAGTAGGTGTGTATATATAGAAACATGTTTATACGGATACACATACATACATGTAGATGTGTACGTATATTCATGATATATAATTCATCTGTTTATTTTTTCTTTATTTACTTATTGCACATGCATTTTTTTGTGCACAGTCCAAACGGCCTGCTGAAATCTTTATCTAACCAAACTCAATGGCACTGTCCATGCAAATGACAGGTCCCGGAGAGCTTCACAGTGACCCCTAGATGGTCAGTGAGCTGTGCTGACCTGTTTGTTTGAAAATGCCTCAAGAAATGAGCCATTAAACTAAGTTCTCTAATTTGCGCTCATATGTTACTGCATTGCTCTGCAAGGAAAATATGAAACTGTCATCATTATCTCCAGATTATGTCTCAGGACTTTGATAGTAATGTTGTTTTTTGGAGGAGTGAATGAAATACTGTGGAGGAAATAAAAGGGATCCTCCTTGAAATGCCCTCTGTCTCCATTCGTCTGTCCAAATGCTTCAGCCATATTTCCTCCGTGATGTTTTCCCTGGTTCCTCAACCAGAAGTAATCTCTCTCTCTCCAAAGACTGCCATAACACTGTTCACAACATCTCTCTTCCATCTATGTTGTGCTTCTCTTACTTTCTTTGTTACATTTCAGGCCACTTTAGGTTTGATTCACTTCCCATCTCTCATTGTGTGCAAGGCACTATATGAATAGGGCACTATAGTATTCACCCAGTATTTGTCTGAACAGTGGGATTGTAACATAGAAAAAGCCCCAGTAAAGCAGAATTGGTGAATTTTGCATGGTTGACATTTGTTTTTCAAATTGTTGATCAAAGGCCAACGAAAATTTCTTGCAGTGAGTTTGACAATTCAATTTAAATTTGTTGGCCCTGATCGATTTGACCTCAGAACATGTCCCTGTCCAGCATTAACAAAAGAACTTTAACACGAGTTAAACTCTCTCTAACCAGAGGATTTTATTTTAACAGAGTTTTATTTACTTTTGTGTTTTGTTTAATCATGAACTTTTAAAAACACAGATACTAGTTATTATGAGCAGTTGTTTAATTTCTAAAGCTTTGTCCTGGTGGGGAAAATTGCACTATCTGTGTGTTGATATAGACTCTCCTGATCACGAGGGCTAAGCCACGAGGGAGGGCAGGGGGTGAGTAGCGAATCAGCAGGCTGCAGAACAATGCATACTTACTAGAAAAATAAGGTAAATGGATTGCATTAATTCTGAAATGATAACAACTACTCGAATGGTAGTCTTGCTTTTCCAAGCAATTCCTTGGTAGGCACATATTAATCTAAAAGAATCAAAGTCTTAGGAAACCACTTTGGCACTGAGCTCACTAGAGACCTAAATTCCTATTTTGTTGTAACTCTTGACATTTTGCAAACTTAATTAACGGAGCATCCCTGTGGTGTCGTAGAGTTTATATTTTCATTAAATCTACCCCTGCCTAAAATATCGAACGTAGCTTATCTTTGAGAACTAAATTGCAAGCATAAACCAGTACTAAAATACAGTTACTTTGAGAGCAGCGGTCACATCTATGGAGCTTCACAGAAAATCCATGAAGTTTCTGAGGTTTTGAACTCTGCTCCCTCACCTGTGTCAGGAACGTGGCATCCGCTTGTGTTTGTTAAAGGAGCGGGCACCAAGGATCCCATGTCACAGGCTTTCAGAAAGGGATATTTGTCACAGTGAAGAGGGCTTTTAATTAGATAAAGGGCACGTAGCCACCAAACCTAGATTTTCACTGAATTTTTTAGGGGCAGGAACCTTAACAATGATTGAAAGCACTAACATGTCTTGCTTGAAAAACGATGTCCTACAATATTAAAATCTTTAATCTTTTATTTTTATTAATTTCCAGTCAGCATTTTCTGCTCAGGCAATTTCTTGGGAGAAATCCAGAATAAACATATTCCAGAATCTGTCATCACATTGCCAAAATTAGTGATTGCCAAGACCAATATTTCTCAGGCTGAGGTTAGAGACTGGTCCCATACATAGCCTTGCTTGGAATACTTTGCAACTTAATTTATTCCCCTCTTCTTGTTCCGTTTTTTCCCTTCTGCTTCAAAAACTCTCTTTCTGTGCATAATTATTCTTTGTCCCCTAAGATGGCATACCAATAAGTTTGAGTTTACAAACCTAGTTATGCAGGGGCTATTTTCTGTGATACCTGTTACCTGACTGTAAACTACTGTCTCCAGATGGACAATGGCACCTTAGCCATCCACAGACACAGAAAACTAAGAACAAAGGTTGGCATCACCCAGATGCCTGCGGGGCCTCCCTGTCACACAGATTGGCTTAAGTTTCTCAGTTCCACGGCCTGCTGAAATCCTGTGTCCTCTCCAACCCTCTGTGAAACCCTGGGGGTGGAGCTCTTGGGTGGGGTGGGTGAGTGTGTCCTCTTATCTTCTGTATTCTGGAATCTTCTTTCTCCATCAGAGTTGCTGTTGTGCCTGATGTCATTACAGATGTGAAGCTGAGACTCTTCAATGGCTTTCATGCAGGCAGAAACCCACTCTCACGAACCCTCATAAATACAGGAGACTCTACTGAAGAGCCAAGGGCCTTATGAAGGGGCCATAGGAAAAGAAGGTCAAATCTCAGTGTCTGTAGTCCTTCTGAGCCACTTCCCTCCAAAAGTAGACCCCTGTTGGCCACCACCACCCAGGTCCCATATTTCTTAGTTTTCTCTCTCGCTCTCCATCATCACTTTTCTACTCTTCTCTCCTTCCTCCCTCATGGCCAGGGGGCCCAATAACACTTCCCTCATAATATGCGGAGCAAGTCTACCCTCTCTGGCTCTTACTCTCAATTCTGCCAAAGCCCTGACTGGGTCAGAAGTCATTGCTGGCTCAGCTGTGCTCTCTGCCAGGGATGTCACAGGCTGAAATGCAGGTTTGGGCTGGTTCTTACCAGGAGGCTCCAGGAAGACTGCCAGCCAGGCAAACTCAGGCTCTGAGAGCAGCCAGCTCCTCGGGGTTGTGCGACTGAGGTCCCTGTTTCCTTGCTGGTTGTCTTAGCTCCTAGAAGATTCTGTGCAATCCTTACACGTGGGCCCTATATCTCAGAGCCAGAAACAATACCTCTAATTCTGCTCACTCCTTGAGTCCCTCTGACTTTCTCTTATGCTACATTTTCTGCCTCCAGAGGAAGAGAGTTCTCTGATTGTAAGGACACATGTGATTACATTGGGACCAGTCGGATAATCTAAAATAATCTCCCTGTTTTAAGTGTCATCTTACATCTGCAAAGTCGTTTTTCCCATACGATGTTACACATTCGTAGGTTCCAGTGAAGAGGGTGTGAACATATTTGTGGAAGCATTATTCTGCTGACTACACACTAAATAACTTTTTTTCAAAAACAAATAATATACAAGTTAGAGAAAAATTGAGAGAACCAGTAGCTGAATGTCATGTGATACCATTACCACTTACTACACTCCGATAAATCACATTTGCATGATCCCTGTTCTCTCTCTGAGCCTGGGTGGATAGGAATGTTGAATTCTTCCTCAAACATTTCCTGTCACCACAGCCCTCGAGAGTCTAGGTGTTTGCTATGATGTGTCAATCTTCCAGATTGCTTAGCATGGAACATTCTTCTCAGTAAAGTTTCCCAACTTTATATTCTTCTTTTTCTGCATTTATTGCTCGACACTCAGGCTTCCCAGTCCTTGCCGACAGTTTCACATTGAGGAAAGTCGAGCCTCTTTCCTAGGAGTCTTTCAGTTCATCACAGTATTTCCCCTGTTCTGTTTGGCTTAGAGGGAGAATGGACCATCACGGCCTCAACTCGGGGGATGTCTGCAGTCTCCCTGCTCTATTGCAACGCCCTGTTCCAACTCATGAAGAATTTTCAGTTAGCAGATAGCTTGTTGTGTTGTTAATTTCTGCAGTGTCCAAACCTTGATAAATCTCTACTCTGTGCTCTGAAGTTTTAAAGTTTTATAGCAAACAGATCTTTATCTTCTTCTGACCATTTAAACGTTATTCTGAACAGAGCACATGTACTTAAAAGGCAAAACAGAACAAAACTGCGTGGGTGATGCTTTTCCATAGATAAGCCAGCAGATAGCTTTTGAACTAGAGAGCTTGGCCAGCCTCTGAGGTGGCAATATGGTGACCAGTCGTGTCTCAGAAAACAATTGCCGTCACTGCTGCCTCCTTAACAATCTCTCCATAGGCTCTTAGAGTCAGCATGAAGGAAGGTTTACTGGCTACAGGTGGCTGCTTCAGCCACAGTGGAGAGCTTGGTGGTTACAGATATCTTGGAGTTTGAGAATGCCAAGAATGTCAGGATCACTTAACACAATACAGATGAGCAGAGGGTCAAGCTGGTGACATCAGCTCCTCAGTGGTTGGCATAGCCCAGTGGTCTCACAGAGTGCTCCCGGGACCACAGCATCAGTGACTTGCTGTCACTTGGGATATTGTTAGAAATACAACTTTTGAGGCCTCCACCCCAGGCTAGGAATCAGCAAGTCTGGGGGTGGAGGCCGGTAATCTGTGCCTTATCAAGCTTTCTGGGTGATTCAGATGTATTTTGAGAACCACTGCAATAGCCTAAAGATTGCCGCTTGAAATAATGCTCCTACAAAGGAAGTATTTAGGGGAGGGCCTGGTGGCATAGCTGTTAAGATTACGTGCTCTACTTTGGCGGCCCGGTGTTCGCTGTTTCCGATCCTGGGCGTGAACCGACATGCTGCTCATCAAGCCATGCGGTGGTGGCATCCCACATAGAAGTAGAAGGATTTACAACTAGGATATACAACTATGTACTGGGGCTTTGGGGAGATGAAAAAGAAGAAGATTAGCAAACAGATGTTAGCTCAGGGGCAATCTTCCTCATAAAAGAAAAAGAAATATTAAGAAAGAAGAAAAAATATAAACACGTACATATTAGAATTACTCTACCTCAAGGAAAATGTATCTAAAACATATGATCTAAAATATGCATTAATGTATAATCAGATAAATACATCTTCACTTTTCCCTGCCGTGTAACAGAACAGCATGGGCCGTCAATACTTGAGTGTAGGTTCTTTCACTGTTTTCTAGCTGTGGAATATTGAACTAGCATTTAACCTCCCCTCAGCTTCACTGACTGTTGCAAGTCTCTCTTTTGTGAATGGAAAGATGACTGACACACAGCTTAGTTATCAAGTGAGGGGCTATTTTTTTAACTCTAAAAAATCGTATTGCTTTCTTGTGAGCCACTTAAAATATGCCTGTCATGGGTTTTCCTATGAGGTTCAGTAGTTTTCATATGCAAAGGTTTTTTTCCACAGGAACTCATAGTTAGAATATTGCACACTTAGGTTTATGAAAATGTACTTGAGTTTTAGGAAATGGATTTGTCTTGATTTCACAACACTGTTTTATCACAAAATGGAGAATGTACAAGGCAACGCACACTAAACCTGAATCTTGGGTAGGTCAGAGGGTCTGCTTCTGGGTGTTTGGGAAGAAGAAGGAACCAAATTAGCTAGCTCAGTTTTCTTATCTCTTCCTTCAGGCCTGTCTTGCACAGAATGTTTACCCTCCTGTGGGACATGCCAGGGCACTGAGGGCTGTTTCATTCTACAAGGGGCATTAGTGTCTTCTATTTAAGAGCTGCAGAGACAGGCCACAGGGCCAGAAGCCAAGGCTTGAGCAATCGGAATCCATTTGATATGTTTCTGATTAGCTCAGCAGACGAAACTTGAGGGGAAGTGGGGTGGAGAATGAAGCAATTTTTCTCTTTTGAAATATCTGAAAATTCACAGACTAGAAAATATAAGATAGAATCAGGTTAATGGGGATGTCCCTAGGAATTCCTACTTCACAATTATGATTCACAGACGTCCCCGAATGCTAAGTGTGTGTGTGCATGTGACCCGTATGTGATAAACGTAGGCATACTGTGGGTATGCTGTATGTGGCCAGGGTCCGCCACACCCAGCATGCGGTATTCCAGTGGCCATTTGTACTGCACAACCTGCTGTTTCATCTGGCAAAGAGCAGCAAACACATTCTTAAAGAAAAGATGCGGTCTCGGCCCAAGCATCTTTGCTCCCTATTGCTTACACAGGAAGAGTTAGCATCTGAAACGGAGAAGTTTAAAAATAAGAAAATAGAAATGAACAAGATATGCAGGGTAAATTGTAGCAGATTTCACTGATTTTTATCCTCATTTTTTAAATGATCTAGAAACATCATCCCACACATATTCCAAAAACCCATCATTAAAATATTAAATGCCTGCTTCCTCTGAAAATATATGACTTGTCACCAAATGAAACAAGTAAACACTCTCCATTGATGATTAAGAAAAGGATGTTTATTATATGCACTTTAAATTTCCCCAAATGATTTGACACGTTTATTGATGTCTGTTCAAGTGTTAAAGTTGCTTCTGAGTAAATTTACCCTTTTAATGCCAAGGAAATGCTTCTTTTAAAAAGTCTGATAATTCATAATTTATATGAACTCAATTAAATTATTTGATCCATAAAATGCACAAGTAATATTACTCTTAATTTTCTTCTGAAAATACTCCTGGCAAATCAATGAACCAAACATTGAGAAGCTTTTTTATACTTTCTACAGAAGTGAAATAGAAGAAGCAACATTGAAAGCTAGCTCTAGACAGTCTAAAACAATTGAGAAATGTTTCTAGATAATTAAGTGCAACCGATAGAATAAGCAGAATATTCTGAAATGGGCAACACTTCTTAGAATCAGAAGAGGTGGTGATGTTTTTCCTCCTGCTCTGAGGTATAAAAACAAGACCAAATGCAGCCGGGGGAGAGTAACTGCTGGTTTGGGGAGTCTGCTTGCTGCAGCATTTGCGTCATAACAACTGTGCATCTTAAAACCTTAGAACATTTCGTGGGCAACCGACAATCAACTCTTATCACGGCAACGCGCTCAGCGGACGGCGTTGAAGTTTCAGTTTGTACGTTGTTATTAGCGTAAGTAGAATATTTGCAGCCACTTAGAGAGGTGTGGTTAACAATTAGAAAGTCTTTTCCTTTTCATTTGACTCAAACACAGACTTTTCTATTTGCACTCTGTATTATTAAACAAGAGTCCAGAAATAAGGGCAGGCCCATCAATTCAAGGTTGGGCATTTTGTGCTCATCGTTATTCGACTTGGCTGGACAGTCTGCCCATGAAAGAGAAGATGATAGAACTTTAAAGTAGATTGCGTTATATTTGGATAAATAGAACTGGTCACAGGCTTGTAATAATTACAAAGGCTATTTTGTGCACTTTGTTTGATAATTCAAAATGTAGCTGGATGTGTTTGCTCTGTTGTGTAGGCATAGTGTTTAGATGAGTCCGCTTGAAATTTCAGGTGCCAAAGGATATCTAATTTAACAGGTAGAGCAGGGTATAGAAAGGAAAGAGCATCAGATGGTTGGTGGTCCTCTAGGTGAGCACACAGCACCTGATGTTTAGCAAAGAGTGATGGGGTGACTCCAGCGGCACATGGAGCAGGCTGAACACAGAAGTCAAGGCCATTAGCAGCCCTGAAGTTTGAGAGCCGGGGCCACAGCCTAGCTGTCAGTAGAGGCTCCCTGGAAAAGAGTCTGGCAAAAATAAAGGAATGTGCCCATCCCAAGACCACAATATGGCTTTTGTGGGCCCTTCCTCCAGAAAAAAATATGGAAAACTATGCTTTATGACTGTGTTAGTGGAAGATGAATGGAATCCATGCTGGAGTGAATTCACCTTTTTTTTCTGATTGAAAAATAAACTGTGGAGGACCTTCCTGGTGGCGTAGCAGTTAAGCCTGCACACTCCACTTCGGTGGCCCAGGATTCACAGGTTCAGATCGTGGGCACAGACCTACACACGGTTCATCAAGCGATGCTGTGGAGGCAGCCCATATACAAAATTGGTGAAGACTGTCACAGATGTTAGCTCAGGGACAATCTTCCTCACCCAAAAAAAATAAATAAATTGTGGGCCTCTAGTTGAAAAGGGTTTAAGAATCCAATTACCTAATCCTGAACTCTTGAACATAAGTATAGTTTGAAAGATCCCATTCGTAAAATTGTGATTGCCTCCCCAAATTCCTGGAAGGGAGAAAAATAGGCAATTGACCCAAATTACATAATCTATAATACCGAATTGACTGCATTGTTTCTCAAATTTTGTCATAGTCCTAAATCTGTGACACTGCAAAGACCAGGGGTTGTTCCTCAAGATTAACACTTTCAGAGAAAAACCATCAACATTAGGCATTTTTACTCTGCCTTAATATACCAGATTTTTGCCAACTTCCTTTCTGTATGGTTTATTTTTTCCCAAGCAGTTATATATCACTGCAAAAATAGGAACAGCACTGTCAACTTCCATTTCACTTGTAAAGCCTAAGTCCATATGTACTGCATACCATTTATATTTTATTTTGTTTAACAAACACATATAGTGCTTACATGGTGACAGCTCCGGCTAAGCCTTTTGCAAATGCCGAACCTCGTTTAATCTTCATAACCACTCATTATAGGTTGAATTGTGTCTCCCAAAAAAATATGTTAAGGTCCTAACCCTCACTTCCTGTGAATGTGACCTTATTTGGAAATAAGGTCTTTGCAGATGTAATCAAGTTAAGATGAAGTCATACTGGAGGCATGTGGGCCCTAAGACCAATATGGCTGATGTCCTTATAAAAAGAGGATGTATTATGTTTGTTGCCACAATCAATATAACCCTCAAATACTTTGTAACTAACCAGTAAAGAGATGGATCTATTGCCCACAGTCACACGAGGAAAATTTTATTCCTTCTTGATTAAACAACAGACAGAGAATTTGAAAAGTACAGAATGTCACATCCCAATGAAAGACTGCACAGAGACTGGGCTATGATATAGACTGTGAAATTGAAAGATCCAGAGCAGCAGCTAGGGGAAGGCCTTCCTTCAAGGTGAGCAATTAACCCCTGTGCACAATCAAGCCTTGTCAACCCAGCCTGCACTGAGGGGGACTGTTTTTCTGGATTCTCAGCAAAAAATTTTGAAGTGTGAAGATAGGGTCTTCCAAGTATCTATCTGTAATGGTGTCCAAAGATGGCCTTCAGCCAGATCTTAACAAAAAAAAAAAAAACTTTACTTGAAAAATGACTAAATTCCCAATCTCAAGTGAAAAATATTCATGTAGGCAGTAAAGGAGAGTGGTCAAAGCACAGACTCAGAAGCCCTGAATTCCAGCTCTACTGCTCATCGGTTGTGGGAGCTTGGGCAGGCCATCTACCTCTCAAAGCCTCAGGTTCCTCTCTCTGGTTCTCTCGGGAGATACTAACAGCACCTGTATCTGTTTTCTAGGGCTGCCACGACAAAAGACCACAACTGGGGCTTGACACCACAGAAATTTATTCTCTCACAATGCAGGAGGCCAAAATTCTAAAACTAGGGTTGGTGCCTTCTCAGAGGGAGCACCTGTTTCAAGCTTCTATGCTAACGTCTGGTGGATACCCAGAATCCTTGGCGCTTCCTGGTTTGTAGTTGCATCACTCCCATCTCTGCCTCCATCATCATATCGATGTCTTCCCTCTGTGTGTCTTTGTCTCTGTGCTATACGTATGATTATATATATTCGAAAAATAAGAGAAAAAGCAGTACCCATGAATTGTGGTGAGGATTATAGAGCTAGTATATATCATACACATTTAAGTGATTGGTTTGTTTCTCTCTACATATACATACATACATATGTATATATGCAGGTGCTCCAGGAAAGGAGGTATTAGGAGAAAGAAAAGTTGGGCAGTAACAGAACTTTTCCTGAATCTTTCCAACTGACTTTCATTCCGTAAATCAACTAGAGTTCTGCAAAGCCAAAACCTGTCACCAAAGTCTCTTCCCTGGTCTGCAGGACTGTGACTGAGTGGTTTGTCCAATCCTCATAGACACAACGGTTCAGGAGCTCTTTTGCAGTCCGTGAAGAGGCAGAACTATGTGTTTAAAATGACGTCCTGTTGAAATTGAATTTATGAGGAAATAAATCAGAAATATAAAGAAAATATTAAAACACTGAAACTGAAAATGGACAAAATGTGCACTTCCAGTGACCACAGTGGAAGTGGAAAGGAGACACCTGAGTTGTCGCGTCTGCGTGGCCGTTGGCACCCTTGAAACACAATCAGGTCCATTTGTATTCAGCTGTCAGTGAAATGCACAATTCCTCTCTTTTCACAAATGCTCTCTCTCTTTCACGCTTTAGTTTCTAGCTTCATAAAATAAAAAGGAAAGAAAAGAGTAAACGGGAATCATTTAAAAGAATGCACATGACAAGACACAAGTGGAAGAGGGAGAAAGAAACAGATCGGGCCTGGTAATGGCGATATCTGAAGACACAGATCTCTGAGGAAGTCCTGAAGGCTTTGAAATGGATAGGTCAGGAGTGACTTTCAACAATGTTTACACGGCAAATGGAAAACTGTGTTTTCATGTTGTCCAGCCTCAAAAGGCAGGTAGAATTACCCACGAATAGGAAATTATAATGAAAGAATTGAAAAGGAAAGTGTTTTTAAGAGAAAAATTACAGGGGAACACAATTAGGAAATGTGCACACACACAGGCACTCTTGATGAACCAGATCTGGAGAAGAGCGTTTCTATTGATTCCATTACGTGCACAGGAGAAAAGCACACTACGTTCGGACTGGAGTGCACATTTAGTCCGAGATGAAGGAGAAAGTAAATGGCTTATTTTTTAAAATTGGTGTTTACCTTGGCTGAGAAGTGTTCTGCTGTTACTGGGAAGTATAGTATAAAATATCTCATTTTAAGAAAATAAGTGATATGGCTTGTCCGATGCTGTTAAACCCTCTAGTTCCTCAAAATGTATATGTGTGACTCTAGGTTTTTACTATGGAAATCACATATTTCTTTGTTTTGGGGGCGTGTGATTTTTATGCAGCATTTCTGTGAAGTCCTGGGCCAGTGCTTCTCAGAGAGTGGTCCATGAACCAGCAACATCTGTATCACCCGAGACTTGCTGAAAACGCAGATTCCCAAGACCCCACCTCAGACCCACCAAATCAGAATGGGGTGGGGGCAGGGATGTGTATTTTGACAAACCCTCCAGGTGACGTGTCTGCTTATTAAGCTTTGAGAAGCGCTGGCAATGAGGTAAATGTGATTATTTGACAGCTTATCATCTTTGCCTTCCCCCTGAGCACCTAGTGAGAATTTACCGTATTTTATATAAACCCAATACGTAAACCTCTCAGCCAACGAAAAAACAAGCAAAAATAACAAGATAAACAAATCAACGTGAAATAAATTATAACTTATTTCATTATGGTTACCAGATACCTTGTGAATTTAAGACATGGCTTTATTCCTTAGTCTGTTTTATACACGCATCTTTGGGAAAGGCGTGGAGTAAATAGGCCCAACACTATGCACCAGCAGATATTTCTAAACCAACTCTCCTTTAAACCTCAGAACTGTATTAAAGAATAATAATAATAGTAGCTAATCTTAACCAGTGCTCTGTAGGTGACAGGCACTTTTCTAGGAGCTTTGCAATATTTAACTAACCTAATTCTCACAGCTTATCCATGAAGTGTTGTTCAATGATTAGCTCCATTTTGCAGACGGGAAAATCAAGACTCAGGTGAGATCAATGGCCAAGGTATGACCATGTTGTAAGTAACAAAGCCAGTAATCAGAGGCAGGCAGCCTAGCTCCAGACGTCACCTCTTCACCGCTAAGTATGCTGACTTTATTGTAAACATATTTACGTTATTTCACTGCTGAGAAAGGCGAAGGTTAAATGCTTTCCTAAGGTCACACAGTTGGTAATTGGCAACCCAGTTCTACCCCAAGTTCCCAATTTGTATTCAATCTCCTATTCCAGCTTCCTCCATAAGTACCAACCACATAAAATGGACTTCACCTCTTACATAAAGGGATCCTACCCCAGAGGCATTGTTAAAAGAATTAAGCTAAAAAAATCCAGTGGTCAGCACACAGTAAAAACTCAACTGTAACAAAGATTGTTCATTATTATATTAAGTAGACAACGATTACACTGTATTTCATAGAATTTAAGAAGTTTTTATAGCTAAGAAACATCTCCATCTTAGAGATGTGAAAATACATGCATCTTATAATGGATGAAATATGACACTATGCACAATTAGGTTTTCAATCAGTGCTAAATGTTGGATTGTCCCAGCATAACCACATCTGCAACAAATTTCTTAAGTTGTTGTTATGTGTGTAACAGGGTGGTAGGTATGTATATTTATTTTTAATTTCCTCAGCAATCTGCTAAGGCATTCTTATTATGTCATTGCACAGATAAGACCACTGAGACTTAGAGAAATTAAGCAACTCATTCAAAATCACACCAGTAAGTGGTAAAGTCAGGATGGATATTCAGTCCCTCTGATCCCATGTCCTTGACTGTACCACACTAGGATGCATCAACGATCCCTAATCCCTGGATACTTTCCTTAACTCTTTTCTATGTGCAAACCTTTCAGCTCTTGAATGTTGACTTTTTCACAGAGGAAATAGCTGTAACAATGGCCTCAAAGAGCTTTCTCAGGATCAAGGGAGAGAAAGGACATGAACATTAAGAGATGGAGTATCAGGCATGATACAAAGGCAAGGTATCCCTCTCTTCTTCTTGATCAGTATTAATTGCACTCAGGAACTACATTACACATCAACAAACTTCAGCAATTAAGTGAGGAGTCCCAAAATACATCTCAACTCCCTTAAAAATTCAAAGAGGCACAATAAACTAAAAAGAAAGAGGTTGCACTTGAAAGCAGTAGGTTTTAGTCTTTAAATATTTTCACAGTAAATTTTGTTCTGTTGCAAAGTAATCATCTTATTATTACATTTAAAGAAATAATAGAATTATGAATTTCCATTTTTCCCTGTGGTCTGAGATGGGTACATCAATACTCGGCGTTTTGAAGGACCAGTCCTAGGCTTTCAGGTCTAACAGGACAAACATCTGCCTACTCAGATACTTAAATTGTCCAGGGAATAGCCCACACCCTGAGAGGTGTCGTGCCCAGAACAGGCTCTTTTCTTCTAACATGTTTTCATAGTTAACAAAAGGAAATCTTTCATTTTCAGAATCACTTGATATTTGTGGGAAAAAAAGAACAACACTGGTTTCTTTTCCTTTAATTGATCATTATGCATGAACACATTAATATTGATTAGCAACAACCACTCCAAAAGGTGTTCTTTTCTATCTTTATCCTGTTGTCACCGTAGAATAGAGTGAAGGGAAACAAAACGACCTGGAGACACTTCAAATCAAACTCAATTATAAACCTAAATCTATTCTTTCCATTCAGAAGGGTCCTGCTTGAATTAGACTATTAGAAAAAAAATGTGAACTTGTTCAACAATAGATTATTTTCAGGGTAATTTCATAATAAGGAAAAAAACCTAGTACTCCTGATAATGGGCTTTACTCAGAGTTTCATGCTACATGAAATTAATGTTCAAGGACGTTAATACAGAAGAGAAAATTGAGACCTGGTAGGCTGATAGTGTGTGAGTCCTCCCACCTTGTCTTCCTGACAATTTGTTAGAACGCAGAGACTGTGCTCTTCTCTAGGCAACTTCAGCAAATGACTTTACAGCCTCTGTGGCTTACACGAGTAGCAACCAACAAATTAGCAGACGTAAGAATTCAATTATCGTAATATTTGCACTGAGAAGATTCTGGAATACAATTTTCCCACTCATAAATTTGTTAGTAGAGTTTAAATATTAATAAGATACTAACTTTGCAAGAAAGACGAAGACCATATCACCACTCCCCAACCTTTTCACCACCATTATATAGTTCTCTCCCACACTAGCTTAGTGGCTCAAACGAAAGACTCATTTTCTAAAACCAAAAAAAAGAATTAATTAAAATTGGGAAAGGTGCAATCTACAAAGCTGAAAAAAGGAGCTAGTTAAAATTTGAAAGTTATATCTCTATTAATAAAGGGAAAACAGGTATATTATAGTTGGTTGGAAGGATAAAAAATGAGTATGATTTGTTTGAGGTTAAAAGAAATGCAATCAACTATCTTTCTAAATGGCTCTAGATTTTGAGAGAGCCATGAAGAAGTCACAAACACGCCTCATGGTTGGGATTTTAAAATTACTTTTAAAGTGGTGGAAAATTAGAAGGAGATGTTCAATTGTAGATGAAAGAAAGGAAAGTGTCATTTCTCTGTGAGATTTAATAGGAGGTCTTAAACATGCTTCCTCTAGAACTTCCTGAAGACTGGTGAAGATTGGTTATAACTTCCAAACACCTATCAGTTTTGTTTGTCGTACACATAAGAAGGGAGGTTCAGGAGCCACTGCTTCAGTGACAGTGCCCAAAGAAGTCATCAGGCATCATTTAATGCAAAGTCCTGAGGAACTGGATATCTTCGTATAGCCTAGGCCAGTAATTTTAATTTCCCGGAGATTTAAGATGAGATCATGGAAATTACTCAGTTCCATCTTATTCTTTCTCTTTAACAGCAGACAGCCTCTCCTGCTTTCTGTGTTGAGCACATTGATGCTGTTTGGGGCAGACGTGGGGAGAGCAGCATTCTCTCCAAATCCGTGCCTCCTCCTGACTCTGCCACGGAGGAGATTTACAAGGACTCAGGAAAGCGAGCCCTTTAGATTTCCCGTCTTCTCCTCATCTTTGACAGCCACTCTCAAAATCTCAAAACCAAAGCCATAAAAACACCACCACCACTGATAATCAGCAGGAATAGAAGCTTCCATCACTAATTCTGCCTGATCCTGGGAACATTGCTTTTCGTTCAGCCAAACAAAACCCCACAAAACTGATAGGCTCAACAACTTAGTAAACAAACCTAGCCTTTTGTTCCTCAGTCCTAAGTTTAGGTAGCTTCATTATTTTTCCCCCCAAATAGAACAAGGGTAATTGCTTTCAATTTGTGTAGAGAGCCATTCAAGAATTTTTTTAAAAGATACACATAGCCCTCAAGGTAAATAAAAGCTCCATTTCTGGTAAGAACTGCAAATTTTAAATACAATTTTTTCCCTGCCTGCAATTTTCAATGTTAAAAACATAATCTTGACTCTGGTGACCTCCTGAAGTCTTTCATTCAGGGGATGACAGAGCCTTCTGGAAGAATGTGTAAATCAAGGGAGGTGTAAAGGAACTTTCTAGAAAATCAGAGCTCATTTGCCAGAGTGCTTATGAAGGAAACATTGGAAAAGGCTCTGAATTCAAAGGCGAGGATGGATCTGAGGAGTTGAGTCTTGGTCCTATAGGTCACGTGTTCTCAACTGAAAGGTCAAATCAGGTGATCAGATTCACCGATGAAGCATTTTTTAAAATACACATATTCTGGAATTTCTATTTTTGGAAGATCTCCCCCAGGTAATAAGGATGTCTCTCTATGCAAATCCTAGACGATAGTGCTATGTTAAATAAAAGTTTGTTCAAAATTGGTTTCGTTGAATTTGATCTGCCATCACATTAATTAAAATATAACAAGAATATTTAGTTAATGTTCAGTTTTGTTTACAATGCGGATTTTTAAAGTTTGCTGACAGCATTTCTTAACTTCTAAACATAACTTCATGAATGAAACAGTGACACGAAGGAACAGAATACAGTCCCTTTATTTAAGGGAAACTCAAAAGAGAATAAATATACAAAAATAAAGATACATCCTTTTCTCTGAATTATTCATCAGTGAGGAGTTCTGAAACTTGCAAATCACAGTAAGTTCTTGAATAGCTGGGGAAACACAACCCAATTCACCCAACAGAAGCAATGCCTTCGACAGGTTGGAAGCGTTCACTGTCCTCTGGGGACAAGAAGGGAGGGGCAGTCTGTCACTTCCAGTTTGACCTCCACTTGCTCTGCATTTTAGCACACTGTACATTAGTAAGCATTTTACAGAGCGAACCTTTTAGACTATCTCAAGTGTTTGAGTATTTGGTGTACTTTCCCAGGTTCCGCCTGTCTTAATTGTTCGTTAATTCTGCATTTGCGCATTCACCTACTTGCTAAAATTAATTTGTGACCCCCTAAATCAATACTCAGGGTACAGTCATGGTCATCCTAGGGCCTGCACAGAGCAGTGAAAAGTTGTCACCCAACAGGCACGTCCCCAGCAGAAGTCACACAGAGGGACTCTGCCTTCTCGTTTCAGCTCGAAGACTGTAAACAAGCACTCTTTTCCTGGTCTATTTACTGCCATTTTTGTTTGCATTTTTTTGTGCTTTCTGTTATTGATTTCACCAACAGGCCCCAAGCGCAGTGCTGAAGTGCTGTCTACTGTTCCGCAGCACAAGAAGGCTGTGGTGTGCCTCATGGAGAAAATACAGCTGTTAGATGAGCTTCATTCAGGCACTAGTTACAGTGCTGTGGGTCATGAGTTCAACGTTAACGAATCCGCATTATGTATTAAATAAGGTGTCTTTAAACAGGAACACACAGAAAACAAGGTTATATATTGATTGGTTGATGAAAATGTGACCAGAAGCTTGTAGGCAGCCAGCCCTGTGTGTGCCCTAAGATCAATGGTTCAGTATTGGCTAATTCAGTGGTCACGGCATCTATATAGAACAAAACCACCGAGAGAGTCACAAAAAAAAAAACACTGTAAGTTTTTCACTATTTATTTGAAATTTTTATCTTATGTAGAATCACATTAATCTTTCATTGTTTTAAAATCATTTCTGGAGCCAGCCCTGATGGCCTAGAGGTTAAAGTTTGGCACACTCCACTTCAGGGGCCCAGGTTCGGTTCCCAGGGGCAGAAAGACACCACTCGTCTGTCACTAGCCACCCGTGGCAGTGGTTCACATAGAAGAACTAGAAGGGCCTATAACTAGAATATAACAGCTGTGTGCTGGGGCTGCGGGGAGGAAAAAGTAAAAGAGGAAGATTGGCAACAGATGTTAGCTCAGGGCTAATCTTTCCCAGCAAAAAATAAAACAAATAAATAAAATCAATTTTGAATGCTGATAGGAATCCAGTTTTGGTAGTGGGTTTCCGTGGAAATGTGTTCCATCCTGGCTGGTCTGCAGCGTGTGACCATGAGTGGAAGAATCAGTACCATGTTCTGGTCATCTGCCCCGCAGCTCTGGTGATGACAGGGGCTTTGCTCCTCTGTGAGTTCCGAGGAAGGCCGTCTGTCCCTGTGGGTGGAAAGGATACCTCTATGTTTCTGACTCCTGCTGCTCTTCTGAAGAATTGTTTTTCCACTGTTTGAACGGTTTTGATCTCCTTCCCTTCCATATTTAAATCCTCTATCTGTATGCCCGGTGGCACTGTGGTTAAATATAAGTGTTTTTGTCCCTTCTGCAAACTGGGTAATTTGTACGGGATGGGAAGGGTCATTCCAGAGCTGTTATGGAACCAATAAATGAATGTTTGAAAATAGGCTGTTTATTGCTACCTTAACAAAATCTATGTATTCAAAAGCACTTTGTTTTATGTACAGAAGGTGATTATTTGCAGAGGCCCAATTCCAGGAACTAAGCATTAATATCTATATCTAGGAATTGCTCTTTTACTGAAATTCAATTTAAATTTACTGGCAATTTTCTTTGGAAAGGAAATATTTTACAAGTAATTCTCTTTTGAAATAGACAATAGAAATAGGATGCTTAATGAGTTTTGCCCTTGCATTTTCATAGGCTATTCTGGTGTCCTTTGCAACGTGTTCTTCATCCTAAGAGTTACTATTCGAGGACATATGAAATTGAAATGTCATATGAAAACATTTGTAAACATTTGATTTTCTTTTCTAAATGTCTGACCCTTTCTGAATCTTTAATATATGTATTCTAATTTCCTCTAATTATTAGATGAAAGAACACCGTATCTATTATGTAAAAATTGCTTCATGTTCTAATGAAAAATTATCTGAAAGTTACTGTAATATTATGACACAGTTTAGAGGAAGAGCCTGGAATAACCAGCAGGAGCAGGAGTACAGTATTATAGTAGTCACTCTGCAACTAGTTCACTATATAAACTTCTACAAGTGATTGGATTTTTCTGGGCCTCAGTTTCACCAAATGTGAAATGAGAGGTTGAGATTGGCTTTCCTCTGTGATTCACGTCATCTGGGGAAAAATGTGACCATATGTACACGGTATACATTAATCATCCCACAAGAACTTTGCCTTTATATGTTACACCATTTTTATTATTTATGAGCAAATCATTTCTCAGTCTTCACAAACGATTGTTATACTATCTTCAAAATATCACATTACTGAGAAAGGTATCAGGAAAAAAGTTAGGTTTGAAATTCCTCTGAAGGCTAACAAAAATAAGACAAATATACAGATATTTTTGTTCAATATTATAAAGCTAAAGTTTCCAGATTGGCATTACCGTTATTATGCAAACCTGACTTGAAACACTTTAGAAAAAGTGAATATTTGAAACTATTAGTGTCTTGTCTTCTTTTACCATCTTATTATGTATCTTTGCAATTACTCCAGATTTTATGTAAGTTCTGGGCCATCTGACATTTCTGTATTTCATGATACAGCGTATAGTCAGCCATTAAAAAGATTCACTATATAAGTAGAGAAAGGATATATGTAGAAGTGAAAAAGGCTTTGGCACAAGGGGATAAGTTGATGGAAACATTTCCATGTATTTGAAAGAATTTTGTTAGCATAAATTCTTGTTTGGAACATTTTATGATGTTCTTCATGACAGAGTTTGAATTAGACTGATCACATTTGAAATTGAAAAATGCAGTTCAGCTGTTTGTACACAAATATGAAACAATTATTGCTGGAAGCACATTTATTCCGATATCCCCATGTAACCATGGCGACACAGCCCCACGGCTTGAAAAATCGCACAGGACTTGCGTCTGTGGAAAAGCCTCACGCTGTAATTCTGGATTTGAGAGATCAGCTGAGAGGAGAGGGTGGAAGTACAGTATACTTAAACCCCAGAATATGCAGTGCCTTTTATTTTATGCTTTCTCATTTGGGGTTATAAATATAAACTGCTCCTTTCATAGTTACCACAATATATTTTTCACCCCAAGTGAGAATAAAATGAGAATTGGTTTGACTCAGGATGTTATTCTCTACAATTTCATCTATTTCATCATAATGCCGAGGGTATACATAAAAAGTGAAATACTATTATGTTGCTATTTATAGACACTAGATATCAGGCATCACGGAGATAATGTGTCAATATATTTGTGGACATCTTTTTCTTTTGACATCAAGTAGACTAAGTCTCAAATTCTTTCTCATTAGAGTGTGAATAACCAGACCAGCTCCTCTTACTTCCGGGCTGAAAGTCTCTTGGGTTTGTATTGTGAGGTGCATTCCAGTCAGATATCCCGTAGTTTTGACAAGGGCTACTGCCTGGAAGTGGCTGCCTAGGATTTTGGTCAGTGTAGCTAATAAATACAGCCGACTTCAAGCCCCCTTACTCCCACCCCACCCCAGGAAGCCTGGGCCTGGATCCCGGGCTGGGCAGGAGCACCAGGATGCGTCTCACCACCAAGCTTCTTCTAGAGTTCTACAGAGTCAAAGACGCCTCTCAAGGGAACATCTTATTCCCAGTCTTCACTTTCCCAACTTCTAGGACCTTGTCTTAGTCACCTCAGGTTGCTATAACAAAATACCACAGACTGGAGGGCTTAAACAACGGACGTTTATTTCTTACGGTCCTGGAGTCTGAAGGTCTGAGATCAGGCTGCTGGCGTGGTCGGTTCTGGCGAGAGCCCTCTTTCTGGTTTACAGGCAGTCGCCTTCTTACTTTATCCTCACATAGTAGGGAAAGAGAGAGAGAGGAAGCAAACTCTCTGGGGTCTCTTCCTGAGGTCCTCCCCATCATGAGCTCATCTGACCCTAAGGCCTGACCTCCTCATACTATCACATTGAGGGATATGAATTTGGGGAGGACACAAACATTCAGTCCATAATAGACTTGAAATGAAAGGAGGGAAGAAAGAAATGGCCTAAAATTTCAAAAGGTGAAGTTAGGGAATAAGACCTGTGGGGACAATTTCTTTCTCTCAAAAAGTAAATTAAAAGATTCAAGCCAGACTTTCTTAGGAGAGTAGCTATTAGATAGTTGAAAATTAGGTTTGTTGGAAAACACGTACCTAGGTCAGGACATGGTGTTTCCTGGATACTTGACATCAGATTGCATTTAGTAAAGTGAAATGCTCCTTTCCACTCCATTTGGTTATTAAATCGCTACATGGATTTCCGGAAAATTGTTTCAGATTTCCTTGCATTGAAAATGAAATCTCTTTTATCAAAGCAAACTTTAACGTTTACCAAGATTTCCTTCTTAAATTGAGCTTTTCTAAATTCCACGAGGCATATTTTGAGTTTGTAACTAATTTTATGTTTGAAACAATATTTTAAGGAAACGCAGTCACTTTATATTTATGGTCTTGAATATTACATATCTCATGATCCTGATAATCTAGCTCTATTGAGAAGCCCTGCCTCATTTATAAAAGTAATGTTACAAGTCACACTGGTGAGATATCTCTAATTTTACATCTCTAATTTAAAACCTAGTTAACAATATTTTTTGTAGCCATGGCGACTTAGAGTGTTTGTCCCTAAAACGCTTTTAATTTGCACTAGAATTGTGTTGGCTTGAGATTCCCCAAAAGAGGTAAATTTCTGATGGGTTAGACAACCAGTACATGGTGAGCCCAGCAAACATGAGTGCTTCTCATTTTTTTTCCCACTGTGCACGTAGAGGATGCGGCTGTGGAGTGCACATTTATCCCTCTATTTCTTCCTTTAAAAAATTATGTTAGAAAATTGTTTTCCTAGACTATGGGTAAAAATATTTATGAGTCATTATGCTGTTCATTTGCAAATATATTTTGTTCCCCCAAACACTTGTGTATCTGTAGAAGCAAGAGAGGTGAGCAGAAAAACCTAAGATTGTGTCAAAGCCATTCCTTTAAAGCACCCTATAACAACTGATTGACAGAAAGAAAAGGCTTTATTTGAGGCCTTCTGATATCAGGTTGGACTCTTGAGTTTAGGTTGAGATAAATTAGATAATTATAAAAAGCCAATTTGAACGAACTTCAAGAAAAGTTGGTTTCAGCACCTAAAGCATGCCAGGCACTGGGAGTCGAGTGTGACAAGTCCCGGGAGGAGAATCTCAAGTTGCTAGGAGAGAATATTACTGTGAGAGCTGCACCAAAATGTGAGTGTGTGCGTACGTGTTTGTGCGCGTTGGAGGGGATGGGGAGTTGTAAGAAGGAGAAGGGTTTTTAAGGAGAAAATTACGTCAGGCTAGGATCTGGAGGGTGACCTGGAGGTGGGTGAAAGGATAGCACGCTATCAGGATGGGATGACAGGGACAGAGGTGCGCACCCAGTAACCTGTATAGTCTCCAGCCACATAAAATTAACCATCACACCCTTAGCATCTGATGGCTGTTGAAGCTAATTGCCAAGGACTTAAGAAGGAATTATGAGCCATCCGAACGCTGGTGTGGCAACCCCAAATATGTAAATAGAAGAGAAAGTGAAATGGTCACCCACAGTGAGACGCATTTGAGGTCTGGTGGTTCAAGCCAGTGACAATTTTAAAAGCATTGCTATCATCATGTTTCATCAACCTGAAATTATTCACAAGCCTGATATATTACCATATCTAGGACATTCAGTGACATTTGATTAAGTGGTAATTATACCAAAAGCTTGATAATAGGAAATAATGTATTAAAATATGTGAATGACAACCTATTAAAATATTACACATTACAGAATAGTTTGGACATGGCGATCTCATTCATATTGCATTTGTTTCATAAAATGATTTCTCTTGAAAAGAAGGTAGTTGAAAAGCCCTCTGGGTTGAACAGAAGGCAGCATCCAATACTTCCCTTCTTACAAGTCGGCGGACCAGGCCACACCATAGAGAGCGGGAAAGTAAGTGGCCAGGAAAACTGTAGCCAGCAAACCTAGGACAGTGGTTAGACTCCTGGGGTGCTAGATTTTGTAGCTTCAAGTATTAGAGATGGGCAAGCGCTGTCAGTCTCCATTTTTGTAACTTTTCTATCAGGTAGAATATTACAGTGGGATCAAATTTCTCTCTAAAAACAAATACTTATTAGCAACCTGGCGTAAAAAAAGAGCCATACCATCTGGTCTGTAAGCTCAGTCAAGCCCCAGCTCTCTGGCCTTGTCCTCATTGGTGGTGGAAACCTTCAATGCAGGCTTTTCACGGAGCCGGTGTTCTGGTGGCAGGATTCGACTAACCCGGTTGGATGATGTGAGTGAATCCTCTGACTAAGGCCACACCCAGGACCTGATGGGGGCTCCAGGCCTGGGACACCATGCCGAAAAGCACGAATTTTATGCTTGCTAGTCTCTTACATCCTGTTCCTACAGGGTCTGAAGCCCCTGTGCAGTATTCTACAGCCCATCCACACACTTCAACACTCCTTTTAATAGGAAAATCACTACAATACCCATAAAGCCACTGAATCCTTTGGGTGTGGTCTGAGACAAAGAATTTGAGTCCAAATCCAGACTTTCCACTTGCTAAGAATAGGCCGATTCCTTAACCCCAGTCTCAGTTTTCATTTCTGCAAAATGAGCAAAATAGAGAGCTGTTCTAAGAAGTAATTGAAATAATGCATATAAATCACTTAACACAATGCCTTGTATAAGAGAAACATTAATAATTAATAAAAGTCCTAACACCTACGGTGGGCAGTGTTCTCAAGAGCCAGGAATGCCTGTTCAGGTCAGCCAGGCTTGGATAGTCTCGTTGATCTGAAGGAGAATGGTAAGCAGGGCTAACCCATATTAAACTTTTGCTTCCGAGACACTAAGAAATGATTTATGCTAATTTTCCCAGATGTTCCATTACTTAGATAAGGCTTGAACCCCAGCCTCCTGATTCCTGCTTCCCAGATTTTCAGCCTTCAAAATTATTTCTATTATCACAAATTTTTTAAAAGTTGTTTGAAAATTTGCATATTCTCCTTTTCTGATGACTTGGTGCTAGTGAAACAATTTGACAAGAAATAGGATTATTTTCTTAAAAACTAGCATTTACTATAGAATAGAACATTAGAAGTCGAAGGAAAGAAATTAATCTGTTTTTGGCTCTGGAACTAACTGACAGATTTTAGACAAGTCATTGTTTCCCATGAATTTCTTTTCTTTGGTGAGATCAGGACTATAAAATATATCTCACAGAATTGTCTAGAAGGTTAATTAAGAAGTAGATGTGTAAGAACTTTGAAAACATAAATACGTTTTTCATTATTATGCATTCTATTATTAGGCCATTATAATATTACATTATTTGTATTATATTTTTTATTTTGTATTTATATTGTGTTATATTATCTCACGTATTCTAATATGCACACTATGCTTTTCAAATTATAGAGTACTCGTTAAGTGTCATGAAAAATTTCAGAACGTGAAAAATAAATCATGCTAACAGAGTACTTCCATATTTTTAAAGAAGCCACTGACAGTTTCAAGACAGCATTTGATTGAACAGACTATCTTTGGCAGGGTGGAGTGGATTGCAATAGTCACCGTTACAATTGATTCAATTGCTTTAGTAAATCCATTTTGTGGCAATAGACATGAATCATTTAAGATGGTTAAAGTGAGCAAACTGACTCCTCCAGGTTTTGTTAATGTCATCGTGCAGAAATGGTCTCATGTGTCATTGAATAATATTTCTTGAGTTATTGACAGTAGATGCTTTGGCGTAACTGTCCTGGATCAATACATTTAGCTTTAACTTTTCTGCAATAAATAACGATTTCGTTAGAAGTAATATAAACTATTGAAAAGTGGAAAATATTTCAGGAAGATTTGGCCAATGTTTCATGCGATTACATGTACGTCTAACACGCACACCCACTCCAAACTCACACATAATATACACGAGTTAATGTATACGTTTGGTGAAGAAATGGAAGGCTTTGATTAACTGACAGTTACATCTTTATGCAATTTTATTACATAGCATAAGGATACTTTCTTGGAATTCAGTAATCTTCTTAGAAATTTGTCTCTGAATATGCACACATGCCCTGAAAACTGTTTAAAACAGAGGGTTTTTTTTGTGAGAAATGTAGTACTTTAATCCACCAACCAGAAAGTTAACTACAAGGTCAGCACTTTAAAAGAGACCTCAGAAATGCAAATTGGAAATTGTCTCTGGTGAGTCTAGGTAAGCATAGTAAACCTAGAGGGAGGAAAAGGTAAAATGGATTTTAAAAAGCTTTTCATGGATAAAAAGCAAAATGTTTTAAAATGATAGACATGTGAAATATATCTTTGACTAAAAGTCTGAGATACCATGAATTAGAAAAATAATAGGAAGTCCTTGGAAGTATTTGTCAAAATGTTAGGACACTCATAAAAATGAACCTTACTTAAGAAAGCCCCTTTTGTCTCTCTTACTGGTGAAAAAATTCCATACAGGATATAAAGAGCAGATATACCCTAACAGTCTCTCTGGTAAATTCAAAATGAACACAAAAAATTAAGGAAAAAAAAGTAAGGATAAACAAAGGATGAAGGAAAAATATAATGATATGTTTTTATAATTCAATCATTGTGCATTTATTCATTCTACAAATATTTATGCAGGCCTACCATAGGGCAAGCATCTAGTGGGCTCTGGGGCTATGAAGAGTAGCTCTTCACCTGTTATCGTCTGATGTGGGGGGAGAAAGGAGTAATTAGGAGCCATTGGTGGATTTCAATTGAGGTACTCATGGTTAAATTTGCATTTTAGAAAGATCTCTCCAAGGACAAGCTAGCAAAACCATTGGAAGGGGCAAAATCAGAATCTAATTCACAGGCTGGTAAAATAACGCTTTCCGACCTCCCAGAAGAGTAACAGAGCTCTGTTGATCTGAAGATGAAAGTCCCAAACGAAGCAAGATCGTTTAAGTGTCCTAAAATCAGAGTGGAGCTCTTAAAGCTACTCAGCGGCCCCTGGGGATTTATAGCATAAGATTCTTTAATCGAATTCTCTTAAAGCTGATCAAAAGTTGTCTAGCACGGGGGCTGGCCCCGTAGCCGAGTGGTTAAGTTCGCGCGCTCCGCTGCAGGCGGCCCAGTGTTTCGTTGGTTCGAATCCTGGGCGCGGACATGGCACTGCTCATCAAACCACGCTGAGGCGGCGTCCCGCATTCCACAACTAGAAGGACCCACAACAAAGAATATACAACTATGTACTGGGGGGCTTTGGGGAGAAAGAGGAAAAAATAAAATCTTTAAAAAAAAAAAAAAGTTGTCTAGCACGGAGGTGTTTGCAGTTTTGTTGGGAGAGAGACCTGAATCCTGCTGCTGGAAGTTTGGGAAGTGAGGGACCACGGTGCAGCAATGGCCTCTGCAGAAGTCGATGCTCGTCTATACTCATCTCAGGTGTGGATAAAGGGATAAAAACTCTTCATGACCAGACGACTGCCCTGAAAACAGAGAGACAGCTCATTGTAATGTTAGGTGAAAAGAGCAAGTGAAGTCAATGGTGGAAACTCAGTCTTGGTGTTTATTCAGAAACCAGGGATCAGGGTGGAGGTGCAAGAAAATTACAGATGGAATACTTTTCTAAAATTCGAGAGGAGGATAAAAGGAATTTGAGAACAGATAGCATAATCCTGACCCTTAGTTTGTTCCTCAGATGGCGTGATAGGCTCATGGTTACTTAAGCAACAGGAAGTCATCACGAGACGCCCAAATTAGTTTATCCAGTCTGATGCCAAAGATTATGTATTATCTAGGGAGCCTTTATTGTTTGTAATGAGGCATTTAACAAAATGTCTTATGACAGCCTTTTAGATAACATGTAGCTAGGTAAGTTTATTCACGTTACATGTAGGCGAGTTTATAGCTGTTGGATATTCTTTCTGGAGAATGTTGTTTAATGGGAAAATACCCGTCTGAAGGGAATAAGGGACTGCAGGGCTTACCCAAAGTAAGGCTGGATCAGCAAGGCCAGCCAACGGAAAGAACAGTGCTCTACAGTCAAATACAGAGATCATGTTAACGTTCAAACGAAATCTGCACAGATACAGGGAGACCTGCTTCAACACAAACTCTGTGTTCAGTTTAAGCCAAGAGGGTGGGTGGCATGGCCACCAAAAGCAGCAATAATAACATATCAGTTTCTATCAATAAAGAAAAAAGGTAAAAATCTCACTCTAAGATGACTGAATATGTCAGAATATATATTTTTTTAAGTTTTGGAAGTCACATTTTAAACGGGAATATTGACAGAAGTATCACCAGAAAAGTGTAAATAAGTAGAGAGTCTGTAGATGCACCTGAAAGGGGGCATTTTGAAGAAATCACGGACGGGGCCTGTGCAGTTCTAGGCGCAGGACCAGGAACAACCCACAGAAATTATTGGAACCCAGAGTTCGGTTCCAGATGAGGACAACCTTTTACCGTTTAGAGTTGTCGGAAAACGGAATGAGCTGCTTTCCCAAAGAGAGGAAGCTGGCGAATGCCCTGGTCCTCTGAAAGTCATCTCACTAATTATTCCTGAAATCAGCATTTAAACACTTGGAGGAGACTTGCTAAATGGAGTTTCTCCTCAATTCACAAAGCAAATTTGTTGTTTCCAGTGGAGTTCGAGATGTTCTTCTAGCGGCGAGAATTGCACAAGCTGCAGGGAAAATGATTAATACTCATTATCAATCGCTTGCAATGTTCTCATATTTTTGCCTCAATATTCAGAAAAATAAAATTGCTTGTTCTGTTCTTGTAGCCAGCCTGTTCCCTTCAACTCATTAATTTATCTCGGAAACTCCACTTTTCAAATTTAAAGGCCCATAATTAGAATGTTTAATACTGATGGAAAAAGTAAAATGAGTACACTACCAACAAAAATAAAAACATTTCCCATGCTTTTGAATAAACATCCTCTAGATTTGCTTCATGGACTGTAACTTTTGCTATTTATCTTAAAATCCAGTGTGCAACAATATCGTCAGTTTCTCCAAGTTTTAAACATCCTTAGCCTATAAAGTCACGTAAAATCTTTTATGCAAATATCGATAGGAAATAATATTCTTAAAGATATAATAGCTCCTGTTGGGACAATGTCATCAATAAAAATTCATAAAGTTCACAACCAGAAGAAACATTTGAGATCATACAACCTAACCTTGTGTTCTAAGATGAAAACGTGCAATCAATAAAGGTGACAGAAAGCTTGTCATGTCACCAATCGGGTTCCCAGCATATAGAACTTAGTAAATGTTCATTAAGCCTTAGTTCCTTACTCAAAGGAACTATGATTCTCACAATATTAAACAATTATTTATTAACATTTGAAGGCTTGTAGAGAGAATTCCCAATTGTCCAGATTTATTCTGCAGGACTGGTTTTATTTTACCCATCACAGACAGTGCGTGATTAACAATGTCACTGTTTCGTTCTCTTGGCTTCATTCTCTGTAACTAGAGAGTCATGTGGGGAAGTAGGGAAATGTCTCAAAGATTTGGGGGTCATGGTTTCCCTGACTAGCAGCGGGTGGGTGGGGAAAAGGGGATTTTGTTTGTTTGGTCAGTTTTGTTTGTCTCGTCTTTCATGGACAGGAAGAACTAGGGAAAAAATTCCAAAGGAAAGGCCCCTGATGGGCTGTTGGGTGTTTTTCTCCTCAACTATACAGTTTTCAGATTTATTTTAAAGGACTAAAATGGCTATATTTTCCTCCTGCAAGTCAATATCTGTTTATTTTACATGCATATACTAGAACTTATCCTACAGAAGTTCATGCATAACATTACACACAACAAGCCAGAAGTCTTGGATCCCTAGTCCTAGGAAACCACATCTATGCACACGTCTTCATATACAACGTGTTTGCCAATGAGGCTTGAAATTTATTCTGGAGCTCTGTTCTCTTCGATAAACTCCTGCTACATGTCTCACCTTGGATGCATTTGAGCAGATACTTCAAATTTAAACTCTTTAAATTGGCCTCCTGCTCTCACCATTCAATCCAGCTTCCCCTCTATTTTCAATACCAGATTAGTGGTAGTGCTTTTCATCCATTCAACCAAATTGGAAAGCTGACGTCATCTTAGCAGCTCGGAGTCATTAAGGAAGCATGAGTGGAAGAATGTAGTGGTTAAGCGCACACACAATGGTGTTAGACTGCCTTGGTTTGTAATTCTGGGCCCACCATTTACTGACTGCATGACCTTGGACAAGGTATTCAAATCTAACAATACTATTTATTCATCTGTGAAATGAAGATGAGAATATTTGAACCTACCTTATATAGATGTTATGAGAGCTTACTGAATTAATGTTATTTAATATTTTGTATTTCTATTATTTTATACTTATACACCTCTAAGAACAATGCATGACACACCATAAGCACTTTTCCCTCACATCTAATAGTCAATTGTTATCAAGTATACTCCTTCAATTTCTTCTTTGTCCAGTCCATCCTGTCTGTCCTGGCAGCTATTGCTTGAATTCAGGGCCTGTCATCTCTCCATGAAGCACCCCAAGTGTCATTTTATTAATCTTCCCACCTTTGGTTTTGCTTTGAAATTATGCTCCTGGCAGATTACATAAATTTAATTATCACAGAATTTTGTTCAGTTTTCATCAGTTCAATATTCTTCTATGACTCATCATTTTAACACCTAAACCCCTTAGTGTTTTTGATGATACTGTTCATGAATGACAAGCCTACCAGTTGGTCTGGCCTGTCTCTTGGCACTTTCTCTGTCACATCTTTTAATCAATACTGATCAATACCCTGTCTCTGTCTTCTAGCATCTTGTTAAGCTGTTAGGATGGGGACGGTTTAGCACACTGAACTCTCTGAACTAGGCTGCTTAATCTCTTTCTTCTGGACAAATGTAAGTCTATGTAGGAATACATATGTATGTGTCTTGGAAATACTCATTCATTTACTTTAATAACGTCCATACAAATGGTAGCAATTGTATGTACACCGTGCCTCACCTTGCTGTTGTAATTTAATAGTACCTTGTGAACATTGTTCCATATGTCGTACATATAGAGCTAACCTCTTTTAATTGTTTTTGAATTTCATTTAAACCGTTCTCCAATAATGAACCTTTGGTTTGACCCCATGTTTTTGCTCCGTAACAATGTATCCATGAACATCCTTGTGCCTAGTCTTTGCTGACATGTTCAAGAATATCAGTGGGAAAATTACTAGAAGTAGCATTAAGTGAAAGGGTGTGAACATTTAAAATTTTTATTAATATTTCCAAGTTGCACTTCAGGAGGTTGCCCCGATTTTCACTCCCAAGACAACACATGGGAGTTCCCCTTACTCTGCTCTTCCCTCAAAGCATACGGTAGTTCCCCCTTATTTCCTGAGAATATGTTCCAAGACTCCCATTGGATGCCTGGGACGTCAGAGAGTACCAAGCCCTATATATACTATGTTTTTTCCTATACACACACATACTTGTGATAAAGTTTAATTTACAAATTAGGCACAGTAAGAGATGAACAACAATAACTAATAATAAAATAGAACAGTTATAAGAGTATACTGTAATAAAAGTTACTGTAGATCTTAGCAACCTCAGTATGATTTTTTTCTTTCCTTATGGCCCATAATTTTCACCCTTTCACTTAAAGGAAGTACTTTATAGGTTCTCTTTGGCATATCTGAATTGTCAGCATCACTACTTTTGTGCTTTGGGGCCGTTATTAAGTAAAACAAGGGTTACTTGAGCATAAGCACTGAGATGCTCCACAGGCGATGCAATAGCCCAGACGGCTGCTAAGTGACTAGCAGGTGGATGGTATGTACAGTGTTGAGCCTCTGGACAAAGGGATGATTCACAGCCTGAGCGGGATGGAGTGGGATAGCAAGAGATTTCATCAAGCTACTCAGGACTCAAAATTTTTAATTTATGAATTGTTTATTTCTGGAATTTTCCATTTAATATTGTCAGATTTGGTTGACTTCAGGTAACTGAATCCACAAAAGTTGAAACCGTAGATAAAGGGGGACTACTGTATAGCCTTTTTCATTTAATCTGTATAAATCTAAATGCCCATTTGAAAGCTATGCTTGATAAATACTGCCTCTCTCCTCATAGTGTTTTTTAGGGTTGAAAAAGTGGTAGCCATACTATGGTTCAACATAGAATGAATTACAGTTTTTGCAATTTGTGTCATTCAACAGTAACTTAAAGAGCCTTGTTAAAGCAGTGACAAGTTCCCTGCAAAAAAAATACAAATATGAATTCTAACTTTTATTCTTTAAATAAGCAGGAGTTTTACAGATGATAACAAAAAGGGTGAAAAACTCCAAAAAGTTTTGTTTATTATGTGCTAGTTGATTCACATATTTTGTCAGAAAACCGTAATTCATAGAGAAGGTAAATATTTTCCTAATGAAATGAAATGAAAGTTAGCAGAAAAAGGGTTACTTGCTTCCTCTACTTTTTCCTGGCAGAGTTGCTATGCACGGTCTTATCTCCTCATCATATTTGCACGCCTCTTATAGAATGCAGCACCAGAAAAGTACTAGAATCCTCAGCGATTGTTCCTTCTGTCAGTTCTGTTAACCCATGCTATTGGATTTTACATGCTTGCTAAACACTTTTCATTCCAAATGTTCAACGTTTTTTATGCTCCATTCAACTCTTTTGTTAGTCTTCACTTCTTTTCTGTTATTACCTTGAAGAGTTTCTGTGATCTTTTTATTTTAAAAAACATTCTAAGGTTAATATTTTAGTGGTTTATTTTATCTAATTTTTATTTCTTTATTTTATCTCAGTTCTTGTAGATTAGCTTTATGATATGGAGATTGCAGTTTAACACAATTATTGGTTAAAGGTTCAAAAAACATTCATTGTTTCCTGTTTTTAACAGGTTATTCTCCGCATATTATAAATATGCATGTATTTCATACAGCAGTCTACTGTATACTCTTAATATTGATAATGTGTAAATCAAACTAGAAATCCAATCTGTTCTGCACATGATGTGTCTTACGTCTTCCAAACTAAAATTAAACTTTGTGGTTTTGATAAGAGAGCTTAGAAACTGGATTAATTTTGAACTTAAACTTGATTCCCAGGTTTCTACAATTTTTTCCAAACCCTTAATTTGTTTAAGTCTCATATATGTATAATTGTTATCAATATCGTAAAGAAAATGAATAAAAATTCATCTCTCTGTTCCTGGGATCTTAGAATGGTTTTGGTAAAACTCAATAATTGGCATTCACATATACTTTAATTATATTTGTTAGAAATATATTAAAATATATACTTAAATAGGCAAGTGTTCACATCTCGGTGAAGGAGATTATGCGTGGGCTGGCTAACTCCAGAAAAGAGTTATGCTATCTTAACTATTAACTTATCTCCAAATAACCACACTCTACTTCCAAATAATCTTTTATTTTACTGAATAAGCTTTGTCATAGATGATAAATAATGTAATGTAAAACTAAGTAGTGTTCTAATTGCAAAATCAGAATTACAGTGTTGGTTGCTAATGTTTCTACTATAATGTTAGGTAAGCTCCATATCTACAAAACAGCGATCTGCTTTCTCTCTTCCTAGAAAATATCTTTTATTTACATTTCTAAAAATAAAATTAAAAACTAAGGTGTTCACTTTTGTTAATGTTTCAGCACCTCTCACTTATCCCTTGTGGGGATGGTTGCAATGATGACCTAATTAAAGATTTCGGTGCTATTTTTTTAGAGAATAAAAAAAAAACTTTGACAAAAATAGAAACTCAAGCTGAACATATGAAAAGAGCTGCAAAAATTTTCATAGTTAGCTTTAGATAAGTTTGGAAGACCTGGAAGAATTGAATTTCAATTTCTAAAATAGAAAATTCTTATTCAAAAGTAAATCTGGAATAAAACCAAGTACATTGGAAATTGTATTTGCTCAATGCCAGTGTGAAATTGCCTATTATGTTTTATTCTACGTTACATGACAGAGTCAGTAACCAAGAGAAGGCATCAAGGTGAGATCATGGAACACTTTTCAAGACAGACAGAAGAAGCTACACATGCAACAAGAAACATTATAAACTTCTCAGCATAAAAAATGCTCAGTGGAAAACAGTGTTTTCACGAAGTGAGTTTGTCAGCATCGTTCATCCCAGGTACTTGAATGAGTGATGAAGGTAGCAAACAGCACAGAGAGCTGGCTTAGAGGGACAGTCATGGAGCTGGGTAAATCTGAGAGAGATTTCTGGGAAAACATGAAGAACTTATCACTGAGTGTCTTATACAAATGAAAAACAGCGGCATTCCTGAATTATTTCACATTTTAAATTTTGATACAGAAAAAGGGTATGAGGAAAGAGCCAATTTAAAGGAAAAGATCATATTTTTAGTTTGTTCAAGTTGAATGTAAGGTGAGGGCAGGGAATTCTCAGGGAAGTGTCCAAGTCACTATTGGAGAGAGTATGGCAATCCACAGGATGACCACATCAAGAATATTTGGGTTGACGTTGTCATGGAAAAATGGAGGAGCATGGTGAAAGTATTTTCAGATTGGTTACCTTACTCCATCAGTTGGCAATTGTGTTGTTTTGATTCCATTATTGGAATTTCATGAGCTGTTTTTCATTTGTTTCTTAATTCAACAAATAACTTTGAGTGCCTATTAAGTGTTTTTGCATTGTGCTATGAACTAGAGATGTTAAAGAAAAATAAACAGATTTCCTTCTGGGGTTGACAGTCGATTGGGAAATACAAACAAGTAAAAGACAATAAGAACCCAATGGGGTAAGTTCAGTGTCAACCAAGATGGGGCAGGGGGGAGATCTTCAAGAAAAATGGTATTAATGCTGAAATAATTAGAATCAGACTAGTGAAGGGAAGATCATGCGTGAAGGGACGAGAGTGGGAAAGGAGAAAACTGTTCAGTGTAGGACCTAATGGAAATTCAGTCTTTCTGGAGAATTAACATGAGGGTGTAACCAGGAAGAGAGAAACGGAGTTTAGAGAGTAATGCAAAATAAAGCTAAACAGTGTTCAATAGGGGGACATCCTGCAGAGTCTCGTTAAGGAATTAGTACGCTATTCAGAGGCATTGAGGAGATGAAAGGGCTTGCATTTATAGAAGATATTCACATCATCAGGTGGAAAGTGGTTTCCAGGAGGCCAGCTGGAGGCCCAAAGCCTAATTAGAAGGAAATGATAGTGTCCTAGGACAGGAATGATGACAGCTCTTCCTGGAGTAATGGCGGTGGGGCTCCAGAGAAAGTGAGATTTCAGAGTTGTTTAGAAGTTGGTCAGACTTACTCAGTAATGTGCAGGTGTACTTTTTTGCTCTAGTTATGTTTTAGAGTTAATTTAGGTAGTGATTATAATTAGTCTTTCAATCTGGAAACACATACTTTAAGTCCTGGAAAATACATTTATGTTACTTTAAAAAAAATTCCTGTCCCTTATCTACATCATCTATTTTGGGGGCTTTCATTAGTTGCTTATTTAATGACTGTTCTCAATCCTGCTCTTGCCATTTCTCTGTTTCCTTTCTTTTAGTTTTTTTTTGTGACTTTCTAAAGATTTTTTCATTTTACCTTTCAAAGATTTATTACTTTTTTTCCCAGTGATTATATCTTAAATTTCCAAGAGATCTTTCTTCTTGTCCAGTTTCTATTCACAGTACTTAGCCCATATATCGTGAATGCAATTTTTTTCTTTTATCTCTATGAAAATATATTTTTTTTGTAGTATTGGCATTTTCTTCTGCTTTCTCTTTTATGACAGTTTTTCTGAGTTTTCCCTTTTGATTTGTTTTGGTTTGAGTCTTTTTAAGTAAGAAGCTTTTCTCAGATATCTTATCATATTTATTTTATTTTTTCATAATTAACAGTGAGAAAAAAAAGCTCACCGGATCATCTCTTACCGGCAGATGGGAATTTCAGAGTCATTTCAGTGTTTTCTGTGCTAATTGTCCATTCCGGGCACTTGAGGTTCAGCTCTCTTACTCTGCCAGGTCGGCTACCACTTCTCCACTTGTTTTCATTTTTTTATGGATTGCGATCATGGGTTTTAGATGTCTCTGAGTTTCATAAAAGATTGTCTTTCTGAGGTGACTAGGCACATATGTGTGGTGATGGATTGTAATTAGTCTTTGGGTGGTAAACACCATGTAACCCACACAGAATTTGAACTATATTACAATGACACTTGAAATTTATAAAATGTTATAAACCAATGTTACTGCAATAAAAAAAGAAGAAAAATAATTTAAAAATAAAATACATATAATTCAAAATAAATGAATAAATAAAATTTTTTAAAAGATCGTCTTTCTGCTTTGATTCTCCTTGATTTTATTTTATGATTTCTAAGCACAGAAAGTGGTTTTTAAAATGTCTAAATTTGCCATATTAAAACCAGAAGTCTGCCATTTAATTATTTTTAAGTTTTTATTTAGCGCTTTTTAGGAAACTGAATTGTGATGAATTTGCTCAGAGATTATCATACAATTTAATGAAGAATTACATACTGTTCAGTCTTAAGAAAACTCTTTTTTGACGTGCCCCCACGTAACACTTTGCCACAGTGTTCACATCTAAGCCGGTAAACCGAATGAATGCCAAATAAAAAGATGTTCTATTAATTAGAAAGTTTATAAGTTCTGAGATACATGTTTTAAGATCTGACAGTTTTCAGGTTACAGAAGCAACATCGATCCTTTTGCTCTTCATATGATTCTTGTAAAAATTGTCATATGGTTTAACTTACAGTTTAAGCTTGGATAGTAGACATGTTTATCTTTGAAAGAAGCATGCTGGGCGCTAACAGGAATTATCTTTCTCTACTAGACTTCTTTTACTGCTTCTTTTCTCACTTAGACTGTAGATGAAATACCTTCAAGCAAAAATAATAGAAACAGAAAAAAAATAATACAAACAGTACTGATAGTGGAGATGGGAACAGGTGAAGAACGATCTCATGTCATAGAAAAAAATGTGTTATAAAAGTCATTCAGGATATTTGCCTGACGCTGAGTTGTTTTCTTATCAGACTGATACCTTATATTTTTTTTCCTTAGGCCACATTTTATAATTTCTCACCAGTCTTCTCACTCATTTATGCTATTTAATAATCACAGACAATTTTATTGTGTTTTATGATAAGGTGATTGATATATTTACATAATTCCATATAAAAGTAAAATCAAGGTTTTGCGTTGTCATTATTTCAACTTTCTTTTCACGTCAGGAGAGCTACTTTTCCCCTTTGTGTTTGCTGAAATGAAATTCATGCTGATCCTTTGATATAAAGAAACATTACTGGTGAGAAGAAAAGAAAATCTATTTCCCTTTTCAATGTTCTAGGAGAAATCATATCTTGATACCTGAAGCACCAAGACCTTAAAAGCAAAAACACAAAAACAAAGAATCACACACAAAAACAGAATAAAACCTACCCCTGCGTTTGCATCCCAACTTGCTGGTAGCTCCTGAATCAAAGCGCTATGTGGAATTGCCATCTGGAATGTTTGAGATAATCTGTCAGGGCACTCTGCTCTTAAAATGAAGAAGCAAAGTGGCTGTAAGTGTTAAGAGGAATCCTCTCTACTGTAAAACTCAGAGAAAGAATACAATTGTGAAAGAAAACCACTGTCCCCCAATGACTATGAGGTTGAACTTTGGGCCACATGCTAACCAAATCTGTTAAATAAGAAATGTGCTTTTAGGAACAAGTAATATTTTTCAGCTATGTGATAGACAGTGCCTGGTGAGCAAAATGTTAACTGAGACTCAGAATTGGGGATGATCACAGACGAAGGGGCTGATTCTTTCTACCCAAAACCAACCTCCACATTAAGTTTAAGCAGCATTGCTTGATAATTGAACATGTTCTCCAGATTTACCTTTCTTGCACCATCTTACTATGGATTTGTGTGTTGACCTCTTATCAGGGTGATGCCAGTTCATTAATGTCAGCTCACACTGTTCTAAAGTCAAATAAACTCTGCCTCCTCTTGTCAACCTCTGGGTCTTATTTGCCTCGGGATTTCTCCCAGAATTTTGAAAAACATAAAATGATAGTGATCATGCTCTTTGGCATTTGGAAGCAGGAATATTTCTGAGCATTCAAGTGTAAAGAACTCTGGATGCCAATGAGTGCAAGATGAAAATTTAGAAGGGTTGGAAGACATCATTCTGGAAGCCACTTTTTGTTTGTCTGTTGTTTCTAACCTTTTCTGTACACAGAGAAAGCATTGCACCAAAGACAGGAGTTCCTTTTGCTTATCATTGTATTGTTTATTCACTCATCAACATTTTGATGAAACCACAAAGTTTCAGGCAAATACGAAAATGAATGAGATGACGTCTTCACTATTAATGAACTCCCTGATTAGTTAAGAAGAGAGTTCAATAAATAGACACGTTTCTGTTGGAATGGTGCTCTTGTGAAAGATAGTTACATAAACAGACAAGACATATTTGGTCTACACCCTCAATGCTTTAAACTGAATCAGAAACCAAATAAATTCAGCATTTCAGAAATCTATGGGAAGCGAAAAATGGATAGAAAATGTAGAATTCAAGCATGAAGAGGCTGGTGGCTAAGGTAGGGAGGAGAAGGAATTATGGATATCCATGAATGGGTATTGGCTCGAGGAAAACAGCCTAGGGGTCATCCCTGTTCTAGCACATCACTTTTTTGCTAATACGAGCAATTTTTTTGTAATAAATCTGTTGGTTAATAAATATTTTTCATATTTAGGACTAAGTTTTTTTAGGAGAGACTTCCAAAAATAGAATTAGTGGATCCACATTGTGAGCATTGAAGTTCCCTAATATATATTGTAAATTATCTTCCAAAAGAGTGTACCAGTTTTCAACTCATGCCCACAACATCTGAGAGCGCCAGTTTCACCAGTACTATGTTGGGACTGATTTATTTATTTTTTGTAGAGGGAAAGATACCTGGATTTGATTTAAAAGCAATTGAGGTTGAATATTTTCTCAGTCATTAGATGACTGCATGCTTGTATTTCCTTTGCTCCAAATTATCAGTTCATATCCCGTGCCCATCAACTTTTGGAAACTTAGAGAGTCTCTTCATTTGTAATTCATGGGAAACTATTAATATCTCATATTGTGACAAATACCTCTGTTTCTTTTTTTAATTTTGGTTATGATTACTATGGACAGTAAAGGAATAAAGTGTAAAAGGGCATAGATACAAAGTAGAGGAAAAATAGAGGAAAAGTGATGCAGAAATCTAAGATTCCTAGTGACTTCCTGGGTAAAAATAAGGTAGAAATACAATGTCATTAGCAGCACAAATACTGTATTTACTCTCCCACTCACACATCCACCCCCAACACACGTTAGTATTATACTAAAGGTGTAACATGACATATTTCATGGTATTAATTGTTCCTTAGAAGATAATCATAAGATCATTAATGATAGTTATAAATTGCATCATAGGTTACAATCTAATATATCACTTCTAAATAAGTAACCACCTACAATCATGAATCACAGCAAGTTTATATGTCCACTTAAAATATTAGTATAAATTGGATGAAGATTTCTCTTTTCTAAATGTCTCATGAGTACTCTTTGGCAGTTGGACATAAAATCATTCCATTTGTGTTAAAGAATACCTAATTCCCTTAATTGTCCAACGGTGAATCGGCTATCTATAGTGCCGCATAGAATGATAAAGACAGTGAGGGCTCCGAGGCTTGATTCAATTTACTTGCTTAATTTTCTGTCATCAAATTAAATGTCTGCCATTAAAGGTCCAATAACTTTTTCTTTTAATAAAAAAATCATGTAAATTTTATCCAAGTGAATCAATCAAATTAATTAGGAAAAAAGATCTTCCCTTGAAGTGACTATGCTGTACCCAGTTCAAGGATGCTATCCTAATGTTAGCGCCCAGGCAGAAGCAAGTGAACCCCAACTTGCCACTTCCTCTCTCTGTCCTCTCATTTCTGTTCCAAGAAGTGTGCATCTTCTTAATGTAAGTAATGATTTTGCTATCATGGCAAACAGAACAGGAAACAAAACATTCTTTCTTGTTGGTAAGGGGAAAAGTGAGCTCAAAACACAACAGAAACTCTAAGCCACTGGTTCTGCAACTTGGCTGCATATTGAGAGAGTCTAGGAGGTTTAATAACTCCTCCTGGGGGCCCACCCCCAGAGGCTCTGATTTAATAGGTGCATCCTGGGCCCTGAGATTTCTAAGCTCGCCAGGTGATTCTCACAGCAGTAAAGGCTGAGAACAACTGGGATGAGACCTGCACCTCCTCAGAGGTGTGCACGCTGTCAATTAAAGCGAACAAGTGGCCCAGAGGCAGTAAGGCTTTCATCAGGGGAGTGGGCCATACACTTTAGAAGGAAATAGACATGAATATGAAAAAGATGTAACTTTGTTCAGGAAAGATGTCAAGTCAGAACTATCAGGTAAGATTTGACATAGCAAAGATGTAGTATTTTTAAAATAGAAATTTTTCTTAATTCTTATGGTAAAAATACCAGATAAGAAGGTTTTTCCAATCAGTTCTTGGTTAAAAGTAAAATATCCATTTTTGTGATGGTGTCCACTCTTGTTGAGATCAGAAAAATATTCATTGTTTTGGTGGTGACTGTGGTCGCTCTTGTTGAGATCAGGATCAGAGCCTCTTCCCTTAGCCCCCGAAACTGTGAATGATAATCCATTCAATGCTCAGTGTTTGCAAATCATCGAAATTCTAAATTTCATCATTGATGCAAATCATCATTGATACTACATGATAGCAAAATCCTTGCCCAAATTCACACATAAGCTGACCGTGGAACTTAGAGGTGGGCTTGGACTTTGATTCCACTGTTGCTATATGAGTGTGGTACGCCTGCTACAACTGGAAAGTGGAGACCATCTGTGCGATTCACTTCTGTAACATGGTCCAGTATCGATCTTATGTCAATGTTACTTTTTGTCTGTCTAGTGGCTTTTTTTAATTTTTGAAGAAGTTAATAAAAAAAGAACTTTTTTCAGCAGAATGAATGATTATTTGGGGATAATTTTTTAATTTTTAATTTTATTTAATTTTTAATTAGATAAATACTTTTAAATGATTTTTAAAATAATTTTTAACATAAAATTTTAATTTATAGCCTTTTAATTTTTAATTTTGGAAAACTTTAAACATATACAAAGAAATAAGAGTAGACTAATGAATGTCCACATACCATGTCACCCAGCCTCAACAGTTTTCCCATGCTTATTTCATCTATATCTCTACCCACTCCCCACCCCTCCACTTGATCTGTTACTGTTTTCACAGTTTTTAAGGTAAAAATTACAGGCATTGAAATGCATACATTGTAGCAGTACAATTTCGACAAATGGATATACCTGTGTAACCTACACATTCTCACAGCATAGAATATTTTCTCTTCCAAAATGTTTCCTTTTTATTACTCCCCAGTCCACCCCCAACCTCCAGAGACAACTGCTGTTCTTATGTTTTTCACCTTTGATTATTTTTGGTTTTTCTAGAATTTCAGATATAAGGAAATATGCAGTGTATATTCTTTTGTCTGACTTATTTTGCTCAACATAAATTCTGTAAGATTCATCCATGTTGCTCCTTGTAATTTCCAAAATATATAAAGACCTCATACAACTCAACAACAAAATGAACAACCCAATCAAAAAATGGGCAGAGCACATGAATAGACATTTTTCCAAAAAAGATATACGGATGGGCAACAGGCACATGAAAAGATGCTCAACATCACTAATCACTAGGGAAATGCAAGTCAAAACTACAATGAGATATCACCTCACACCAGTCAGAATGGCCATAATTAACAAGACAAGAAATAGCAAGTACTGGAGAAGATGTGGAGAAAAGGGAAGCCTCATATACTCCTTGTGGGAATGCAAACTGGTACAGCCACTATGGGGAGCAGTATGGAGATTTCTCAAAAAATTAAAAATAGAAATACCATACAGAACAGCTATTCTACTACTGGGTACTGATCCATCAGTATTTCATTGCTTTTCATTGCTGTGTAGTATTCAATGAGCGCATATTGGTTGGTTTGGCAACTCAGTGATGTTATCAAGGATCCAGGCTCCTTTCTGTCAACTTCACTATGTCTGAGTGAGGACAAGCTCTGTCCTCTCATGACAACATCTAAAGCATGAGAAAGAAATAAGTTTAAAAGAGTTTGGAATTTTTAAACTTACCCGAATAAATAATTTTATTCATTTATTTGGATATTTGTATAAATAAATGAAGGATGTGGATATAATGATGTCACTTGTTTTAGAAATCCATTAACCTGTAGGCAACCAGCTTTTTAATTTTACTTTTATATGAAAACAATACTCTGACGTTCTTTCTAGATATGGAACAGATAAATACGTGATTTTATGATTTGTTATGTTGTTTTCTTAATACAAGTAACCTAAAGACAGTAAAGAAAAAAAAATCGTTATGCTTCTCTTTTGGTCTCTAAAGCAAAGTGCCATACACATTGCAGAGACACAATAAGTGTTTTTCACTTGGCTGTAAGAGATAGTATGATTTGCTGACTTATGACCAGCTAATTGGTGAGTATAAGGCTACGATTTGGAGGAGTGCGCATAGAATTGAATGGGAGTGTTGATTTTGTCCAACCGACTATTAGTTTGAAAACGACTGGTCGCATTCCTTTTAATGGCTTATTATCACCGTGCATGCTCAAGGACCTCATTTGAGTTCTCATCATTCTGTATTCAGAAAAAGACTACAATAAGACTGTGGAAGACTTCTGCACTTATTTCCCAGGAGTTAGGCTGTGCTCATAATTACCTAACGGTCTTTAGTGCATTCATGGAATAATAACAACAGTGATAAATACGGGCTAACATTTGCATGGAGCTACAAAGGCGACAAAGCCCTGACCTCTCTCTGGCGATTGACATTCTTTTCACCGCCATCTCGTTGACACTGGCTTCCCTTGGCTTACTAGCGTGTTGCGGATCTCCTTTCTCACTCCACGCTGTCTTATTTAATTGGATTTTCCTCCTGCTCTTGGGTATAATTATTCTTCAAGGTTCTTAAGGAGCAGTGGACCAGGAATGAGAAAATAAGTAATCTAGTCTTAGATCCACATTTTAAACATTTATAGTGGATGACATTCAACTTCTCAAACTGCAGTTTCTTCAGCTATAAAATGGGCATTTTCATATTTTCTTTGTTAATTCTGGGGGTTTTCGCTACCATCACTTGAGATAACATGTGTCCAACACTCTTAAAGTTCTGTAAAGTACAGTGCAAATTTAAGGCAATGCAGTTACTATGCTCTCTGTTTAGCCTCAGCAAATTCATCTCTTTCCACAGCTCCATCTCTCATCTATTTATTGATGACTCCCAAATTCAAAACTATATTTTTCTATTTTTGACGTAAATTTTAATTTTTTATTTCCAAAGTTTGTATCTTAATGTTTATTAGTACCTCAAATTCAGTGTTGAGGGACAAGTTGTAATAGTCAAAGCGTATGAAGGTGCCAGACATGAACATAACAGAAAGTAGCTGCTATATTTTTAAGCTGCTTTTTTCCAAATTCAGTTGTTCAGGATGAAAACAGCTTATTGAAGAGAACAGCTAATGCTTCTTGAATTGTGAACATCAAGAACGGATTAGGGTAGTCATGGGCTATGTAGCAGAAATGGAGACCTTGGAAAAAGAAAGTATATTTCTTTGCAGTTTGCAATAACTAAGAGAGGGAATAGTATTGAGTTCAAGAGTATCGTGACTTTTAGGAACTTGGGAAATTTGATTTAAACAATTCATACATTTGCATTCTCTCTATATAATAACAAGTATCCCAAAAATGAAAAAAAACTGGGGGGGCAGGGAATCAAGATAATTCCACATGTGGCACAAACATCCTAATATTTTTATTATTGACCTCTACATTTTTAGTTGAAGTATAATATGCTTACAGTAAAGTCCATAAAACATACATGTGCAGGTTGATGAGTTTTCTATCTTGGTTTTTAGTTGTTTGACCTTGTCAAGTCATTTTTGTTTGAATTTTATGCTAAGGATTCAATATCCGGAATACTACATAGAGAAATCCTACGACTCAACAAGAAGACAAACAAAAATGAGCAAAGGGTTTGAATAGACATTTCTGCAAAAATGATATACAAATGGCAACAAGCACATGGAAAAATGCTCCACAACATCAGTCATTAGGGAATGCAAATCTAGCCACAACGCAGTCCCACTTCACGCTCACTAGGACGGCTGTAATAAACACGACAAGGAGCAAAATGGGAAAGCATGAGTGTTGCCAGGGATGTGAAGAATGTTATGTAAGTTCCATTCACTATAAAAAAAGAAGAAGAAGATTACTTGAGACTTTAGATCAGAAGTTGGCAAATTATAGTCTGTAGCCCTAATCTGACTCAAAGCACCACTTTGCCAGTTATCGCTCAGTTTATCCACTACGCCACAGTTTCTAATTCAGCAAATGCTTTAAGGCCAAAATGGACAAGAAAGGAAAACTTTTAAATAAAGGGCCCACCTCTGTACCTCCCATCTTTCTAAGATTTGGGGCCCTCAAATCCTCACATCCTTGGTAACTCTAATAACATAAATAGATTTTCCTCCTAGCTTTTCTAGCTGTTTTTGGCTCTAAGCTGATACCTTACAAGCTAGTCCACAGCTGGTAGGATGTGAAGTCCCAGGGTTTTCCTTTTTGTTGTTGTATTTTTTAATTTTTACTATGCAAATATGTAAGAGTAATACTAAATTAGACTACAAGAATAGTGACCTGAAAGCTTAGTTCATGAACGAACTAGAGAACAAAAATGCTATAAAATAACTTGGAGGAAATAACTTCATTCTAAGAAGTAATTCTATAGGATAAGTATATACAATAAGTTCATAAAAACATAATCCCATATAGTATTCTCACTTTCAGAGGAGGAAAAATGCAGGCAAGAAGGTAAGTGACCTTTTTACTTTCACATAATAAGCAATATCAGAGGCAGATCCAGAGCAGCAATGTTTTTTTTCTTTTACAGCACTTTCTTTTTTTGGCCATTTTTTGGAGGATACTATTGATGTTATAGATTATGTCATATTTCAGTAATTTTTACATTTGTTTATATCTCCTACTAGATTGAAAGCTATTGCCTTATATTTTTTAACTTCTCACTTTTTAAATTTTCACATCACAGCACTCAGTGGTCCCTGTCTTGTTAGATGAGTCAGTGAATAAGCAAATACCAAATGCGTGGATGAGTGTGGAATGGGTTGGACCAGGGAGGGAGCAGCAAAGGGAATAACCACAAAAGTGAGTTCAGGAGTTAGGGCAGGAAACTAAGCCTCAGCAGTCTTGGTTAAATTTTATAGCGAAATCTGTATATACGGAAAAAATAATTTACAATACAACATACATAAAAAAGAAAACAGTAATTCCAAACTCTGAATGCTGACATCTCATCTTATAATATGTTAACCTGTATGATGTACAAATGCGTAGAAAGATTTGTTACGTAATGTCAATTTGAGGTATTTAACATGCACCTGAATTTTGGCTGCTTTAGATATTTATCCTCCAAGTGTTGGAGGATTTGTTGAATATGTGAACACTTGAACAGTTAATCCATTCCTCTTGTTAAGACCATATTTTAACTAATACACTTTAAAACGCCCAGTAGAAGGTAAACCATCACAAATGTGAGACATTTAAACAAGATATCTATTAAGTCAATTGAATTGTTTTTCATTGCCATTTAGATGGACTACTTTCATATTTCATTCCGTGATCTGTCAGTGAGGCACAGACAACCATTAAAATACTCAAATAGCATGAAATTTTAGCTTACAGTTGAAACTTAAGATGAAAATAATATTTTTCTATTTTTATCATAACCAATGAAGTGTAGATATTTTGAAGATGGTAAAAAATAAAGGAAGTATACTTGTAAGTTATACTCATTTCCTCTCATTTAGAAATAATGCAAATATTAATATGAATCATTCTAATTGTCCAAATGGGCTTAATTAAAGCAACAGTGTGAATGATAACTCACCTTGTTTAGTGAAGCACATCTGATTAAAATTGGTCCTGAGGCTGCAAATGCAGAGAATATATTCATAACATGTCATTATCCTGGATTAGAATTTTCTAGATCAGTTTTAAAGCTGGCTTTCTAACTGGGTGGAGATGCAAAGATAGGCTATAGTATGAGCAATTATCAGAGCAGGAACCTTGGATAATCGGTATTTTTAATTATTTAGAGCTGTAGCCTTTAATAACACAGCCTCGGGTCCTCCAACCGTGCCAGGCAATGGGTACAAATGGACACAATTGGCATTTGTGTCCAAATTTTGGGAACTCATAACCCCATACCTTCCAAGCAGGGCCTCCGGTCGCCTGCAAATCTTTTAGGGGCATTTGTTAGTGGGTATCTTATGCGGAGTAAGAAACAAAGCTTTTGCCTGTTATGGGCAATCCTCCTCCCAACATGGCTGCTACCATGAGGGTCCCCTGAGCCTTTGGGCACAACTGGGACTGCTCTGCACTTTCAGCATAAAAAAACACAAGAATTTAAGGAAAAACTTAAAAAAAAAAATATGTAGCCCTTCTTTCCCTCATAGAGAACTTAAGAGGAATGGATTCATGTTATGGCTCCCATTCTGGAATCAGACTTCTCATTTCCCTCCAATAACTGAAGTATTTTTAAATTAGGCTAAGAGAATGTGCCTGACTTCTGTTCAAGTTTCCATAGCAGAGGCTTCAGTCTTCTCTCTGCTCCCCGCCCCTCCCACACATACAGGGAAACACGCACACGCACCTGCATACCTACAGTGTTCTGTCTAAACTCCTGTAGCAGATAAAGAAGTCATTTTCCCCTGAAATCTTTTCAGTCCCAATGAAGCTAGGTTTTAGTGTGAGGCTTGTGTTACTTTGTCTGAACTGCCCAACATGCCTAAATCTGTTAGGCCCCACTGAAACTTCCATTACACAGACGTAAAACGCTCTCGGTTCTCAAAGCAAATAGCATACTCATTACTATTTAATTAATCTAATACTAACTCAAAATACAGTCAGTATCTAATTTGTGAGAAGTTTTGTTTTACAGGGTTTTGGTAAATGAGTTGTTTTTAAATGTAACTTCCCACATTTTCAATTTTTAATCGTAGTCCCTTTCTAAATACCATTCTCTAAGAACAGGAACGAGGGCTCTTGAGAGAAATGGCTGACTCGAGGGCTGGGAAGAAAACATGAAAGAGCCTGAACTTCGGACAGAGCATCATTTCTGTGTGGGTCTTTCCCAATGTCAATTTAAGCATGAGACAATATCAGACAAGCCCAAAATGAGAGACATTCGACAAAATGACCAGTACTAGTCAAAAGTATCAAGATCATGAAAGATGAGGAAGAAATGAAAACTGTCATTTCTCCTGAAGGAAAATAAGAAGAGACCATAACTGAACACAGTATGGGATGCTGGACTGGATCCTGGAGCAAGAAAAGGGTGATAGGAAAAACTGGTAAAATTCGAATAAGCTCTAATATTTATGTAAGAGTGTTATACCAAAGTTAATTACCTGGTTTTAATTGTACTATAGTTATCACAAGCTGTTGTCATTAGGGAAAGCTGGGTGAATAATACATGGGAAATGTCTTGTACTATTTTTGTAATTTTCCTGTAAGTCTAAAATTCTTTCAAAGGAAAAAATAAATATATGTGTATGTGTGTGTGTGTGTGTGTGTGTATTTTCTTGACTCGTTATAATCAAGACCTGATCTATTAAATTTGTGCGTAACTACAGAAAAGATTTTGACTACAGTTTGGGAGCTATTTGGGTAGATAACAGACGGCTTTTACTGTAATAAGTGCTCCCTATAATTGTTCAAGAATTTCTCATAGAATTGGATAACATTATTTGACCTGTGTGGATCCACAGAGATATTTATAAGTATGTCCTGTTTCTCATTTTGCTCCTAATATATGCACCGTTCATATCCATGTGGCTATAATCTATTCAGCATTAAGGCTGCTCCATGTGTCCATCTGTTAAACAACTTTAAAAGTCATTATTAAAATATAAAAATAAGCCTGCATAGGAAATTAAGCAGTAAATGGGTTTAACTCGAGTTAAAATTATATCTGCCACCCTGGACCTGCTCTTGAATTTTTCGTTGGTTGCTCTGACAATCATTGCCTTTCTCCAGAAGTTCTGAGATCCTTTGATTGTCTTTTCTTCCTTTCTTCTTGTGAGCTACATTTTCCAAAATCTGGTCTTTGGGGAATGACTGGCTGCCTGCTTGGGTACAGTGTTCAGATGAAGTTGCCCGCTCCTTTTAGTATCCTGTGGTCAGATATGCTCCTTTGTAAGTTTTAGACCTGGGAGTAATGTTAGTGACATACCTCATTTTAGAGAGAAAGCAATGAGACTCAGATAGATGGATGAATTGTGTAAAATGTCAATGATTTTACTGTTAAATTGAGAAAAAATGCTGGTTATTTTCATTATCAAAGTAGTCACTAAAACATTCAGCAAGCATTCACTTTGTGCTTACTGGGTCCTCAACACTGGAGGTAAAAATAATGAAAAGACATGATTTTTTTTTCCCCCACAGAGCCTCCCATTTAGTGAGAAATGGTGGAAAATCAACAATTATAATAGAGCTCAGAAGGAGATAAAATCAGGGAGGAGAGACCCATTATGCAGACTGAGAAGGTCAGAGATGCTCAACATGAATTTCATTTGTATTGTCTATTATCGCTCTATTAATCAATGAAAAAGATAATACTCTGGTCCCTGTGGGTCCGAGTGGTGGCTAGTGATCTGCATTAATTTTCTAACTTTTTCCAGGTGTGTAAACAGGATGACGCCTCCCCCAGTCACTTGAGTGGGTGGCTCCTCCCTGACACTGGAGCACAGCCCGGGCTCTAGGGACCCACCCTACCCTGGAACCACCCTTTAAGCAGTCAATCGCATCCCCTTGTATTGATTAGCTCTTGCCGCTCTCTAAGATCATATTTTTATTCACTTTTTACCCAGTAATTTTCCTCTGTAAGGACCTTGACATTTGTACACTCTAACGTAGAAGATTTCCTGATGGGTCATTCTTTAGCAAATGTTTGTTAAAAGAGTGAAATCTATTGCTTGTCAATTTAAAGTGAACTATTTTCTTTTAAAAAGTTCCTCAGTGTAGCTAAAACCAACAACTTGAAGTAAGAGCTTCCGTGAAACGATTTAGCTCCCATGTTGGCGACTCAACCTCCTTCATCTCTGCTTTCCCGCCTCTCCTAATCGTCCTCAAGGCGGCATATCATACTTTCGTGGATTTTTGGCTTCACTGATGAATATTCCCTAGATATTCTTTTAAAAGAGCACCACAAAAATAAGCTATGAACAAATTTACCCGGAACTATTTTTAACAGCATTAGGTTATTGTGTCTTCCAGCTATTCTTCTGATAGATGCAAAGAAAATTAAAAAATAAACACTATAATGGGTTACAATTGAAAATGCTGTTGGATGCATTACAAGTACTTGTTTGGCAGTGTTTTTGCGGAGAGAAAATATAGTTTGGGGGACCTCTGTTAATTTGATGATATTGTGCAATTTTTTTTTTGTTCTTTTCATTTATTCATGTCTCATGAAATTAGATAAGGAAATATATATGAAATTAGAAATACAGCCAAATTGGCAATTGTTTAAAAATGTTTTGAATTTTCCCTGTATCTTGCCTAATAATTTTCAGAATGTACTTTGGCAAGCTTTTCTCTTCAGTTTTTTAAGCTCCTGCATTTTAACGGAATTCAGTCAGCCTGTTTCAGCATTTACGATGATAGTTCAAAATACCAACCTAAAGAAGAACTGAGATAACCAGTAGTTTCTGTGAGTATTTTTGAGAAACCTTTAAGACAGTGTTTCCTTAAATAATCAGCTTTTGACAGATAAGGGTGAATTTCATCCCCATAGAGTTTGGTTCTAAAATAATAAAAGTTGACTGAGAAGATCAATAGTTTAGGGTCCGTCCTGGTGGCACAGTGGTTAAGTTCTCACATTCCACTTCGGTGGCCCGGGCTTCAGCAGCGCGGATCCTGGGTGCAGACGTGGCACTGCTCATCAAGCCATGCTGTGGCAGGCGTCCCACATATAAAGGAGAGGAAGATGGGCACAGATGTTAGGTCAGGGCCAGTCTTCATCAGCAAAAAGAGGAGGATTAGCAGCAGATGTTAGTTTAGGGCTTATCTTCCTCAAAAAAAACCCCACAATAGTTTAGTTCAAAAATCAAAGTAATTCAATGCTTCTGTTTCGAAGCCAAGAGGTGGTGGTTATCCCTCTCCCCTCCTCCTCCTCTCACCCTTCTCCCTCCTCCCCTCCTGCCTCTCCTCCTCCCCTCCTGCCTCTCCTCCTCCCCTCCTGCTCCTCCTTCTCTTTTCACGATTTGGGAGAGGACGTAAGCAGTAGAAAGCAGGAGAGCCGTGACAGCATGGAGAAGGATCTCCGGGGCCTGTCACTCAGGGTCGGAAGACGGCGGGCTATTTGCCAGGACGGACACCGCGCCGGGGAAGGTAAGTGACTGCTCACCTCCAGGCGGCGGGAGGATCCGAGGAGCAGTCTTGAAAGAAATGCAGCCCAGGGATGGCAGCGATGGCGGTGCTGACACACCAGAGCTGAGGACAAGGCTGCCCTGAATACTCTCCTCTTCTCAGTAAATTGCGCATCGTCTCGTCTCAGTCCTCACAGTTGCCATATGAGTAGGATATTTAACTAACACCCACAACTTTAGGGGGCTTAGGTACCCTGAGAAGCAGTATAAAGGAATGCTTAGGAGCTTGGCAGAGACATGATAGAGGCTTGCATTCTCAGCTGTGTCACTGCCCAGCTTTCTGACCATTGACACATTTCTAGAACTCTCACCGCCTCAGTTTCCACAGCTGTAAGTTGGGGATGGTGACAGTGCCATCCTGACAGCACTGTTGAGGATTATGTGAGTTGGGGCGTGGAAAGTGCTCAAAAGAGTACCTGGCACATGTTAGGCACTAAATAAATATTTGTGAAATGAATGAATTTTTCAGTAAATTTAAGCTGTTCTTTTTCTCCTTGTTGTTGTTATTATTAAGCAGCTTCTCCACAGTTTCACAGCTGGTATGTGATGAATGTCTGAGCCTGAACCTTGAATCTGATATTTTGTAACATGTGATCATGGGCAAGTCACCTGGAATAAGGTTCAGTTTGGCCATAACGAATGGGAAAAACGACACTACCCTTCAAAGACTACAGGGATTAAATAAAATAATGAACGTCTGAAGAAAGAAACAGTGCCTGAGATCCAGCATGTTCTGTCTGTAAGGTCTGCGGCATGGCTTTCTCCTTTGCCCCCTCCTTCTCTGGGTTCCGTGACTCGACGTCCCTGAAGGGGTGAGATTGGCAGTGGAAGTTTCTTGGCTTAGCTAGACGGCACATACAACTGAGCAGCCGTCTGCAGACACCCTGAGACTGCTTTTCAAACATATCCGCTGATTTTACCCCACATTAAAAGAAAGCTCTTGGCACCTAAGGCTGTAGCTTAAGTGATGAGCCTAAATCCTCTTGTTTTCCCTTTAAAGTGTAGGCTAACCTTGCTTCCAACGCCATGAAATATCTGTGCTTATTTTTATATAAAATAATAAGGTCTTTTTCTCTAAGTCTTTAAAGAAAACTGCCTTTCCAGTAAGATGCTTTATATTTTCTGGTTTTGTTTGGGTTTATTTCCCCTGAAGTCTAGTTTCACTAAAAAATCTTGGGTGCTTCTCTTACAAATGCATATTCCTGGACTCCCCTACAGAAATTCTGAGGGCCCAGGAATTCCCACTGTTCACAAAGGTCTGAGGAATGCTGAGCGGGCCCTAAGTGAGGATGACCCAGTATTAATTCCCACTGGATGTGAAAGCTGAGCTTTTTCTTCCCAAAGCCTTTTGCTGGCTGCTATGATCGAGATCATTCGAATTCTAGTGAGTGAGAAGCAGGGCCACAAGGCCTGGAGGCTCCCGGAAAGTTTTCCACGAACAGTGGTTTACGGTGAAATCGTATAAAATAACAAATCTAATGCTTACTTTTCAAAGAATCACACTCCAGTAGGAGCAGAGTGGCTATCACGAGGGACCATGTTTCGTTTCTACATTCCAGGATTCTCACTGCTCATGTAAGAAGTTAAAATGTTTCACGACTGTGTTCTGCTCGGAAATTAAACCAATTTAGAATGTGTTCTAATTGTTAAAGTAAAATATCTGAAATATTTTGTGGAGATGAAATATTTCTTTGAAAAATATTTCTCTTACTTCTGGTTAAAAATAATTTCTAGATACCACAAGGGCTAATTTTAAATCTCTGGTTTTGAAGGTAGCTTCAGTTTATCCTTTATCAATATAAACCACACGAGGGAGTTTTCTTTCTTATTATCACTTAGTGCTTAAAATCATGACGTAGAAAACACTAAATGAGAGCATAATTTGTCATTTGTTGTTCACATGAACATAGCAAATGGGTAACAAAGTGGCTTCTAAAATAAAGTTATACATTTGGGAAAATGATTTCACATATTTGATTATATACATCAACTAGTTATTAAGCATAATCAAACTACAAAATATGACCTACTAGACAGTGTGCCTGAGGAGAGCCAGACGATAGGAGAACAGTATAGTTAAGAGCGAGCTGTCGTCAGCGAGGAGCAACTTAAAGCCTTTTTCCTGAAATTTCTCTCATGATCTCAAGTGGGGACCCCAGGACACCCTACCCTTTTGATTGATAACTCTTTTCTGAGTGTGTCAGTTGAGAGTGAACTATTCTTTCTTTTATTCAAATTTCATGCAAATTTGAAGATAAACTCGGAAATCTATGCCAGCCTATAAAAAACTATAGACAATATGTACATAAATATATATAAGTATATATATACTTATATAATATACATAAATATATACATATAAATATATACATAAAAATAAATATTAAAAATGTAAATATATACATAAAAATATACATAAATATATATAAGTATACATATACATAACATATACATATACATAAAGGTATGCCTTCACATCAGTTTGTTTACTTAGGTTGCAGTAAATTCACGTTAAAATAAAGTATTGATACAAGAAATACATCTTTTTCTTTTATCCCTATTTTTAAGGGAGGAGAGAATTACACCGGTTCCTTAAATCACTAAAGTAAGTTTCGTGGTATGAAGTCATCCACCATAATTTGTACTACAACGTGTTTGAGTTTCCTGCTGCTGTGGGGGAATTTGGGTGGTGAGGAGGTTTCTGAGACAGGAGATCTTAGCAAATTGAAAAGCTTAACAAAGGAAGTCTCCCAATGACGTCTACTGAAGTCCAAGCACCCTCTGAGTACAGGATGCTTCTGCATTACCCTGTCAAAACATGGGAATGCCAATATCCTTATACCTGCCACCTCGTTCTCCTGAACGTTCCTGGACAAGATCACAGCCAACCCTTTCCCACATCCGAATAAGCTCATTACTGTGACTGTGGGTCCTAGGAAATGGCTTGTCTTTTAAATGCATTTATTCTTCATACCTATTCATTTACACTTTGTGACTCATAGGGATGACCATATTTTTTTAATGTTCTTTTAGTCTTTGAAACTCCTATATTCCGAGCTATTCTGGTAGAGTGTTGGTGACGAATTCATCCAGGAAATAGCTTGCTTTATCCCCTAATGGCTCTCAGCTGGATGACTGCAGATGGAGACTGAGGGATTTGGATGTGTACACTCAGATGTCTACACTCCCTGAAAGGATCAGCAAATTTGGATCTGATTATCCTCTAGTTCACTGGTGTCTAAACCATGAGTAAACAGTTTTGAATACACCTCCCTGTGTGTGTATACATATATGTTGTATATCATATCATAACATATACATCTTATAAAAGCATACCATGGTATACCTCTATAGTGTACTACTTACATAATAAAACACAAAGAAACAAACAATTGAGTATTTCAGAGAAGTCATTTATCAACTCTTTCTGTGAGTACTAATTGAGCACCTATTTTGTAGCACGTGCCACTCTAAGGGATGGGGATTCAGCAAGAACAGGACAAACTTGGATACTTTGTGGGGCATGTATTTTAGTGGGAAGGTAAACAATAAATACGTTAAGTATATAATATAGTGCCAGTGATAAGTATTTTGAGGAAAAAGTGTGGTATGTTGTTCAGAGGTGATGGGAAGTGAACGGGTATTGTTCTAGCTAGGGCATCTGGAACTCTTGGGCAAAGACCTCAATAAGGAAAAGGAGTGAAGGAAAGTATCTGAAGCAGAGGGAAAGGGAAGAAAAAGAGCCATGCCCTGAGACAACGGTAATGGGATGAAGATAAAATAAACAGAATTTGTTTATTAAGGAGAACTTTGTTTATTAAGCTGTTAAGGAGAACGAGGGCATATATATATACATATTTCACATAGTCTTTTTAATACTTGTAAATTTTTTCAAGCTAACTGCTTGTCTTATCTGAGTTTGTATTATTTTAACTTCAAAATGTAGCTAACAGAGAACTTGTACCAGGAATAAGAGAGAGTATCAGCTGTGCAACTGTTTTCTTTTATCACACACAAAAAATGTTTTCAGATCATATGTATTTCCTACCAAGACACAAGACTAGTCTGCTATTAAATATGATTTGTGCTGGTCAATTGAGGTATGACTTCAAATCTTTTTAATAACAGCCATGAATTTTGATTAGATAGGATTATTTTATGATAAAACCATAGAGTTAGTTATTAAAATTTTATGTTTGGTATTTTATTATCCAATATTAACAGAGAAAGATGTAGAAAGCAAGGATCAAGTCTTTTGACGTATCTGTATGTCACAGTGTAAAACATAGAACCAGAAACACACAAGGGCTTAAATTTGTTAATAATAACCTTGTACGATTTAAGCAAATTTCAGAAAATCATTTATACCAGGATACAAATCTCATATTAGGTGATCAGAATTCCATGTAATATAACAAACTTGTCTTCAAAACAATCCTCTGTGAATTCTCGAAGAAATCAGAATTGCTTCCTGCTTATTTGACCTATTTAGAGTATCAAAGAGACCCTAACAAATTAAAAATAACCCAAGCTTCCAAGACAGCAATCGAGAAGCACAGTAAACATTGCTTACACTACGTGTGATTTGTGTATGTTATTGCGGAATGGGAAAAATCTGAACTAGAAAGTATTTGTACAGCACACTCACAAATAGAGAGGCCCAGATTGATCGCTAGGTGGTGTATTTGCTGTAATGTTCCTCTGACAAAGTCTGGATCTGTAGATACAAGAACCGTTTTCCAAACAGTGTATGTTGATGGATGATAGTAGAGATGGAGTGAGGACTACAGCTACCGTAGGTTTTTAGTCACTGACAGCTCTTATCAATTCTTTAACAAGGTAATGCCTGCATACCTTCCTAAGAATATGGCTCATGTGTCTATTTTTAAAACAATACATTGAAATGAAATTCACGTAACATAAAATAAACTGTTTTAAAGTGAACAATTACTTCAGTGGCCCTTAGTACATTCACAATGCTGTACAACCACCACCTCTATCTAGTTCCAAGATATTTTCATCACTCCAGTGTAACACTCTTCACACATTAATCAGTTTCTCCCCATTCTCTCTCCCCACAACAATTGCCAATCTGTGTTCTGTCTCTATGGATTTATCTATTCTGGATATTTTATATTGATAGAATCATATGACATGTTATCTTTTGTGTCTGGCATCTTTCTTTGAGCATAATGTTTTCAAGGATCATCCATGTTGTAATATGTATGAGTACTTTATTCTTTTTTATGACTGAATAATATTCCATTGTGTATACAATAATTTGTTTATCCATTCATCAATTCATGGTCATTTGGGCTCTTTCCTCCTTTTGGTTATTTTCAACAGTACTACTATGAATGTGTGTGTACATGTGTTTGTTTGAATTCCTGTTTTCAGTTGTTTGATTGTGGGGTCATATGGTAATTTTATATCTAACTTTTAGAGGAACTGCCAAAATGTTTTCCACAGCAGCTAAACATTTTACATTCCCACTAACAATGTATGAAATTCTCTCTGTGTCTTTGTCTTTCAACAATTTGGTTATAAAACATCTCAGTGTGGATCTCTTGAGTTTATTCTATTTGGAATTCTTAGAGCTTTTGGATGCATAGATTCATTTATGTCAACAAATTTGGGAATTTTTTGGCCATTATTTCTTCAAATATTCTTTCTGTCCTTTTCTTTCCCTTCTCTCCTTCTGGTACTCCCATTAATGTATATTTTGGTTAACTTTATAGTTTCCTATAAATCTCTTAGGTTCTGTTCACTCTGTTCATTCTTTTTTCTTTCCACTCCTCAGGCTGGAGACTTTCAATTGTCTGATCTTGAAAGTTGCTGATTATGTCTTTTTTCTGTTCAAACCTAATGTTGAACGTTTCTAAAGAATTTTCTAGTTCAGTTATTGTACTTTTCAGCTCCGGAATTTCTATTTGGTTCCTGTTTTAGTCAGTTTGGGCTGCCACAACAAAATACTTTAGACTGAGTGGCTTAAACAACAGAAATTTTATTTCTTACACTTTTGGAGGCTGGAAGTCCAAGACCAAGGTGTCAGAAAGATAGGTTCATTCTGCAGCCTCTTCTCTTGGCTTGTGGGTGGCGCTCTCTCTCTGAGGGCTGGCACAACCTCTGCTGTGTATGTGCATGGAGAGAAAGAGAAGGTGCTTTGGTGTCTCTTCCTATAAGGGCACTAATCCCACCGAGAGGCCAGAATCACTAAAGGGCATCTTGGAGGCCGGCTACCACATCATGTATCTGATCAGTCAAGAAGTTTACCAGTTCTACCCCTCCCGTTTATGCTCCGCAGTCCATTCTCTCTGTTATAACCCTAATCCAGGCCTTACTTAAGTGAAAGCATTACATATTTTACTTAAAGCACATAGCAGAACCAGATGGCATCAGTAGCACGAACTCAGTAATTTCTATTATTCACTTCATTTTTTGCCATATGATTTAAGCCTAGCTTCAAAAGGCTTGTCTGGATGGAATATTGGCATTCATGCACAACTTGGAGCTTGGACAGGGTTGCTCAAATCAGCAGTGTCAGGTTCATATCATACCAGATAAGGTTACAACCGAGAGTCTGCACTTCCCTGATTCCTACCTCTTCTTCCACTGAGGTGTACCAGCTCAGATGACAATGCCATCAGTGCAGAGTGAAAGTCTTCTGGGTTGGGTTCGAGGAAGTCAGAACTGCAGACCCACTGCCTTCATACACTCCAGCTGGGAAAGATACCTCATCACCACTCAAGTGTTTAATTACTATCACTCTTGGCAATCCTTGCTGCACCTGTGCGTTCTATTTCTTTCTGCATCATCAGGCCTATAGCAGAATCATGGATACTCTAAAATATCCTCTTCGCCTCTTCTCATTTTATTTCCTCTAGTTGAAATACTTTTCCCTCACGTCCAAGTTATATCAATTGTAAAAGGATCAGCTCAAGTTCCACATTTTCTGTGATACCTTTCCTGCTCCTTCTTGCTGTGGAAAGAACCTCATTATTTCAAGAACTCCCATGGCATTTCATCTGTAATGCTCTATGGAACATATCACTGTCAACCTTGTACCAGAGTTGTTTGCGCATCTTTTTTATGTTCCCTATTATATTGGGAGTCCCTTAAGAGCAGGGTTTTTGTCTAATTCATCTTTATATCCCCAAAGCACCCAGCAGAACTTTGCATGAAGCAGGCACTCAATAGATATTTTTGGAATCAATTAAAATATTCAGCAATATTTGGCCCAGTGGCCAAGTGGTTAAGTTCACGCACTCCACTTCGGTGGTCCAGGATTTCGCTGGTTCGAATCCTGGGCGTGGACATGGCACTGCTCATCAGGCCTTGCTGAGGCAGTGTTCCACATAGCACAACCAGAGGCACTCACAACTGGAATATACAACTATGTACTGGGGGGTTTTGGGGAGAAGAAGAAGAAAAAAATATATTCAGCAATGAATCTATGTAGGGGTACAGCCCCAATATAGATAGAGATCTTTATATTTGCATGTGTATGGGGATATAAAAAGATGACCATGCATCATGTAACATTTCATAGAAAATAGTAAATTAAGCAAATATAAAGCACTGTTATGCCAAACTATCAATGCAAAGTGCTAGAATATTCTCTTTCTGACCACATGCCTTTTCTTAGTCAGAAAAACTAGGGACATTGTTTCTCATTGTGAGATTTTCCATTTGGAACATGAGTTCATGCTCTCATGGTTTCCGTAGACAAGCGGCACAAAAAGCAAGCATACAAACTACTCTTTTTTATCAGCGTTTGCCCTTTAGTTTGAGCTGACTAGCCATAATTTTCCTAAAGGTGACAATTCAGAGAATAAAGCCTCTTAAAGTTCTCTAGTTTGTATCAAAATAAAGGCATACTGGAGCTAATTTGAACAAATTTTATGTAAAGAATAGTTTGCCATCAAGCATAAAGGCATTTAAACTATGGGTAACATTCTGGTTGTACCTTCTGTGATTACATTTTGGAAGTTAATCAATCAACAAATGTTTGCATTTGTCATTCAGCCAGTCAGCAAATTCTTCATGGTTAAACATGGGCATTCCTTGGTATTTTATGGGATTCAATTATCACACTATTGGTGCAAAGATAAAAAGATATATAAAGCTTACCAGTCCTCATGCAGTTGACTCTATAAGTGAGATGTAGCATTTACACAAGTAACTCATAACATATTCAAAGTTCTTTAAGGAGGTAAAACTAAGAGCCTTAAAATTTCAGAGTAATGAGATCATTTTCAGAGGAAAAGCATTTGAGCTGGGCCTTGTGTGGTAAAGAGGGAAATTTAACAGTTGGAGATTGTCAGTGGCAGAATTCCAAGGTTCAGAGGCATAAAGTGCAGTATTGATCGTGTAATAGTTCAGTCCGTCTAGAGAAAATTGTAAAGGAATAAACTAGTTCAGGTGCTGTAGAAGAGAGCAGAATAAGAACTGAGAAAATGCCATCTTAATTGGCATTTAAAAGGTAACTGCTGGCCTTGGGATGCAGTCATTTCTATTAAATTGTGGGAATAGATTGCAAGTCATTACTGAGCAGGTGGAGAGGAAATGAAGGGAGCAAGTGGAGATTGTGGGGCTTGATGATAAAAAAAGGGAGAGAGATAAGCCTGAATGTTGCAAAGAAGCAAGATTGAGGGTAGGATTTTTTAGAACAAGGAAGCATTTTGTAGGCCAAATTGAGTGGATAGAGATGGAGAGATTAAGGCCAGAGAGATAATGAGATAATTGATGGTGCAAGGTCTAGGAAGAGAAGATTTCAAGAGCATCTCCGGAGGATTTTACACTAGAAGGGGTTGAGGAATGAGGCACTCATTTCTTCCTCTGTGGCTGGGGGAAGTAGAGAGTTGATGAATGTTTTGAGAAAAAGAGGAAGAAAATTGAGAAAGCTCAAAACAAGATGGCCTTGAGCTCAGTGTAGTTAGAGCCTGAGGTAGAATTGAGAGGTTGATAGAGTGCAGATGATTTGTAAAAAAATGTTCTGAAAAAACAAATAGGCAGATGAACAGTTGAGAACAGATGACATTCATTTACCTTGAATCCAATCAGCATTATTTTCTGACTTTCTCTGGTAACCATGCTGCAATGTGGAAAGGGGAATTTTGTGTAACACGGGAAGTTTAGCAGAATATTTAAAACAGGTAAATGCCAGCGTACTCTGGAAAACGCTATTCTAAATATTCAGAAGCTAATGGTCTTCTTTTGGCTCTTCTGCCTCATAACCAGTCATTTGTAGCCTAATAGGATCAGAGAAAAGTACTATCAACCTCAGATTTTTTTCTTAAAAAAAAAAACAGTGTAGGGGAGAAAGACATTTCCTCTACCTTCTCTGGTTTCGTCTGACCGGAGAAAGAATTAAATTCACATGAGACAGAATAGCAGGAGAAAATTAAACAAAGCTTTATGAGGACCATGGCCTGGGGCCTTTCTTCGTGAAGGAAGAAGGGGCACCGAAGAAGTGAGGTATACAGAGTAGTTATATACCCCCAAACAGGATATTTCACATATGATTGAAATGTCCCTCCCACAATAGTCACAAGATTGCCCTGTCAGCACAGTGCTTGATGGACACAGCAGGTAGTGGGTCTGATATCTCAGAGGGTATAGCAGGAGGCAAGTCTATTGTCTGGAGCTGGGTGGTCACAGGTGAGTTCACCAATCAGTTCCTAGCCTAAGGAAAGATGCTTAATCCTTAAAGAAATGCCAACGTTGGGAGGAGGAGGGAAGTCAATTACAGGAGGGTACCAGACAAGCACAATAAACAAATGCAGATTTAAGTCCTTGCCTTCCCCATTGATTAAGAGTTTCTAGAGAGAAGGTCATCTCCTTTCTGCTTCCTGGTACAGAGAGGGAGGCACCTTTACAGATGGAGATTTCCCTTACAAATGTAAATGTCTCCTAACAAAGGGCAAGCAAGTTCCACCCCTCAGAGCCTCCTTCCCTGTCCCAGTTTATCAAAAGCAACCAGCCCAATAATCCTCATGCCAAAGAGACATATCTTGGTGTGGCCAAGACCAGTCCCCTACAACAGTAACACATCTTGTAACTAGCTGGTAAGTGGTTTCATTTTATATAAACAAGCTACCTTCTTGGGCATCCACAATTAGCCAATACGTTCAGAATATATGGCATTCTTTTTTGCTTTAGGCTCTTAGATTATGAGAAACACGATACATTCATCCACATATTCATTCATTCATTATTCATCACATTGGTGATGCTATTGAGTGTCAGGGAATACGATAGCCAGGTCAGAGAGACAGAGAAGGAAAAAAACCCACACAATCTCTAATTCCATGGAGTTTACTGTCTGATGTCTTATGTTATCTTTTTAAGTATATGCTGCATGAACAAATATCAAATAACATGGACTTATTAGGAGTGATTCTGATTTTTTAAAAAATCTGCTTTGGCAGATGATAAGTGGAAGAACATTAGACCACGAGTTTAGGAAAGGCAAGATCAACATTGAGTCCAGATCTATTTTGAGTATGAATGGGGCTAAAAAATATATAAAACAACCCAGTTAGCAACTGACTCTTCCCTCTACTAAATACCCTCAAAACCACAAATGTACCTTAACGGTGATATGACCATGAATGTGGCCTATGATTAACTGGGTAAGTGATATTTTGTGACATTTTTAAACATCTTGTAAAAACTATTGCTCTTGCTCATATCACATGGTATAAAATGGAAACACATTGGCTGCTTTTGGCCAATTTTTCCCCTCAATTATTGAATCAACAGAGTCAAAGGCATAGAGATAGTAATAATATATAGGAAAAATTTCATTTCCTGTAAATAGGACAAACAACGTGTACTTGAAAGGATTCGTAGGAGGGTCATGTGCATGTAAAATTCGTACCCAGGGCCCATCTCATTCTTTCCGTTTGTTAAACTCTTATCAGCCTTATTCTCTTAGTCATTTTAATTTGATGCTTACAGTTAAGAATCATTTCCATAAACTCTCTCACTGCTTCTTTGTGAAATAACAAATGAGTAGAAGAAATGCCAGGAATTGGTTGATAATATGCAGGTAGAGACAGAAGTAGAAGTTAGGGACAGGAAAAGGAGAGAGCAGGAAATAGGAAACATTGTTACGTCTTTTAGGCACTGGCTTTAAAAGCCCATTTCATTAGTAGGATGAGTGACTTCAAGTAGCCATTTTCCAATGCAATGCTAATGAGAACCTGACAGCCAAGATCCAAATTTAGATACTGTGAATGGCTCTTCTTGGCCTGTAGATAAGTTAAAACAGCTCAATCTTGACGGAGGGAGGGAAGGGAAAGCTTCCCTTCTGGGTAGTTGAGTTTTTAGAGGAAATTGCTTAAAGTAGAAATGAATATGTCATTCTTTCCTTCCTGAGAGAAGGAAATTGAGGCAAAGCTAAGAATAGTACCTATTACTGACTCTTAAAGTTGTATGGTGTTTGCTAACTGAAATTACAGCTTTATTAATAACTAGGATAATTATTCACAAAAAGAGACTTGCACAAATAACTAAGACATTTCTTATCTATACTATTCAAAATGCTTCTCAGACATGAAGAAAAAAAAGACTTTATAATTTTAAATTAGTATATTGCAAGTTTTCTGGCAGATACCCACTATACCTTATTCCTAAATCACAGTTGAGGAAAACAATTGTTTTAAATTACTACAAAGATTAAATAATTTCCTAGAACCCAGTGAAAAACTAGAATGTGAATACAATGTTCTGTATCTTGCATAACTTATTTAGGAGAAAGATAATTTAACTTGGAAATGTTTCTTGAGGAATTTTCTTTCATATTTTTCTCATCCTTAATTGTTTTTTGATTAAAATATATTTGTCAGGGTCAAGAAAATAGACATCAACATTTTTAGTAAAAAAGAATTAAGAATTAAAGTTCTTATATATGTGGCTAGCTAAGTTAAAAGATGGCTTTCCAATTACAGAATGTTTTTAATTTTAAACATAAATGCATAATTTTTTTTAAGATTTTATTTTTTTCCTTTTTCTCCCAAAGACCCCTGGTACACAGTTGTGGGTCCTTCTAGTTGTGGCATGTGGGACGCCGCCTCAGCATGGCTTGATGAGCAGTGCCATGTCCATGCCCAGGATTCGAACTGGCGAGACCCTGGGCTGCCGCAGCAGAGCACATGAACTTAACCACTCAGCCACGGGGCTGGCCCCATAAATGCATAATTTTTGTTTCTTTCATCATACCATTTTTCTTTTTTCTGGGCCCTGTCACTTTGCACCCCAAAAGACAGTAAACATGTTAGGTGTCCCAACTCCATATTTGCAATACCCAAATTGAATGTCAATCTTAATAACATTATATATTCATTTGTCAGGTGCAAAACAAAAACTTTGTATGATGTGGAAATAAATCCTTCCTAGATGGGCAGGTAAATGTGTCAGTGGCTTCTTTTTTCTTATCTAGTGAGTAAAAATATGGAGACAAAAGATAAGATTATTCAATCTAATTTTTATTTTTGTGTGGTGCTGTAAGACTGATTTATTGGTCCAACAGTGGAAGTTTTATGGTAAATCTAATAACCAGAGCTGCATAAATAAAAAGACACTTTAAGTCTATTGGAAATAAGTATATTGTATTTATTTACAAAGTTATTTCCACTCATTAATTAATGCTTTCTTTCCAGTCATCAGTGCATCGGTGTTAGCAGGTCCTGATATTCTATTAGTCAGAATTAGGTTTGGCTGCAAGTTGCAAAGACCTAAACCAAAGTGCCTTAAGCAAAACAGGAATTTATTCCTCTCAGTTAAATCCAGTGGATATAGGCAAGCAGGACTGGGAGGGCAACTTTATGGTATCAGAGACCCCAGCTTCCCCTGTATAACGGGGGCCCCATATGTGGCTTCCAAGATGTTGATGTTCCAAGATGGCCCTAGTAGCTCCAGCTATCATATCCACCTGCAAAGCAGCTGGAAGAAGGTAAAGGCAAAGAAGGCACACCCTGTTCCCACCAGGACACTTCACTTTCCTGCCTATTTCTCATTTAGAAAAACTTCCATCCATGGTATATCTAGCTGCAAGGAGTGACAGGGAATGTAATCTTTTAGATGGAAGAGAATGTACCCAGTTAAAATTTGATGATACCCTACACATATTATATACATGAGTGTAATTATTATTTATTTAACATCTGTATCTTAAGTTCAACCTTATAGATTTTTAAAAAAAAATATTTCTTGACTGAGGAAAAGAAATGCAGCTGAAGCAATGATCTACTGAAAGAGATATTCCTGATGGGCGCGTGTGTGTGTTCAACAAATTCATAAATATTTTTCAGAAGAAAAAGGTTAGAAACACAACTTAGCCAATAAAAGGTTTAGTAAAATGCAAGGGATGCAATATCCCCAGGAGCTTACACAGAATACAACAGCTGTGGCTGCAAGTGACCAGGCAAACCATATCTGAACTCAATGCTGAATTGATCATAATTAAATCTAATTCTAAATTAATGTAAAATCAGGGTATATTCCCCATTTACGAGAAAACATGCTCTTAGAAAAGGCACGTGTTTTACACACTGATGATTTGAAATCCTAAACTAAAGCTTTTATTCATAATGCTGAAATACAATTTGTTAACACTGCACTCAGTTAAGAAAGCATTCTGATACCTAATATATCACAAAATTAAATTAGCCCAATGAAATAAGCAAGCACTTTCTGATCCTTGGTACAGCATATTGAAAATTTGGTCAAAACTTTAGATTTAATATGTTTAGAGTAGAGATGGCCGTAATTTTAAAAACCAGATAAGACAGAAAGTTCCGTTTTGTTATCTACGAAATCAATTAGTGCAAAGAAGAAATGAAGAGCCTCCCTAAAAAGGCACATCCTACCAAATCAAGACTTTCTTTGTGGCTCAGTTATTCTCAGGTGGTACAATACCATGTGGGGAGTTGTAAGTGCCACTATGGTAGGTTTGCAAAGTTAGTTCTCCGAGACAAACTGCCGTAGAAAGAAATTGTTCTGGCTCAGAATAACTCATGTTGTGTTGTGCTGTCTTGTGTTATGTTGCATTGCATTGCGTTTCGTTGTGTTGTGTTGTGAAAGTCAATTACCATTTTCTGGCCTATGGATATGCCTGCTGTTGGCAGAGATTGCTGTGCTTTCATTTCATCACTTTTGTCTCCCAGGATGCTCAATGCCCTTCTCGAGAACAGTATTCCATTTGTGATTACTGCCTGCCAATTTGTTCTTTAAAATGCTATGTAGCCAAATAATCTACAGAAATGCAGCATTTTTCTAACTGTATCTCATTGTGCTCATATGTCTTCAACCTACTTTTTCTGCAGACACAACAGTCCTTCTCACAATGTGAAGGCAGCTCCTTATACCTTCTGTTTAGTGTCTAGTCGATAACGTTTCTCTCATCCATCTACCTCTCTGTTATATATGCTATAGACAGTTCTATTTAAAATGCTTATTCAATCATCAGGAACAACTCTAAGAAAAGCGCATGCTGAGAATTTCTTCTGGGATGAGCTCTCGTGATGGTCTTCTGATTCTTAGCATAGTGCCTGATCATCCTTGGCCATCACTTAAAAGGAAATTAAATTTGAGACTATAATAAAATGACTATAACATAGAGAGCACTATGCGTAAACAATCCAAACCTTCTTGAGGAAATGTTATATGACGCTGTGAACTCATAACTTTACATTCAGTGTGAAGGCATGCTAGTGCCGTGTACTTTCTCATTGATGAAAGTATACATACACTTTCCTGATTATTGTTCAATTCTTATATTGTAGCTAATACAGTATGCTGTGTGTATTACTTGGTTATCTTATGTAGCACTGTTAATTTTCATCTCTGAATTGATGACAGTCTTTCTTTATTGGCTGTAATAGGGTTTCCTTATTTTAGGCAGCCACGTGACTTCAGCTTTCCTTAGTTTTAACGGTACTATAGATGTGTTGACATTTCAAAGCAACCAATAATTTATAACATTTGTTTCTTCACCTGAAAGTTTTCTCAATGGCTTTTGATGATTTTGATAGTCTATGAAATGGATATATCTCTTGGAGAACTGAAAATATACCTTAATACTGATTTATAGTTTCCAGATGAGCCTTCAATATTGGTGCATGAATTGTATTACACAAAAAAGAAGTTATTAAGGAAGGTAAATTCATTACAGTTTTAAAAATATTTCCAGAATTGTACAGAATAGATAGCCTCCCCCAAAATACTGACAATTAGTTTATTTTTCTTGGAAATTTCTTGGGTCTGCTTAGTTGTGTCAGCCAACATATTAATTACATATATGTGTGTACATTTGTGTGCATACATGTTATATATATTTATGAATATTATTATATTGAAAATTCATGTTTCTGCATGTGCGTTCATACTTATTTAATTACAAGGGGTTTGCAACTGTCTGGCAGTTGTTCTTTAAAACCCAAGCACTGAGTTAGAAAGTAGGAGAGCTGCCTAAACGTGAGTCCTGGAAATCTCATTTCCCTTCTTATTTATAAAGCATAGACAGTTATCTCTGTTCTCCTGTGTTCCTCTTAGTTCACGTCTGAGAAGTTTCATTGATAAAGCATAACTTGCATGAAGCTTAGGTTTGACACTTGAGTGTGCTGAGCATATGCTTTATGAAATAACAAAATAATGGCCCAGCAGCGGGAGAGGGGAAGGAAATGCACGTGTTCAGCACTCACTTGTGCAGGCACAGGGCAAGGGAAGGCTTTTCCTTTGTCATCTCAGATCATCTTGAAAACTACATCTTCATTTTCAGTTGCTGACTAGCAGATGACACACACTTGGCTGCTGAAAACGACACCCGTCTACTATCTGACACTTCCCGTAGATTAGGACCCAAGCACAGTGGGGCCGGGTTCTCTGCTAAGGATCTCACAAGGTTCCAATGAGTTTGAACTCATGCAGGTTGCTGAACAAATTCGATGCCTCACGGCTATTTCCCTCTAGACCGTCAGCCGAGGGCTGCCTCAGTTTCTGGAGGCCTCTCACAGTCCTTGCCACGTGGCCGTGTTTATACAACCATAGAACTGTCAACAAAATCTCCAGGTTTCCTTATTTCCCCCTTTCTAAAATATCATGGAAAATTCATTGCACCAAAATAATTTTATGTTTAAACTTACACTTAAATATGAACTTCCATATTTACACTTAAAAACATGCCAAAATGTTTTTTTAAATCAAGACTTTGAGCCATTCTTTCATTCTCTGGAAGAAGCAGGAGTGAGGTGTAGGAACGACTTTAGCAGTTAAGGAACTGAAAGAAGGTCAGAATGCCTGAAGAGTGGTCAGCAAGGGTGAGAGTGGGAAGAAAGAATTAGAAGTGATGGACAGGGGCCATGTTAGTGGACTTCTCTGATCATGATGACAAATCATGGCTTATTTCTTTGTGGCTAGTTTATAAATCATAAAGTATGTGTAGTTGCATATATAGTGATTAGTAATATCTTCTCTCTAATTATTTAAAAGCTCATAATAACAGAAGTGATGGCTTTGGGTGAACTTTTATCAAAATATATGCAATATTTTCCTGTATTAAAAATATATAATTTTTCTGTTTTGAGCCATACTTAAGAAATTAGCACAGAATATAGTGCATGTATTGCCTCAAGAAATGAAATTGCAATCCAAGTGGCCTTTGAAGACCCTTCTAGTTGAAGGAATGACCAAAAGTTTGAGATAGAAAACATTTTTTCAATAATCTGAAAAAAGCTTGATTTTTCCTGGAATAGGAACTTTTAAATTTTTATGACATCACATAGCCAGTCTGTTTCAAATAATCATACATGATTCACAATTAAAATTGATATTTTAAGAAACATTCTTCCTCATATAATAAAAAACTAGAATGGCTAGTGATGTCAGAACTGCACTGCACCTTCCCTCACTCTGCAGATGTCCCTTCTCTCCTGTACCTGTCGCCTGACATAAACCCACATGCCACCTGCTCTTACATCTTTGAGCCATGTGCTATTACCTGCCTAGGACACTACATAGTGAAAAAGAAAAAAGGAGACACTTAGTTCTTATGTGTCCAAACGTGACTCTGAGAACTATGGAAGGACTTCCTACACAGGAATTCACCTACAGAAATAAAAAACATTCGAACTTCTATGCAGAGACTTATTTAAAAATATTGTCAGCATGCTCACCTCCAAACTCTTTCCAAAATTGATCTTGCTATCTGACCCCTTGACCCTGGCCTTTTTTTCAGGGTGATTCTGGCTTTAGTAAATAACATTCCTATCCGTTCATCAAGACACAAATTTATCCAATCAATTACCAGATCCACTTCTCTTACTTCCAAAATAACCCTAGTCCGTCCATTTTCTTCATCCATATTGCCATCATTTTACTTGGTACTCCTGGTCTTTCTTCGCCATTGCTGTAGCTTCTAAAGGATCTCTCCTCACTCACTGTCTCTCCAATTTCTAATCTAATCTCCACTCTACAGCCAGAGTTATAATAGGAAAACATTCATCTAATCCATACCTCTCTTCTTCTTAAAAAAGATTACCCTGAGAGAAAAGTAAAGAATAATACTTACTGTGGTTTAAATGCCCTAAAACATCTGGCCCCTCTCTTACTCTTGAAACTCACATTGAGACAATCCCTCTTGCTCTCTCTGCTTTAGCCAGACTGGTCCTTACTTCCTGTCTCCAACCTGTTGAACTTTCCTGCCTCGGGCCTTGGAACACACAGCTTCTTTTGTTTGGAATTCCATCCTCTTGGCCCCTACTTCTGCTCATCCACCTAATGTGTGTTCTGGGTCTTCATTCAAATATGACTTCTTTAAGAAGATTGTCTGATTCATCAGTCTAAATTAGTCAACACCCCCATTTTTTATTGAACTCTGTATTGAGATAATTGTAGATCACATGCAGTTGTAAAAGTAATACAGAGAGCTCCCATGTGCCCTTTACTCAGTTTTCCCCAATGGTATTGTCTTGCAAAGCTAAAGTACAATATCACAACCAAAATATTGGCAATGATACAATCCATCAGTCCTACTCATGTTTCTCCGGTTACTTGTACTCATTTGTGTGTGCACGTGTGTTTATTTGTACACAATTTTGTGCCCTGTGTGCGTTTGTGTATATACCACCACAAACAAAACACATTTCCTTCACCACAAGAATCCCTCATGTGGCCTTTTACAGCCATGCGCACCTCCCTCCTGCTCCCTCTTTAACCCCTGGCAGCCACTCATGCAGTTCCCCTTTTTATTCCCTCCTTTATCAGCTGGTACTTCCTGCATCACTTTGCATGGCTGTATCTTAATTGGCAACTTTTCATTGGTATCTACACTCCCAGCTAGACCGTAAGCTCTCTGTTGACCTCTGTATTTCTACCCTCTATCACATTGCTTGGCACAGAGTAGGTGATCAATAGTATTTATTGACTGACTGATGGATTCTAAGGGAAAACAAAATAAACAAAGCATAGTGGAGGGAGCCTTGGCCAGAAGACAAGTGACTTCGGGAAAACCTGGATTCTAGGACCGGCCTCACAGTGAAATCCTTCACCTACAGTCCTCAGGCATCCCTTGTGCAAAATGAGGCAGGACAGGGCTTGCAGCAGCGCTTGTTCAGTGAACACCCCGGCGCAGGAAGCTGAACTGGTTGAGCTCTACGCTGTCCACCAGCTGGGCTGTTCCACACACATCATGTCAGAAACGGTGGAGCCGATGCTGCAGCCGGGTGTCTCCCTGGGAGACAATGTTTGGAGTTTAAGTGCGGTGCTAGAATCTAACCTGAAGAAAAAAATATGCCCTCACTGAGCAAGAGAAGGGAATTTTGTTAAGAATTCACATAGCTGATTTTGCGTGTAATCATGTTCCATGTTCCATATTTTTTTTGTACACTTGGAAATTGCATTGTGCTGTACTGTGACTTTGGTCAGCTTCTGTGATGTGCTCTTCCCAAGACTCTGTACTTCCGTATTCATAGTTTAAAAGTACACATATAAAGTCACACGTATCGAATTCTTCACAGTTGAAAGCCAAACACAAGAAGGTGGGAAACTTGCAGGATGGGAGAAACAACCTGAGTAAGAAGAAATCAATGCCAACAAGGAAAGCAGAAGTTTGCACAAGAGTGTGAAATCTTGTTAACCTGCAATACAGTAGCCATTATCTACTTGCCAGCATTGCTGTAGGCAAAGAGCTATGTTAACTGACAAGGAACAACCTTGTATCCTTCTGTACAATAAAAAGGTAATTTCTTTAATTTTAGGAGAATAAAATAATAGGGACAGTTTCTCACTTAAATAAAAAACACGAAACATAGTGTCTTTTTTTTTTTTTTTTTTGAGAAAGATTAGCCCTGAGCTAACATCTGCTGGCCAATCATCCTCTTTTTACTGAGGAAGATTGGCCCTGAGCTAAACTGTGTGCCCATCTTCCTCTGTTTTATATGTGGGACGCCTGGCACAGCACGGCTTGATGAGCGGTGCGTAGGTCTGCACCCAGGATCCAGATCTGCCATCCTCGGGCTGCTGAAGCAGAGCACAAGAACTTAGCTCTACACCACTGGGCTGGCCCCCATGCTGAGTGTTTTATACCCATGGCAAAGTCACCAGGGACTAACCAGGTGGCTAATTTCTGTCAATGGGTTAGAAAGGAATGCATTTACCGGGAAAAAGGAAGATTTATACCATATTTTCAGCTTGCTTATAAAATGTGTATGTTACTTTGCCTAGGTCACTGAACCTTTGTTTTTGCTTTGCGAAGACTGCTTTGCAAGAGTGTTTAACCTTTGTCTCATTTGCTTGTCTCAGAAATAGATTATAACTCTTGATACTACTTCCGGGAAGCTTGAGAGCACAAACGAGAGACGATCAGAACTAATGGTCTCCAGCACCTTAGAGAAAACACAGATGTTATCCATTCTATAGTTTTATCATTCCCTGCACTGAAGCTGCTGCACTGCTGATTTCTTTCTTAAGATATACTTTGGAAATCCTTAAATTACTTAGCCTATGGTTATATCATTTCCTTTTGAAAAAGTGACAACATGTCTAAGATGTTAATTACATGAGAAAAAATAACCTTATATTCATAGACCAAAGTAATTGTGATAATTTCCCTAAATATGATTCATTTTAGAAAATGTAAGATTTATGATATGCCTTAAAATTAATGTTTAAAGTGAATTTTGACATTTAGCAGTTGAATTAAGGCTCTAAAAGCTACAGTGAACTAAAGAGAATCAAGCAATGTGTTAATATTAATTAACAACCAAATTCAGTAATGTGGCTAGATGGAGAATAATATACAAAGAAATTCAACAAATCAGTGAGTAGAAGACAAGCAACTGAACAGAAATCTGGAGAAAGGTGTGTGCAGGCAGTTCATAGAAGAAAAGCACTAGGTCAAAAATAGAAGATATTTAACCTCATTATAATCAGAGAAACATATAATATAGCCAGAATCAAATCACTTTTTTTAATCAAGCAATTGGCGAAATAAAAAAGGTAGGTGTTATCCAGCTGTCATAAAGGTGTGTTTGACAGCATTTCTCACAAGGTAAAATACCTTCTCACCTGGTAGGCAATCTTTAATCTCTCCCATAGATATAAGAGTCTCTCCCATAGAAATACTTCTCAAAACACACAAAAACTTACATGCTTGGCTATTTAGTGCAACAGTTTGAAAGAGTAAAAGATGAGAGACTATCTAAATGCCTGGTAATCAGGAAATAGTTAATTAAATTACAAAGCATGCATACAGCCATTCAAATGAGCATTATATGATCACATTAATCTCTGACAGCATTAATCAAAAAGTCAAATTGAACAATAGAATGGTAACACACAATGTGATTCTATTTATATATTAAAAAATGATAATTGCAAAGTATTTCAGTAGCCACACAGATGCACACAAATATAAATGCATAGAAAAACAGCAGGAAAATAAACATCAAACTAGTCACAGTTGTTCGTTTTACAGCAGGGCACAGGAATGGATCTTGGGTTCAGGTAGAAGCCGTTGCAAAGGGCATTTTTGTGCTTTTCTTTAAATCACATATACCTCCACATTTATAAAAATATTTTAAAATGAAGGTGGCATCATGTACTATTCGTGTAGTTAACAAAGAAAAGAAAGCTACATTGGTTCAATTGGTGATAAAGTGTATGAAGCTTGCGATAGCACTAGTGATGGTCAAGAGCAAAACTAAACACAAAATATATCCCCATTTCTCTGCTTGGTAAGTTGCCTCCCTGGGGTGACATCAGCCCTTAGTTGGATCTAAATAGGCTAACTAGTTTATAAACAAAATTAAGATAATGATTTCAATTTAGTCAAAAAACCATATGCTTTTCTTACGGGTTTCTTACCAAAACCAGCTAAATGAATTCAGTCTTTAAACTGTGAGAAACAAATCATTTGTGTATATAAACCTATGATTATAAACCAGTTTTTTGGATTACTCATTTATCTAAAATGGTCCTAAGAATTATTAAGAAATTGGCAACATAGTTGATGAAAAAATTAATATTAATTCACAGCAACTGCGAAAAGTCTAAACATTACAGAAAATAAAGATTATAACATTTCTAAAAATTGGCGTGTTTCTCACATTTGGGGGTTTGAATATCATGAATGGAAAAAAAATTTAAATACAAATTAAATCTGGCCCAACTCCTTAAGGAATGGCCAACCATCTTCTTAACTCAACCAAATGATTTGCATCAGCTACTGCTGTGAGGTGGCTGTGAGTGTGTTAGGCATAAAGGGAAGCTTTGAGCCCTGCCCACATGGTTCCAATCTATGGAAAGGCCTAGAATAATTTTCATAGTAGAGAGATATAAGAGGATGGATTTTATGGACCATTAACAAATAAATGGAACGTAGCAGCCATAAAAATATGTGGTGGTCTGCGTGCTCAGGAACTTCAGTGAATCAAGATGGTTTTGTAATAATCAAGCAAAGATTCACAGACACATTTGCTATGGGTGCATTGATGTGTGTGTGTGTGTGTGTGTACACATGAGTATATATGTATAGACGTATATATATCTATATATATGCATGTGAATGTGTGGGTGCTGTTATTGTCATTTTGTGGTGTGTTGGGAGCCTATATGTTTACATGCAGAATATACAGCTTAGCTGCTGGATTAAGAAAAGCCTCCCAAGAGTGACCAGCCATCCTGGTCCTCCAGGAATGGTTTTCTGGGAGATGAAACTTTCCTAAAGGACCTGGCAAGCCCAGATGGTTGGTCGCCCTAGCCCTCCCCGGCCTTTCCTCACCTTTGCTACCCACTTAAGGTTGTTGCTGTGATGTTAACATTTGATGGAAGAGCCTTGCATCATCTCCATATAAGCATCAAGTCTGTAATTCTCTTTATTTTGCCCAAATTTTCATACATTGAGCACCACATGCAGACAGTCCACTTATGGCAGTTATCTTAAAGTGACTTGTCACTTTGATTTTCATGGTATATTGAGGTCACCCACATACAATGAAGTGATCTTGCCCAAAAGTGAGAGAATATTCCGGGGCTATGCAACTTGGTAGAGTCCTATGGTATGTTTTTTGCCCTGACAATATTGGAAATATCTGAGAGTCAGGAGCATCCATCCAGTCAGGCAGCCTAAGTGACACAGTTTTATAAACAGTACTTATTTTTATCATATTATAAAATTTCAGAATGTGAAGAAATCAGGTTTGCTGGGGGGAAACGATTATTTTCTGTGCTTATATCAAATACCTTTTAGAAGTGGATACATTCTTCAGGGGAAACAGATCCCATGGAAGAGACTTGCTGTTCCAGTTTGACGTATAGAGTAAGCATTGTCTGAAAGAAATACTACAGCTTTCATATGTTCCTTGTGATAGCTTGCTTTATTTGTTATAACAATACATAGAAGCTTGCTCAATTTCATTTCTTTCTTTCTTTTTTTTTTTTATTAATGTTATGATAGATTACAACCTTGTGAGATTTCAGTTGTACATTTTTGTTAGTCATGTTGTGGGTACACCACTTCCCCCTCTGTGCCCTCCCCCCACCCCCCCCTTTTCCCTGGTAACCACCGATCAGATCTCCTTATCAATATACTAACTTCCACCTATGAGTGGAGTCATATAGAGTTCGTCTTTCTCTGACTGGCTTATTTCGCTTAACATAATACCCTCGAGGTCCATCCACGTTGCTGTGAATGGGCCAATTTTGTCTTTTTTTATGGCTGAGTAGTATCATTTATTTATTTCTTAATGTGAGTCCTTAGCACGTAAACAAATAAGGAAATAAATCAATAAATGTGATTTGTTGTTAGGTCACATTATTAGCGCATTGAAGTAAACAAATGTTACTTTTTGTTTTATTTTAAAATTCATTTATAAAATGCAAATCCAGATCTGATACAGAGAGTATAAAATGAGTTAAGTGCAATATGATGTTGACCTCTGGGGAGCATTAGTCTAGGTTTCAGAAGTTAATGATGCAGCTGTCGACAAATGATTCCAGAAGTGCTTTGGAAAAATACATGTGGCCTAGATAGGTTTCCGTGCCTGGATACTTTGTTGAAATGGAGAGGAGAAAGAGGAAAGTCCTTATGCCTATAAAACTATGCCTTGAAATTTCCATTTGAAACTGTAACAGTCGAGATATTTTTCCTTTGATATACTTATTAACTTTTTGTTAAATAATAAGGGATTTGTTTACTCAAGAAACTGGAAATCTAGAGGTAGTTCATCTCTGAGGTCAACTTAATCCAATGCTCCTGCCCCTATCCTCTGCATTCTTTGTCATTGTCTTGGCTGTGACCTCCATGTGCGTCGGCACAGGGATGCCTTGTTGCTTTCCTGGATTCTGGGTTCCCTCCTCCCATTCTCTTGGCCCTTCTAGCTCTAGTTCTTAACATTGACTTTTAACATCTGACCGCCTCTGTTTCATCCTTGCTTTGTCCTCCTCTTCTCCCAGTCTCTGTTTTTGTTGTTGTTTGTTTATTTGGCAACCTTCCTTTTGTGGCTTCCTGATCTCAACTTTTTGGGTTAGAACCCACTTCTCTTGCTATGATGATCTTTGGGTCTTGACATGTGAGGAGGATTTTACAGAATTACTGACTTGATATTTGGAAGGGGACTAAAGGCTTTCTAGTTCAAGTCTTGAAGTTCTAATTTCCTCTGCAAAATGATCATCTAGTTTCTGCCTAAGTCCTTTTAAAGACGGAGAGCTCAGAGCCGAGTTCAGCAGCCCTTTCTACTTCAGAGAGCTTTCCCTTAAGTTCTTCTTCAACTTTAAGCTGAAAGTTAATTCTATGAAAGGAGCACCTGGTCATTTTAATTTCGTATTATGGAGCCACATGCCCTGTTTCACCATGAATGTCCTTCAAATACTGAAAAACAGCTTAAAGCTCTTTCTGTGTCTGTGCCATCTAAATATCCTTGATTCTGTAAGCTGCTCATAAATATATTTCCTTTTATAGACCATTCATCATTTTGGTCTCCTTGCTGTTGGAAGCTTTTCACTTTGTCAATATAAGATAAGAACTGAACACAACATTCTTTGTGTGGCATCACTAGTGCAGAATAAATCTGTAGAATTATCTTCTCCTGCTAATGTCCCCTTCTCCGAGACCTGAATCACATGACTGTGCAGAAAGGCTGGCTTCAGGGGCTGCAGGGATGGCAAAGGGGGGTGAGGGGTGATGCGACACTGTGAAGAGCTTCAGAGCCCTCCCTACAGCCTCTGGAAATCTTTCTCCCACCAGGACTGGAATAAGAGAGAGACCTCAGCTCTAAGTAACTCAAGCCCGCATGTCATCCTGCCGGATCGCATCAAGCTTCCGTAATTAATTAGCTGTGGATAAATCTCGCCTCAATCACACCTGTGTAATCACACCCCACACACTTAGGTTTTAGACTTGGGAAAGGGCTTTACATTTATCTTAGTTAAATTTCACCATTGAAGATTTGACCAATCTTTTAAGTTAATAATAATCTTTTGACTCATGGGCTGTTAGCTCTCTCTTTAGCTAGAGGAATGAGACACAGAAACATAAAACATTTTGCTTTTCCTTGGATTTCAAATGTTGGGGCAAGCAACGAGAGCGAGATTCTGCCTTGTGAAACCAAAACAAACAGAAACAATGTTCATCTTGCTTAACATACTGATTTAGCAACCCAAAATAAAAAAATAACATAGAAGATAACATTCAAATTTAATTCACTAGAAGCTACTAAATTATCATTTAATTTCTATACATTTTACCTAAGATCAGAACCAAATTTTCTTCACAGTCTTTTGCTATTACCAAATGACACGCCAGGTTATTTCACAAAAGTGTTTTCTTATGGGAAGAAAATCATCTTAAAAACTTCTCTGGTTCAAAATGAACTATACTAGACTCATTTAAATATTTACTGTATATATACATGCATGTATACACATGTGTATATATAGGAGCTGTGCCCCTTCACTCTTTATTGATTGCTACGGAAGTATATTTCCCTTTGAAAGGGAGCTCTGTAACTTGCTAAATGCTTCCAGCAAAGCTTGAGTTACTTCTAGCCAAGTTCTCCCTCCTATTCGAGTCCTGGGGGGAGAAAGATTTCCAGAGGCTGTAGGGAGGGCTCTGAAGCTCTTCACAGTGTTGCATTACCCCTCACCCACCCTCACCATCCCTGCAGCCCCTGAAGCCAGCCTGTCTGCACAGCCACATGACTCAGCTGCAAAGATCCCATCTGCAGAGATGGCTGCCCATGCCTCTGGCCACCTCAGGGCACCAAGTGGTGGGAAATAGGTCACTGGCCTCTTCACAGATGGGAGAGTCCCTGCTGCGATTTCTCAAGATCAAAGAGAAAAATCCATCTCACTGATGCTCTGAGGCTCTTCGTAACTATCCCAGTGGTTTCTGCTAGAGCCTGTATGAGATTAAATCTGAATCAAGAAGAAAATGTGGAAAGAATGATTTTGAAGTTTCATGAATGTTCATGATAGGTTTTTACACGCTGATACTTTATCCAAACATGAAGCATATATTAGATGAACCAAGTATTACAAATTTCCTATCATTAGTTGAACGATTCTATGCTCCATGAGAGGTGAGATCATGACTGTCTTACTTACTGCCATACCCTGTGGTGTACTGGTAAATGGCCAACAACAGACTCAAGAGGTATGCGTGGGTGTACATACCTAAGTTTATAAAACATTTTACTGACATAGAGGATGTGTGGCACACAGTTTACAAAATAGAAATGTGCAATACTCTTTGTTGTAAATTCTACTTAGCCAATTGATTCTCATAGAATAGTTTTGCTGATTTTTGAAAACTCTTGTATGTGTAGCCAAACTATAGTTGCAACTGACGAGCAAGTGTAATGCTAACATGAATATGGGTTGACAATTTTAGTTACACTAACTCTAAGACGAAAGTGATACAGTGAAGACATATTAAAACCACTCATTTGTCAAAGCAGTGATGTGAGAGCAACTTCTTTCCTGGATCAGATGATAATTTTTGAACACAAAAAGACTATTTCCTTAATTTTTGTGCTACTCACAATGTGTTAACACTTACACCAAGCACTTTTAAGTTCAGTTTGATTTATTAACATTTTCTTCATCACTTTCTTAAGACTAGACAATCAGCGAAACAACAAATCAAGACATGGTTTGTATTGGTTACCTGCTTCTGTGGTGTAAACTATTCCATCAAGGCCAATCTCAAGCTACCAACACGACATCTCTGAACGCAGAGTTGAGAAGAGATGCACAGTGGTGCTCCATTATGCAGTATTTCCACCATTCAGATACACTCAATGTAAATAACCTCAAGAATGCAGATGATACAGATGGCAACTAGACTTTTGGTGGTGAACCCAATGCAGTCTATACAGAAGTCGAATATATATTGATGCACTATAATGATGTACACTGAAGTTTACACACTGTTATAAACCAATGTAACCTCAAAAAGTAAATAAATAAACAGCAAAAGAACACAGATAATAGTAAAATGTAGTCAAATAATTAAGAAGTAATGCGTTTTGAGTATTTACCACCTTTGTTTCTCATATAATTTAATTGTAAATTTATATAACAATTTTTAATGTCTGTTTTGACAATTAGTTTGCAAAAATTATATTTAATTTTTAACAATATACATATCTTTAATATTTAACAATGGGCTTTCTCAAGCCAGTGTTAACCAGCTCCACTCACCACTGAACATCCCTGTTGTCTGATGAGCACATTTTGGCCGTGAGCACACACTGTCAAATAATGTTGGTTATTACTTCCTATGCCAATATCTGATTGCTGAATTTCTTAATGTCATGATAATAGCTTCCTATATTAAGTGGCCACTAAATAAGTTGATCAATTCATAAGATTCTACTTCTTTATTTGAAGGCAATAAAGACAAGTGACTAAAGGAATCGCTTCAGAGACAGACAAACTGTGTTTAAATCTTGGGTCTGTCACTTACCAGGCGTGCAGAAATAAAGAAATGACCCAAGTTGCTTCAAACTATAAAATGGTGGTAACAGCAATAACAACATTCCAGGCTGCTGTGAGCATTAAGTCAGACATTGTGTATAGTATATGTGCTTGGCATATATTAAGAAGTTGAAAAATGTTAATTGCTGTACATTTTGGATTAGTCCTCCCAATACGTTTATATAGCAGTTGAATTTCTATACCTACAAAATAGAGTTGATCATTCCTGCCTTTCCCACATCTTTTAAGGATGTCAGGCAATGACTCAATAAGGTTTGCATATTACTGTTACTCAGAGAGAGCACGGTCCATCCATGGATTCCAGCCTATTTTGTGCCGCACCCACTGCCGCTGCGGAGAAGTGACTAACCCACACTCAGACTAAAAGTTATTTCTCTATTAGGAAATATTAAAACATAAAGGGATGAACAGAAAAAGAAACATGAAAGATCTTTCTTGGTGAGAATGAGGAAAGACAGAAACTTTTTGCCAATAAAAGAGCAAAGATGTAGGAAAGGATGAAAGAGTTCTTTGTGTTTTCTGCCAGAATGCCATGATTCAGGGAGAGAATATGCAATCTTTGAAAGGTTTGTCTATTTTTTCTGCTTGAAAATAGGAATTGCAGGTCTATGAATGAAGTAGACAGCTATTCCCCATGCACTGCTTATCATCCTCTTCCCTGTGGGATGAAAGATCGTAAAGGGTACTTGTGAAATGTCTGTGAATGAGAAAATTAAAATAAACTGAGTATGTCCTGAGTTTATAGCAATCTTATATTTTTTTTAAGAAATAAACTAATTTTGAAAAGGAAAGATTCAGGAAATATAAACTTCCATAGGTCCAATGAAACTTGTTAACTACTACTGTGTGTTTTCCTTGAGTTAACATAATTAAACTGAACATTTTAGAGTTTTGAGTCAATATGCTAATAATAATAACTGGAATTATAGTATTTGTTTGATTGAATTACACACGACTGAAATATAATTTTCCCAAAATTCTAAATGCATCGGGAAGGTTGAAATCAATACTGATAATAAAATAATAGTTTCTGTCAGTGAGGACTAGAATCTAAAACAAGTCTCATCAGGCAGGTTATGTCACGTCACTTCCCTTAGATGGCAGACTCACTTAAGGACAAGTCTTCTAGAGAAGGCAGTAGTGGCTACGGACTCACTATTCCCCACTCTGATAATAACTTTTATGTTATAACAGTCTTAGAAACTTTCACGAAGCCTTTTCCACCACATACTTTCCTGCCCTTTGACACTCTCCCTATCTTGTAACGTGGTTGCTCTCCTCCAGTTCCTCTGTCTGTCCAGTTTCTACTTCATATTCAACAGCCACCAGAAGTCTTATTTCTCACCTGACATTTTTCAGTATAGCATGAGGCTAAAAGTGAGCTTTCAATGGAAGGACCTGAGTTCAGATTCTGAGTCTGTTGATCTCCGGCTGTGTTCTCTTGACCTGCTAATGTGTCCTATCTCTGTTGCTAAAATGAGGATGACAACAACCTCTTCCTCATAGGTGTACTGTGGGGACTAAATGGTTGGACCCATCAAGTGTCCCAGATGTTGCCTGTGTACACTTGACTTTCAGTGATTGTTAACTCATCTCATTCTTGCCAAGCTCCTGTGTGCTTACAATTCAGATGAACACATTAATACTTATTCATGAAACGTCTGTTATATGCAGATAGTATTGGGCATTGGGAAGACAGTGGTGAATGAGAAAAAGTCCTCGCCATCGTAAAGCTGGTGTTCTACTGGGAGAGACACACAATAAACAAGTAAATGCATGAATATATAATGTGAAGGCAGGTGATATAAGTAAGCTATGAAGGATATAGAGAGGTGTGGGGCATTGGGAGGGAAGGGTCCTCCGAAGAGGTGTCTTTTGAGAAGAAAGTTAAATGACGTACGAAGATCTTGCAGAGGAAATGATGAGGTGAAGAGAGTTGCATGCACAAAGGTATTGAATCAGGAACGTGCTTGCTATGTTCAGAGGTGCAGAAAGACCTGTGTGGCTGTAGAGAAATAATCAAGATAGTGAGAGGAGATTAGGTTTTAGAAATAGGCAGGAATCAGACTAAGGAGTTCATGTTTCATAAGTTAGTTTAGAAGTCATGCTATAGAATTAGTGTTCTAGAATGTCATGATCTGGTTACACCATGTAAACAAGCATTAGAGATGCTGAGAACACAAACTCTGAGTTGGAAAAGGGTAGGATGAAAGGATTTCCCCTACTTCAGCGTGGAATTTAGGAACTCACTGAAGCAAGTGAGGTGGCTTCCTGCTGGTGTGGGTGATTCCTGTGGGGGAGATGTGAGCATCTGCAGAACAGTCCCTCTCGTGCCTGCCATCCGGAGGAGCACTACCCATCAGTCACTTAGTGTCTCTTGATTTATGGGCAAATGCCTTTAGAAACAACTTGCTGGGTGTCTAACTTGTTGCTAAATAGAAGTGCTTCAGTGCTCCAAAAACAAAGTTATCACTCGATAAATGGAAATAAATAATTCTGAAAGAAAAATCAAACAAGGGGAGAAGGGATTGGTACAAAAAGAGCTCAAAAGACTCATAATTTCAAAGGTCTTAGCAAATACGAATTTGTTCAAATCTGCCTTTAAAAATTACATGTACTGGTTTTGAAAAATCATACAGTAATAGAATTAAGATATTTCCAGGAAATCAAAACCTTCGTATTCTAAACATCATTCTTTAATAGACATACACAATCTCACTTTTCTCTCAAAATACAACTATGCAACCCCCAGAGAAACGTGTCTAGAAAGAGTCCCTCTTGGTAGCAGAATACAAATAAATCAATAAATCCTCCCAACATATCTTAACAAACATTGCGTCCATTACCCCACCTTCTTTGGCTTTTTTGTAATTAAATTCCAGTGCTCTCCTACCTGCAGTTTACAGTTCTCTTTGAAGACATATTAAAGTTTGTAACCTCTTATTCCGGAGTGAGTCCTGAGGCCGCCTCCCATTGGCTGTAGCTGCAGGCGGGTGCTTATCTGTCTGCTGAGAGCACTTCATCATAATTGGGCACTACTGCCAGGCTACCTCAGCTGTGGGCAGAAGCAAAATCTTCTGTTTCACTTTTCCAAATTTACGTCTTTTAAAACTGAGGCAAAATGGAGACCAGCATCTTGTATTATTCTTTTAATTGTATGACTTCTTTTCTGCTCAGCCAGAAATATGACTTTCTTGAACTTTCTGGGTTTGCTGCTTTCAGATCTTACTCCATCTAATGAGGTTGAAATGGAGGCATTCACTGGAGAACAAATTCAGCTGAGCTGCACAATGTGCCCAGACTAATGAACATTGGTGTTTTACATTTTCCTATCCTCTCTGAAAATTACAGCACAAGATGCTGGTGAAAATAAGAATGCGTAATATTTCTACCGGGTACGTCCACCAAGTCTAATGCTACTGCTGTCCAAAGTGCCAGGAAGGTCACCCATGAGATAAGACATAGTTATCCTCAGTCTTTTGGCATTCTCTTCTCTAACTCCCTTGTTTTCAAAAAAAGCATTTTAAAATTTGTGTTGCTATCGGTTAGGGTCATATTTTGAATTCTTTTTGCTGATATGAATACACTAAATACCTTTTCTGTTTGGTTAATAACAGAAAACAGTTTTTAGCTAATTTCAATTATGTAAGTATACTTTTCCTCTGACATTTTTCTCTCTGTGATAACATCTCTTAAATAAATAGTTTTTTTTCCTGACGTATACCAGAATTGCATGTTATTATAATTTAGGGTCCCAGTAATAGTGAAGAATTGGTCTCATCTATACTTCTCAACCCTGGCTACACAGTAATACTAACCAGGGAGCTGAAAAAAAAAATATCAATGTTCCAGCTAACCCAGAGAGGATCTGTTATAATTGTTCTGATCAGGAGACAAAGGGTTTTTCTATTTTAAAACTCCCCCAACTGATGTTAATGAGCATCTAGGGCTGAGAAGCAGTGATTTATAACTGAAGGAATGTGCCTTAAAACCAGGAGTGTTTGTAAGGCGATTCATTGATGCACGTTTTGTTAGTTCACATGAAAACCAAAAGTGTTACGATTAAGTTAATAAACGCAATTCCGAAAGCAAAGCTCTTATAAAACAAAAACTTTTAGACAAAAACTAAAGGACAACATGATTTGCTAACCATATGTTTTTGAAAGGGTAGATGCTAAAGGGAGGGAGGGTGAGGAAGGGAGGAAGGAAAGAAAGAAAGGGAAAGAAGGAAGATGATCAGAATACAAAATAAAAGTATTATTTATCTATGGCATAATACAAATTATAGTTTTGGTCATGTCCCAACATTTATATTCAAAATTGATATAGTTTGCTTTTTCTGAATCTGAGAGTAAAAGCAAAGCATTTTGTACGTGAAAAGCTACTTGAGAAGGAGTCTGTCTACCCTTCAGGATGTGTCTTAGCACCTGAGCTCATTGTATATAAACCCATCCAACTGCAGTCACTCAATAAATATCTTTCACTCTCCAAAGTTGGTATTTTCATTAGAATAAGAGCATTAACTGGAATAGACTCAATTTCCCAGCATTCTCCAGTGCAATTTTATTTGTCTGAATTTGAGAGAGCATTTGGGGTGTGTTTTTTTTTTAACAACCCTTTTTTTTGTATTTCTCTAGATCTATTCCTCAGTGAGAAAATAAGATTCTCAATTAACTCTATTTAATCTAGATTTCCTTGCCATAAATCATCACAACAATATCTGCCTATAAACTTGTAGCTGAAAATAAAATTATGTCCCTACCATATCTTTATCACTAAAATCCCAAAAGATAAATTTTGCTTTGATAGCAACCTGACTAGTTTTCTGGCTTTTTGTGCCAGTGATATCAATATAGTAGAAATCTTACTCTGAAGAGGCTGAAGACCAAGGGGAAAATGCAAATTCGGGAATCAGAACATTTTCCGACATGTTCCAACTTGCAACGTGTAAAACAACATGTAAATGTTGTTTTAAAAATATATGTTTTGCTTTTAAAAATATATGTTTATGTGACCAGGTAAATAAGACACATTTCTGTGTTTTATATTTGTCATCTTAAATCAGCCTTCCAGAAAGATTTAAAGAAAAAATTTGGGCTTGTTACAATGTCTTCATGCATGTTCATCAATGTAAATGTCATTCACTTAGAAATTGCCTATTTTTGCACTCTCTGTTGTGAGAATAACAGACTATACGTTATTCTGTGCACTCAAAGTTCCCATGTTATCAAAATGTTCCACTAAACTCTAGAACAGTACTTGTCCAGCAAAACTTTCTGTGAGGATAGAAATGTTCTATACATATGCTGTCCAATATGAACACTGTAAAGAACTTGAAATGTAGTTAGTGCAACTGAAAAGCTGGATTAAATTTTATAAATTTTAATTAATTTAAATTTTAAAGGGCCAGTCCTGGTGACCTAGTGGTTAAGTTTAGCATGCTCTGCTTCAGTGGCCCAGGTTTGGTTCCCGACTCTGGACCTATACCATTCACCTGTCAGTGGCCATGCTATGGTGGCAGCTCACACAAAAAAAAGAGGAAGATTGGCAACAGATGTTAGCTCAGGGTGAATCTTCCTCAGAAAAAGAAAAAAAAATTTTAAAGCTATCTGTGGCCAATGGCTACCATATTGGATAGTATAACTCAGGAAAAAAAATAGAAAAGTTAGATTTTAACTTAAGTTTTACTGTTAACTTTTCCTTAGGCTACAGGGAATTTTGAAATTTTGACTTGCTAAGTTTTTGCAAGAATTTAAGCTTGTGAATAGATTACTTTCAATGGTTGTCTACAATACCTAAGAGTAAGCCATAATCAGTTGGATAACGAAACCAGCAAGACCTCAGCAGGAAATGATAGGTTGTAGCCTGAATGCTAAGCCTGGTGTTCCTGCTACAGAGAGCACCTGGGTATTGTACAGTAAGAGCTTTTACTGTATAAAAAGCATAAAATTTCCTTCCAGATTTTGCTGAATACTTGGGTCTTTTTTCCTTTGATGCATGCCCTTTTGTTTTTTGACAGCCTCTCCCGCTCCCTTGTGAAGAGCCCACATTCTTCTGTCTTCATGTCTTTTTTTTATCTTTTTCTTTCTAAATGGTTTTCCTCACCCATTCATTGTTGCTGCAGCAAAGGGTGGCATCATTAAGAATGTTAATGTGCTTGGTAGGGCACCATTTTATCTCAGACGCCTAAAGCTTTGCTGTCAAAGCGAATATCCCCCAAGATGCTTGATAATTTTTAGGGCGCTTCACTATTCCTTCCACTTCTTCCCTGAGCTATTGCTGTGTGCTAGACTGGAGCAAAATGCCCAAGTGTGACCTCTTCAGAGGCTGCATAATGACACTCTGATTTATAGTCCTCACGTTTCTGTTACAGAAGTCAGACAGATTGAGCCAATGGAGAGTTTTTGTGGTTGGTTTGTTTCTGCCTTTGTGAATTTAAACTCTATTCTAATCTCATCCCATCTTCATTACTTTTTGTTTCCCACATTGAGTTGATTAAATGCCCTTTCAGTCAAAATAACGGAGATCCCCATGTCTCCCTTCAGAAGTAGAGAGCTCCTTCAAGTATATGCGATTCCGCTGTACATTTAACTTGTGATCTTAGTGTGTAATATCCTTTTCTTTCCTACAATTTGAGGCAGGTCTTTCTTTTTTTCCTATCAAACATCTTTTCACCAGGATTTTTAAAAGTTGCTTTTATATCGAATTTAAAAATAAGCAAATTTTATTGTCTTTTTCTCATTAGCTTTGATTGCTTATGAAAATCAAATTTATTAGGGAATATATCATGAAGAACATTGATAATCCATGCCTGTCGAGATAATGCACATACAGTCATGCTCCACATAAGGACATTTTGATCCATGATAGACTACATATACGATGGTGGTTCCATAAGTTTGGTACTGTATAGCCGAGGTGTGTAGTAGGCTGTCCCATCTAGGTTTGTGCAAGTGCACTATGATATTCCCACAAGGACGAAATTGCCTAAGGACGCATTTCTCAGAACATGTCCCCATCATTAAGTGACACATGACTGTAAACAGATTTTGTCTGCCACAATCTTGCCAGGAATTTTATTTCAATGGCTGACACTAGATAAAATCTGAAGATAAATGGAGTATTCATTCTTGATTCTTTGCTTCTGTCAATAATAAAGAAGAAGAAGTTATCACATATTTAGGAGTGACATATAACATTTTGCCATTATGTGTCTCAACCAATAGAACATTGGTAACATTAATCTAGAGTCACTGTAGCATTTCCAACTGTTTCCTTTCTCTCCTTCATGTTAATCCAAGGAGATAAAAAGGCCAAACTAATTAAAATTTAAATTGAGTGAGAAGAAATTATTCCCTGGCCAGGAAATGTTCAGTTGTAACTCTAAGTAAATTTTTACAGATGAGAAATAAATCCTTACAAGTAGGTCTCATAATGGAAACACTAGAATTCTTAAATGAAAGTACTCAAATGCAAACTGTCATAAATTTGTGTGACTGTTATAGAAATGTACTTTTTAATTCAGAAAGTTACCATTTAATTAGTTGTTTATTATAATTTTGGGAAATATTGAAAGATGAAACTTTCTCCTTTCTTCTTTCCCACATCCAAATATAAACATGATATTTGGTAATTTATCATAAGAAATAATCTCCAAAGTAGCATTTTCTTCCAGAACAAATATATAAATCATAATTCTCCATGTTTAGTCTTCTTTGGCTTTCATATTTTTGGTGGCAAAAGACTCTGGCAGAACCATTCTGAATGGAGAAATGTTGTTTGGTCAGATATTATAATCTTCAGCAGATACTCATGAGGAATCAAAACACATAAATGTGATTGAACAGTCTTTTTGAAAGTCATACCCTTTGCCCCAGGAGAATTCTATGTGACTTTCCACGGTGCTGTGAAAAACAAAGCAAGTATTTAAAAAAAAAAACTTGATCTTTGAGAAAGAGAGCAAAGAAGATGAAAGAATAAAAAATACCCTACATTTCCTAACAAGATTTCAATCTTTAGTATTTGATATACAAGCAGGATTCTAAGTCTGACGCTTTGTACTCCAAAGAAAAAAAAATTAAATATAATAAAATCACAACCTAATGTATAAGGCAAAAAAATGGTTCTATGATATGGTCTGAAGATAAGCCAGGAAAAAGTAGGCCTTGAAGGGTGAAGAGAAGGGATTTTGTCTTTGTGGTTGTAAGGAATACTCACACCTGAAAATCAGCAAGAAAAATATTTTATACCGCTTGAAGCATGTCTTCAAATGAGTTTTTTTAAAATGCGCAGATGAAAAGTATTCCAAGTGCTCTGGCTTTAGGAGAATATTGCTGTTTGTGCAGAGTGAGAGAAAGGCTCGTGGATGGAGTGAGGGGAGACACTCCAGCTGCCAGCAAAGGCAGCAGAGTTGAGGGGAAGAGATGCTGGTTTGCAGAGGAAGGTGTGAATTCTTACATGTGCTGAGTTCAAACTGGAGGCAACACTTGCTCCCCCAGGAGGGAATGCCTATGTGGGGCCAAACCTCAGGAGAGGGGCAGTCCTAGGCACAGACGCACAGATTTGGGAGTTATCCACATGGAAACGCCAAGTGTCTGAACAGACGGAGGGACTTAATTTGGGCTGAATGTCCAAGAAAGAATGTCCTTCTTTGGCACTTTTGAGAGGGAATTATTTTAGAAAAAATATTGAAAATACGATTTCTTCCTTCATGGTTGATCAGCCAAGAGGTTTTTTTTCTCTTTGATGTAATTTCAGCCTCTTATGGCAAATATTTCCAGGAAAAAAAAATTACGAAAGAGAAAAACAGCCAAAGAGTGTATAAGGTGTAAATCCATAAAATAGTTAAAGTGATCTTCTTAGGATTTATTTTACAGTAAGGATATATTGTTAGACAAAACTATTATTAAAATGTATTGTCTTAGAAATCAGACGTATTTCTTGGTGAGAATGACTCACCTAAATGCAGACAAAAAGTATGATCCAGGGCACACGAATTTCTTGTGTATAACTTTTAAAACAATTAATGAAATAAAACTTTAATCTGGGTTTTCACTCTATACTAGACACATAAATTTTAAAACTTCAACAAAATCATGACTTGCTACTGATCAACGTGAAACCCATGTTTTTCTTTTTGTAAGAAACTCAGGTAAAAAATAACTGTTTCTCTTGTCATACATACTGCTAACATGCAGCTTTTTATAACTAGACTTTTAATGTTACAAAGCCGTAATGAAGAGCAAAATTATCCCATGTCGACATCTTCGACGTATCTCTCTGATTCTCTTACCTCAAAATTAAAGAGCTATCTGCAGCTATTGTAGGAGCTACTTTATAAAGTAAAGTTAGTGTTATATTGCAAAACGACCATGTCTTCACTCAGCTTACACAATATAAAGTACAAATGGCCCTTAGCAAGGCCATTGGATCTTAGGTTTATAAGTAATAGGAAGGGCATGCTTATCTGCTTGCTCTCTGCTCATCATCAATCAGCATTGGATGGTAAACCTTAGCATGTAGTTAAGTAACTCAGCAGGCACTGAAGTACACAAATTTGGTAGGCAAAGACCATTCTTTCCTTTGACTTTATAACAACAATAGCTTACATTTGGAAATAGTTTTTTCATTGGTTTCCCATATACTATTTTTTAGTATTTTTGTTACAACAATACTAGGAGATAGGCAAGGAGACGTTATTTTCCTCCATGAGGATTTTGTTTGAGTCAACTACGCAAATAGAGCTGCTCAGACTGAAGGAAGGGGAAATGAGAGAGAAATCTCAAAAGATGTGTGAGAACAGATCGTGGAAGTTCCCAAAACACTGGCTGTGCTTGACCGTTGACATGAAGAATCCATGTCAGAGGAATAAACACATCAAACCATGAAGAAAAGCAAATCAGTCATCTTAAGACTAAAATTCATATTCACCTTTTCTTGTCTTTCAGAGGAAAAATGAATCTACTCTTATAAGATGCTAGGTCACTAATGATAAATCTCATATAGCATTTAAATAATCAATAGGCAGTGGCATGAATACACAACGCTTGAAAGTGACAGCACATTCTATATGGATTGTGTACTTCTTTGACGATCAGAAATTACAAGAAGCATCTTTTCCTCAGCACAATTGCCATAGCAATTAATATTTATTTTATAAACACTAGACGTTGTTCTGACTCAGGTTTTTGCAATGTCATTGCACAGAGTCAATATGAACAGTGGAATAATTTATTGCAGGATTTGAAATGACTTCCTGTTGAGGGAAAATTGTATAGCAAATTTTGACACAAAATGATGCACAGATTGTTGCAAAGTCCTTTATATGCCTTTTAATTGATGAGTTGAATACAAAAGGCAACTTTCTTATAGTCCACAAGGCTAACCTGATTTTGGTGACTTCAGGAGTCTTTGGCACTGCTTTATCCAGTATTTTTCCTCAGTGATTTGATTAGGGAAGGAGGGGAGGTGGGGAGGGGGACAAATGGGAAATCCTCTTTGACCACACAGCATTTCTTTGGCAAAATTGAATGCCTCACAGAGCCCACAGCATGGAACTCAAGTGGGAATATTACATCTCTTTATCTCGCTTCCAGCTGCCTCCTGGAGCCACAACAGAGACTATCCTTCAGTTTACTGATCCCTGACTGTCAGCCCGGCTCACATGTACAGCACTGACTATTCGTCTAATACTATTGGTAAAAGAAATAAAAACAAGGCTTTAAAACAATTAAGGAGACTGGAAGGGAAGGTGGCATTAAATGTCTGAAGACCCTACTCTAGCTCCTTCTGTGCATACGGATGCCTGGCTTATTCATTTGTCCATTCATTTCTTTAAAAATATTTAGGGAGTGCTACCACCATCCAAACATTATGAAGACAGATACGGTCCTTGACTGATGCGTAAGTCTTAGAGGCCTAGGGTTTGGATGGGGATACACGGTAATCAAGCACATGGAGGCATAACCAACACACATTATGACAAATATTATCAAGGAAACGAGGTTGGGGTGTGAGAGGAAACAATGAGACTGAGGGTTGGGCCCACGTAAAATTAATCCAGTGGTCTGGGCAGTGGTGGGGGGCTCTCTCTGAGCAGATGGCATTTAAACTGAAATCTGAAGAAAGAGAAGAAAGTAGGTGGCATTCCAGCACATAAAACTTATAAGACACAGAAAAAGCTCATCCTACTTGAAGATACAAAACAAATACAAAGTTGCAGATTGAGGGAGTAAGACCCAAGAAAATGGCACAGAGCCAGGTCAACGTCTTAGAGGTGAGACATTGGTTGTAATTCCTGGTGCAATGAGAAGGCAGCGAAGGCTTGCAAGGAAGGAGAGAAGAAATTTAGGTCACACTCCTGGCCTGCTTGTGAAGATAGATTGCTTTGGGGCCAGAATATAAGTGGCTGGCTAGGAGGGAAGGTGGCTCCGCGCAAAGCTGGCAATGGAAATGGAGGGAAGGGACAACCTGGAGATATTCTAGATAGTCTTTGGAGGTATGATTGATGATGGATAAGAATATTAGTCTATTTGCTAATAGAGCAAAAAGTTAGAACATAGTTGGGAGATCATCTGTCCAACAAATTCAGTTTATCTAGGGAAGGCCCAGGGAGTTTATTTAACTTACTTGAGTCTCGCATCTGAAGAGTGACGAAACCTATAAACCAAGTCTTCTTCCTGTGGTCCTGTTTCCACAGTACCAAACTGCACAATGGATCTCTAGAGAAATAATGTGCACACTTTGAATTATTTATGAATTCTGTGTTAATTAATGTTGATAAATTAATTAAAATAAATGTAAATTAACGCAAAACATATCATTCATAATGTGTTCAAATATTATAAAAGAAAAGTAATTTACCACTGGCAAAAAATCAACATGCTGCTTTATTCTGTAGAATAACTAAAAGAAAACTCCTTGTACCAAACATGTCTAGCAGTCCCTCCATATTTCCCTTTCATCCCTCCTTGCTGTCATAGCCTGACAGCTCCTGCCAGGCGCTCACCTGGAGCAGAGCAAGGAAAAGGAAGACGGAAGGACCTTCTCAGCAAGGGTTCTGTTTGCCTTACACAACTTCAGTCACCTCCACATTGAGGACACTAGGTCGTCCATAGGAATGAGTAGAGAAGGGAGAGAAAGAGGAAGGCCAAGTCCATGCTTAGAGCCAGTAAGTCTTTGATCAAGGATCATTCACTGGTCTTGCAAGACCCTCTTTGAAGATATGTTTATATACTTTTCTGAGCTGGGAATCTAAGCTAGGAAATGGACTCTAAAGGCCAATCTGAACCAATTTAAAAAGTAGGGGTGAGTGACTAAATGTTCTGTTCATCCCAGGGTCTAAGCATTTGGAGGTTTCTCAATAGCAAGAGCATGGCTAATTGGAAATAAGATTTCCCAAGATCTGCCAGAGTCAGCAGGTCCTCCCAGATGTCCTAGCCAAGGTAGTTTTCTTGATATGCTTTACTGTACCTGCCAGGGCCTTGGGAAGAGTCACATGTGGTGAGTCTTCTGGAAAAAGGAAGGGAAGCACTCTGCGCCAACTCTACTAATCACTGTTGGACAGCACTTCACACTTCTGGCTTTCATATTACCAATTTCAATAAAACCTATGAGATAGGTAGTCCCATTTTTCAGGCAAAGAAACTGACTGTCAGAATAATTAAATGACTTATAGGATCATACATACAGTAACAGAGCATGGGTTTGTGTCAGTTTTCCAAACAACAATAAAAGAGACGCTTATTGCACGCCAGACACTGTTTTAAGAACTTTTCTTGTATTATTCATTACATCCTCAGAACAACCAATGAGGTAAGTCTCATTAATAGCCCATTTTTACACGTGGGAAGAAATGGAAGCATGGAGGGGCTCAGTAACACGCTCATGGTTACGGAGTTAACGGGTAGCTAAGCCAGGAGCTGAAGAGAAATCATGTTCTTATTGAGTAGGCTTCACTACATTTATTAAAATTGCAGGTAATTATTTCAAACCAATATCAAATATTCCATCTTCCACTATTATCTCATCCCAATCTGTTGGGGAAGCTGTGACTGGATGGTGATCAGCCAGGACACCAATGACATTTTTCAGTCCAGCTGATCTTCACATCTGATACCAAAAACATTGAAAATGACCATGGTTTATGATAACTATGCTTTTGGCTCTGCTGACAGCATATTTCAATCAACCATAGAATATCAAAGTTGGAAGAATCTCAAGGCAGCAGGACAAGTGTTATCTTTGTTTTTGGTGCAGGCAATTTAGGTCTCAATGGGTTAAACAATGTGTTCAATCTCAAATGGAGAGTAAACGCAAATGATGAGACCCTTTCACCCTTGACCTCTAACCCTGCTGTTCTCCAATGCCAAGCCCCTTCCAGCTCTAGACTTTTGTAACCTGTGGTATCCATAGGAGAAAATCAAAAACGATATCAGGGTCATTTGGTACAATACCATGACGGTATGGAGGAGGAACGATGTTGAAGTACCATGGTAGTCCAACTAAATTCTAAGGAAATTGGGTTGGCCCTATAAAGTTACCCTGAAAATTTATTTAGCTACCATTTATGTTATGTTTATTCTTAAGCTTCAAGGTAAAAGGCATAGCCCCTCTTCTTTTTTTTTTCTTTTTGGCATTTTTGTAGTTTGCATCTTCTCTACAAGAATTTGTAACAAGACCGCCATCATTATAAATAAATATTCAGGTTATATATATGAGCAGATTTTATCCCTTACTGAGAGGATTAAAACCTATAGTTCCACTCTCAATTAGCAATAGATTATCTGTTCATACTTATTGAGTAAATTTAGATTGATAATTTTATAGTTGATAAAATAAAGGGCAATCTATGAAGAATTTCTGTCTTGAGTAAAAGTCAGGGGTAGGTCAGGAGGTGACAAATAAAGGAAGATGGAGAAGGTGGGAAAAGAAAACCCAAGAGCCCAGAAGAGTGATTCACGTGGGAATAGTCTCCTGGTAGCTTCATCAGCAGAGGGAGATTTGGGAAAGATAGAATTTCCATTAACCGTCTGAGACATACCTCTTAGGTTATGATGGCATTACTTCTGAAACTCTCCCTTTCCATTTGAATTCAGTCTAAAACAATAGGTGAAGCAAAGGATACTTTTAGTTAGACAAAGAATTTCCTCTTTGAATGACGTGTTAACACTTTAAACTTTGAAACCACACTCTAACATACTAACCAAAAAAATTCTATTCTCACAGAGTTCTTAAAAATGGGCTCTGACACAGAAATGTCCTACAGATTCCCACCTCAGATGTGGTCGGTTCTCTTTGTGTGTTTTCTAAAGCACATATGATTGTTAGGAGCCGTGTGTGGTCAGAATAAAGTGCCCTTATCTTTCTATATCTCAGTTTCCCCTTTGTAAACAGATGGTGGTAGATAAACACATGCTAAATATATGCCGGAAAGGCATGAACTCCTTTAAACATAACAACCCACAATTATTATTGTTGTCTCCGTATTATAGTCTAGGAAACTGAGATAGAGATAAATAAAGTAACCTGTCCAAGGTCATATACACAGTAAGTGGCACAGCGGGTCTATGAACCCAGGAAGCTGGCACTCTTAAGCACCATGATTGCCACAAAACCTCTTAGTGGTGGGAGGATGAAATGAAACAATGGATGAAAAACACACAGCAATATGCCTAGACACATAACCACAGTTCTCCATTGTGTATCCCAATACTTTAAACAATTATGACACTTGTAAATAATTTGTGTAATATCTATTTTCCCGATATACTGTTAAATGAAATATATGTTATACTTCACGAAGGTAGAGCTATATCCCCTACTATGTAGCATACAGTAGGAACTCAAGAAATAATTATGGCATGAATGAATGTAAGTTTCATTCTCTTGAAATTGCTCTTTTAATATATTATTTAATTTCCACCTACAGCGGGCATGATTTTTGTTAATTTTTTTGTAGAAACCGTTTGTACTGGTTTGCCAGGGCTGTCGTAACAAAGTACCACAGACTGGGGGGCTTAAACAACAGGAATTTATTTTCTCACAGTTCTGGGAGCTAGAAGTCCAGGATCAAGGTGTCAGCAGGGTTAGTTTCTTTTCGGCCTCTCTTCTTGACTTATAGTTGGCCATCCGCAGCCTGTATCTTCACATGGTCTTCCCTCTGTCTCTGTCTAAGTCCTAATTTCCTTGTCTCATGAGAACACCAGTCCTAACGGGTTAGTGCCTACCCTATTGACCTCATTTTAACTTAATTACCTATGTAAAGGTCCTATCTCCAAGTACAATCAGATTCTGAAGTCCTGGGCGTTAGAGCTTCAACACAGCGATTTTGAGGAGACGCAATTCAGCCCATAAAACCACTGTTACATTAACACTTCATTTTTACTTAGAGTGACTTCTAAGTTACATTTTCCAGAAACAGAAATTAACTTTAATACCAGATTTGCCTTAAGAGAGCTCTCAAATTCAGAAACTTAGAAATCTCCTGACCCCTCTGACCTCCATGATGCCCCCCTCATGGCTGTCTTCTCATGACCATTCTCCATCAGATGTTTCTTCCTGCTTCATAGGCACTTGTTTCCCAAAGGCATGTGCTAATGTTCTTCTTCCCCTTCATGCCTCCTTGGAAAATGCATACATTTGTGTGTGTTGACAGCTTCTAGATTTATATCTTAAGCCCCAATCTCTCTCTTGATCTCTAGACCAGGGTGTCCAATGACCCGTTAACTCTTTTCACCCAGTATGACCTACTAAACTTATCCCCTTCCTCCTAAAACTATGTGTTAATATTCTCCTACAATAAAACGGCACTAACTTAACCAAACTAGAAATATAATACTTGTATAGGTTGAATTGTGCCCCCTAAAAAGATATGTCCTAAGTACTTGCGAATGTGACTTTATCTGAAAACAGGGTCTTTGTAGATATAATCAAGTTAAGACGAAGTCATTAGGGTGGCACCTAATTCAATACGACTGGTGTCCCCATAAGAAGAGGAAAATGCCGTGTGAGGACACAGACATACAGAGAGAAGACCATGTGATGACAGAGGCAGAGAGTGGAGTGATGCAGCTGCCAGCATCACCAGTATTTAGGAGAGAGACATGGAACAGTCTCCCTCAGAGCCTTCCAGAAAGCATGACCCTGCCAACACCTTGATCTTGGAGTTCAGTCTCCAGATGTGCAGGAGAACATATTCTTGTTGTTTTAGCCCATCTAGCTTGTGGTACTTTATTACAGCAGCCCCAGGAAATGGATACAGTACTCAGTCTAAAATCCTTTTCTTTTTCTTTTGTCTTCCACATTCAATCAATCACTTCTTGTCCTGTGTTTTATCCTACAAATTCTCAAACTCATCTCCTCCTTTCCATTCCAATGCCACCGCCCTAGTTCAAGCCTTAATCATTTCTTTTTTTGAATATTGCATATTACTTATTTCTCTCTTTCTATAATCTTGCCCCATTTAAATCTATCCTCCATATAGTCCTTATAATAATCTAACTAAAATATCTCTGTATAAGGTTCCCCCTTTCTTAAAATCCTGTATTATTCTGTCACTTACCTTCAAATATACAATAAAGTCCAAAGTTTCTTGCAATGACTTACAAGACCCTGTTTCCATGTCTGATTTTTGGGTTTCATCGAACCCACTGCCTGCTCTGCAATTTGCAAGAACAGCAAATTGCTTGATATTCTGCCCACACGAAAGCACATCATTCCATGACTCTTTATTGTTGCTCTTGTACCGTCTGTCTGGAAAACCCTTTCCTTCTTCGTTCCCTGGGCTAACACCTGTTTATCATCCCAGATTCAGCTCAGGAGCCATCCCCTCCACGAAGGCACATTGAACTTGCCCACACCTGGCCACGTGTCTTCCCACAGCTCCTTATTCTGAGATAGTTATGGTCCTGGTCTCACTCCCCAGTGGACTGAAAGCTCCTTGATGGCAAGAGCCATCCTCAGCCAGCAGAGTGCCTGCAGAGCTGGTGGGGCTCCGTGCAACTGTGCTTACCTGAACTGACTCCTTACCTGCAAATGTCTTGGTGGCCCATTTTAGAAAAAAGCCACGGCACCCATGTCCTTCTGATCTTTCAAACAGCATTTACTGAGCGGACACTACTCGAAGTGCCCTATGTCTAATTCTGACAGGAGGATGAAGTTTTGAGTTAAGTGACTTGTCCAAACCCACAGGGTTGATAAGGAATGATTTCCGCCCCTACACATGTTGCACTGGACCACACTGGCTCTATGTGTTGTGATTTTGACCCCTGCAACAAATTACATCTACTCAACAGGCAGTGTCCCTCTTGTATATAGTTCAGCTCCATCCTGGAAAAAAAAGTCTTATTTTATATTGCTAGCCTGTTCTTTTTATAATCCTCCAGACAAGAGATAATAAATTTGTTCATCATATTTATGTGTCTCCTATGGAGATTTTATACACACACACACACGCACATACACACACACAATGTGCATGCGTGTGTGTGTGCGTGTGTGTGTGTCTGATGGCTTCTGGATTTACATCTTAAACTCCAATCTCTCTCTTGACTCTAGACCAGGATGTTGAACTGCCCATTAGCTCTTTTCATCCAATATGACATATATAATATATATTTATTGTACATGAATCATATGCATCATTTATTAATCATATATGTCTTTTGGGGATATAATTAAGACAATTGCAACAAAGTTATGGCACTGAATACTTCCAAATATTTTTATATTTATTTTCACACTTAGAACTTTAATGTTCCATCTGCTTATATTCTAAATGTGTATTCTAGAACTCACTATTCACACAGTTTAACTTTCTTCATATTTTCATTGTTAAATAAATATTTCTAGTTCTGTAATTTCAAATTAATGAAGTTACTAGTCTAAATTATTTATAATTTATAAATTCTATATTTTGTGTGTGCTTATAACAATGTTCCACAAAACAATCAAGGACAGAAAAATAACAGAGAAGGAAGAAATATTATATATTATTTATATATATAAAATATATAATATGTCCCAGGAATATAATTGGCCAATTATATTGCTCAAATATAATTAAATCACTGAACAGAGAGATGAGATTTACAGTTTTTGTTCCACTAATTTCAAGTGTAGCATTGAAAAACACCCCCCTTCATATCTGTGCTCCAGTTTTCTAAGTTCTGGGAACTCTCTCACCTGGGAGTTTACAGCTCTGCTATCACCGGGCTTGCCAGGGAAAGGAGCCATCTGTCTCCTCCCTTTGATCCTGACAAGAGCCTTGCATGTTATCAGAAGAGCCTGACCTCTGGTCCAGGGCAGCTCCCCCTGGAACATTGGAAACTCACAGCTCTGAAGAGGAAATGGAGGCTCTGCTTTGTAAGCCCGAGACATTCTGATACTTCACTGGACTTGTTGTCCCCATCCTGCACCCCTTCTCCCTGTCCTTTTGCAGACGGCATGTCTGAGACGAGACAGAATGCTGTGACCTGGTACGAACCCCAATGCGAAGTAGAGAGAATCACACAGCAGCAGGCCATGGGGACTCTGGTCTGTGCTTCCACCAGCCTTTCCCACCATGTTGGGCAGACAGGACTGGGCAGAGATCAGAAGAGAAGGAGGCCTGAGACACGGTTACCTATTAAAAACTGCTCCAAGCACTATTAAGAGATAGTGAGCGATGGAATTCATATATGAGATATGTGCTTTTCTTTTGGAATGTTTTCTCTTTGTAAAATGACATCATTCTCCATCATGGTATTTACAAGTGAAGAAAACTCGTTCACATGTCTTCAAAACATGGAAGATGATAATAGTAACCAATGCCTTTCAGAAGGTCATAGACCCACAATAAGTGTTAATTGAATTGAATAGAATAATGTCAATCTCTACCATTCATGATTTCAAATAATTCTGCTATATTTTTTTGAAAAATGTTTGATTAAAAGTATTCTTGAAAGTGGTATTTCTTTTAATCATAAAAACAAACAAATTACTTTGCAGTTGATGCAATGGCTTTTTTTCTCTTTTTTTTGAGGAAGTTTAACCCTGAGCTAACATCTGCTGCCAATCCTCCTCTTTTTGCTAAGGAAGACTGGCCCTGAGCTAACATCTGTGCCCATCTTCTTGTACTTTATATGTGGGATGCCTACCACAACATGGCGTGCCAAGCGGTGTGTAGGTCTGCACCTGGGATCCAGGCCTTCGAACTCCAGGCCAAAGAAGCAGAACGTGGAAACTCAACTGCTGCAGGGCTGGCCGCTGCACTGGCTTTTTCAAAAAGTATGTGCTCACAAACTTAGATTATTTGTATGTTACTGTTTTAGGCAGCAAAGAATTTTAATAGGCTGGAATTACTAGCAAATAGGTAAAAATTAACTAACTACTTTCAGGAATCATTTGAATAATAGGAAGGCAGTATACTTTGATAATGAACATTACTTGTTTTACTGATTTCTAGTAAGATTTCTAATAAGTTATGAAATTATTAATGGCATCATGGTGTATGAGTCAATTAAAGTAGTTAAAGACAGAATTACATAGAAAAAGAATGTGAAAAATAAAAGGTGGATGTTATGTAGATTTTCAGACTTCCACATTCAGAGGAAGGCTAAGTGGGAATTAATTCGATATGAGAATCATTAGGATGAAGGAAGTGGAAACAAAGTGGGTGCGGGAGCTGCACTGTGGCTCGTTAGCATTCAAGAAAGCAGAGCGTTAGGATTATCATGTCATCAAGGCTGTCTGAAGTCTAAGGAAGGGATTCTAGGTGTCAATCAGTCAAACAGTAATTACCCAAAATAGAGATGTCATAGACCAGTTCTTAAGAATAATCATGTTGGAAGGCATTTTAAATTTTTAAAGCATAGGAGAAGAGCTTAATATCTTCCATTTTTTTGCTGAGCTTATGCCTGGATCCAATCATAGGGCCTTGAGGGAAGTCAGTTGTGCCTGCTGTTAGCAAGACCAAATAGCCCTTGGTGAAGGAGAACAGATGACATTGGAGGAGCCTGTCGGGCTGCTTTTCCTCATGACCCAAAATGCTTCCGAGCCCGGGGCCAGCTGACGGAACCTCTGAGCCCTGCCGGGGCTGGCTGTCCAACCTGTCTTTGATGTTTATAAAAATGGCATCCTCATTAAAGCAGAGAGCACAAAATCCTGCCACCTCAAGGACACGTTACCCTTTGTGAAAGGATAATCAGGTCAACGTTGGCACAGACTCCACCATGCAGGTGGTGTCTTGTGCCTGAAGATACAGACAGAGCCACCAGGAAGTTCCCTGGCCAACGACCGGGCTCACCAAAGCTCTGGGAAAAGTCTCTGTTTCCATCCGATTTCAATAGGACACAAATTTGCTGTATTTAAAAATATAAGGAGGAAAGAGAGAAAATGTTTGGAAGAACATGTCGATCTATCTTTAAAAATGAAACACAAGAAGATCTCCACTTAATTGTGCTGGCTACGTTTAAAACATAATATTGGCCCTAATGTTATGGGCCTGAATACTGAATAGTGGAAACCATAGTCTGCACTGCTGGAAAATCAAAGATTTTTCAGCAGTAGACTTCTTTATTTCCATTGCTGTTCCATTTCTCATATAATTTATGTAGTAATGTACTAATTCAAATAACAATGTAATGAAAGGAATGGAATAATAAAATAAGATCATATGGTGTAATAAGATAATAGTATTACATCAACTATAACTCTAATTCTTCATTTTACAAACAGACTGTAGATGTTCTTAATCATAGTATATTTTTTCATCTAGTTTGAAAATGGATAATAATTTTAAAAAACAATTTGTTAGTTGTCATGCCTATTTCATGAATTATATTCTTTGCAGTTATGATTATTTGACTTTCATTTTGAAATACCTATATAGTCAATTTCCCCTTGACTTTAAAAAGGTATGCATTTTTAAATAACAAATAAGTTTAAACAAAGACTTTCAAGAAAAAAGATACAGAAGAAATGATTCTTTCATTAGGTAGAAAGTTGGATAATTTCTAAAATGAAGGCTATGATTCTATAATTTCATTTCAAGAATAAAGTATTTTTTAAATATAAGGGGACGTAATTATTGTTTACTTCATTATTTGGTGATTTATATTGGGAATAACAAGCACTTTGTACGTGTGTTATTTTAAGCTCTCCCCTCCCCCCGCCCCCTCTGGCCTTGTGTGGGAAATGTAGTTGTCCAGGCACTGAATTCAATTTAGCCGGTATTGACTGTTGTTCTGCTCTTCCTGCCTGAGATCTGCTTATGTAACATGTAGCAGAGCCAGAGAGAAGTACGTCTTTGTGACTCTGGAGGCAAATCACTTAAAGGGTATTTTTGTCCTGTTTTATGCCCACAAATTATGTCTGCAATTGTCTGTTGGGGGAGTTTTCCACTCAGATATCTATTTCAATGCCCAAGAAAGTTTCTTTAACTCAAGGTTTTGTGGGGACTAAAATGGATTGAGAGAAGGCCGTACCTTCACAGCTTCTCCTAAATGGTTAGTGGTTTTCAGATATAGCAACTACACATGCTTCTTGTTTTAACTTGCAATCTTCTCTCACTAGAAAAAGACAATGCCACCAGCTATAGGTGACTATGAAACTCTCCTGCCGTGGTCTCTTAGCTGCGTCCCGCCTTCGTCATTGAGTATCACCTTTCCCTGTGTGGTATTTCCACATTTCTTCCCGGTCTATGCCGTTTCCTGATACAAGCATTCAAAATACAATATGGAGAGGAATCTCTGTCTTTACATTTGCACTTGTTCAAAGTGTAAAATTCAAGCAAATCTCTTTTAAAAACTATTGTAGTTGGTTTATGTCACTTCTTAATGGCATAGAACCAAAAGCTTCCCTTTGAACTTAAAACACTGCAAAAGAGAAGCGGTATATTGTAGCACAGAAGAACGTGGGTTCTGAAGCTAGCCTGTTTGGGTTCAAAATCTTGCTCTGACACCAACTACCTGTGTGATCTTGGGCAAGTTACTTCACTTCTCTGAATCTCAGTTCCTGCATCTGTAAATATGGGGCTACGACAGTACCTGCCACATGGAATTATTTGGAGGATGATATAAATCACAGCATATAAAGCATCTGGAACAACAACTGAAAAAGAGTAAGTGATCAAAAAATGTAGGCTCTTTTTTTCGTCGGTTTTATTAGTTTCCCAGGAACTATGCACAGTCTTTTTGCACAGGGCTTTAGCTCTGTGTCTCAGGACTCTGCATCCATCTCAATCATCCTTTCAGCCTAGATCACTGATGAAGTGAGAAATACTATAAAAATAATGTAATTTCCTAGATTGCAAGCACACATCTAGCGATCTGAGCTTATCAAATTGGTAGGTATTGTGGCCCTTTTCCAAAGATGGTGGGTAAGGTCAATGGGATTAGGATGATGCGTTCAGCTGATTTCTAGGTGTGTCAGTGAGGCTAGGGGAGACAGTTTAGAACCTCAGAGAGAGAAGGAATCTGTAAGATTGCATCACTGTTTCCCTGTTCTCCCATATTGAGATCTCTGGTACTCTCTGTAACGTCAATGACGCTATCAAGATATCCAGATGACTACTCTCTGGGGCAGTCTTTCCATTATCAGACAGCCTTACTGACCAACTCCATTGTTCCTCCTATTTTCTTCTTCCTCTAATGTCCACGCCAGGCACCATGGTAGGAATAATAGGGCATGCCCTCACCCACCTAATTATCTTGACTTCATTTCCAAGTGCTTGCGTAAATGGTGACTGCAAAGGAGGAAATGGCCGTGATTTGTAGGACTGACGTACATATCTCTCCATTCTTCCCAGACCTTATTTGTAAATGCTTAAATTTAGATCAAAGTGCTTGATTGAACTTGCTTATTATAAGTGCCCTAACTTTCATAGTTGTACTGACACACTTCTTTATACCCAGCCATTTCGAACTCTATTATTAGAAAATGAAAAAAAAAAGAGTAAAATTGTTTAAAAAGGTTAGACTACTTTCACATGAGCTGAAACATCAAAACTTTGTTGCTGCCAGGGATGCTGTCTGCTGTCATCAGTTAAGCAGAACATTTAAAAGATTTTTGAAGGGCATCTAATATTTTCAGTTCTCCTTTCCCTTTCCCTGGATGGCATAGCACGTGGTTCTGTGTTGCTCTTTTAAATGCACAGATCAGTTTTGGTACTCAAAAATCACAAAAAAATTAACAGCTCCCTCTTAAGGGAAAAGAACTTTTTGCATGCTCTAAAACTGCTTTTTTGTATATCATAATCAGAAGACCTTAAAGAACAACTACCAATAAAACCAACTGTCATTGGTTGACAGCACTGCTGAGAAGCAAAGAGGTGAAAAATATAGGGCATCGATTTTTTTTATGTGGAGCTTTTCCATGTAAAGGCAGTGTTTTTCTCGTCTGAAATTAATGCAACTTCAAATGTTCACAATTATTCCCAGCACAGGAAGAAGAAAGAACCACCGATTGTATGAACCATTAAGAAAATCACAATCTGGCAGACTTTATTCTCCAATAAATTATACCTGTGTAATGTTTAAAATCATTAGTATCGTGGAAGACATTTGAGACAACACAGACAAAAATATGCAAACAACTGAGGGAGGTGAAGCTTTTTATTTAAAGATTTTTGTGTCATGTGGACAGTCTTGGATCTCATATTCATTCTTCTAATCCCCTCTTGACTCTGCTCTGGGCAAATATTTTTATAAAAACTGTATTTGCCAATTTTCCATTTCAAATACATGCTACTGAGCTTTCATTTGGTAAATTGCAAACCCTTGAATCTAGACTCGCCCACAGCTCTCCCTGGTATTTCAATACCTAAGACACCCTTGGTGGTTCATTTCTGCACAGCCTTGCCTGGCTGGGGGCCTTTCTCTTTTACTTTTTCCTCTCTAGCTCTCTCTGTTTCCCTTCCATTTTTCTTCATCATGTCCTCTTTGTATTCCTCACAATACCTACTGGGCAAGCAATAAATATTTATTATCTTGAAGTTTGTAATTTTCCTACTTAATTCGACTATTTTTTATAAGTTGAAGGGCAAAAAAAAAAAAGCGAAACACCCAAACCCAAAGAGAAGACATATAGACATACGGAAGTAAACACAATACTGTCAACATATTCACACAAAAAAAGACTTAAAGGCTTTTTCACCCCAAAGGGCAGCCAAAAATAAAGTCGCTGACCTTATTCTGTGCTTCTAGTCCATGTGCATAGATATAGAAATGCTTTTGAAATTCAAGGACATATAGAGATGAAGGAGAGAAAAATCAAGAATGTAAATTTTGTGAGTAGATTGTATCTTTTCTTATCATAAAATCGAGCATTTCTAGAGTTTTTTTAGATTGAATCATACGAAATGGGCATTTTTGTATATCAAAATGGTTGAATATCAGGAATTCCTCAACCTAATAAAGTTAATACGCTCGTGAAATAATTTTAATTCAAAAGTGTTCCTATCCATAGAGATAGAAGGCTGTGTCTCCGTGACAAGTTAACTGCGGGCAGTCAGCAGCAACTGACACATTAGTTCACCGCAATCCTAATTATCTTCCTTCTCAAGGGCAAAATCACACGAGGAAGGACTTCCCTATAAAGTGCCAAATCTTCCCTCACAGAACGGAACAGTGTTTCTTTGCTCTTCCTTTTTTCTTGTGTTCACTTGAAGCTTAGCTTGGAATCTGAGGCAAGAAAAATAGTTTTGCTGAGGCAGCAATGGGAAGATAAGTGAACCTGGAAAACCCCTACCTGGCAAATGAGCTTTCTTGAGCCCAGGGTGACTTTAATTAATGTTAATGGAGAAACCTCCTTCAAAACCCAATTAAGCATGTAAATGTGTTCTTAATGATCTCTGCTCCCTGAGTCAGGGTGTAGAGAGGGGAATTGATTTAACACCAGGAATAAAAATATAAATGTTCATGGGGCTGGTGTGCTGCCTTTTCTGTGGAGGCTGTGCTTTCACTTGGTAACAAGCCTTCCTCCAGGTTTCTCACAAGCCCTGAGTCTCCGTGGACGCCTCCCCCCGCTCTCTTGAACTATGCCATGAAAAGGTTAGCAGCTGAGCCAAAGGCATCCCTTGATGCATAATAACAGTTCTATAAAGCACTTTTAAAATACAAACAGACTTTGAGTACCTAATTATGCCGCAGGTGTTGCTCGTCCCCCAGCATGAGGAATGAGCCTGACTCTCTATCACAGGGCTGACAGAATGAAAATTCCCCGTCCTCAGAGAGAGAACGCCTTTCTCCAGCAGCACTGGGTCCCCATCATCATGATTGGTATTGATTTTGGATTAGCGTGTATTTCCCATGATATATTTCCTCACAAAAATTTTTTAAATGAAATCCAAGATGAATATGTTCACCGAGGTTTACTATTACTTCAAAATAGTTGTGTACGTGTGTCTAAAATTTGGTTTATATTTTATCTGAGATATCTCTGATTCAGATAGGATTATGCTGGGAGCTAAAGGCAAGACGATATTATAAAATACTATAAAACATTCACATGACACAACTTTTATGACGCTGATTGGCTTGAACCATAGAAGATAATCGATCTCCAGAAGAGAACCTTAATAATTGAAATGGAGGGTTTTTCACACAGACAAGCAGAAGCATCATCAACCAAGCCTCCAAAACGTTTCAACTTGTATATTACCCTCTGTGTTTGATGTTGTTCCAAATAACAATATAAACAATTCAGAAGGACTGAACTCTTTTAGGCATATGTTTGAGACAAATGTGACAACAGAGCATACTGAGTGGTTTAGGTCAGAGCTTCATCCCCAAGCAGAGCTATACATTGAGCTTCTGGGCCTCTTTCCCCTGTGATGATGGGAAAGCCTTTTCCTGCCTGCTTTCTCTACTCTTCTAAACTGAATTCTTCCCACCCTTCTACCTCTTTGAGATGCAAGATCTTCTAAGATCATGTATGTTTGACAGTCTGATTTCACTTAATTAGACTGTCATCTTGGCAATAAAGAGCCCATTTCAGTACAAGGATAGGAGCTATGTTCACAATTTCATGCTACCTCACTACCTTTTATTACATATTTTTTAAACAGACTATAACAGATTGTAGCTGCCATTGACCTTCATTGAGATTAACCTTATTGATATCACTGTTTATCTAAATTAACCAAAAAATACAGATTGATCAATAATGGTACCACTCCCTTTAGCAATGTATCTGGCATATGCTCTTCACATAATAGATACTTAGTAAATGTTGGTGGAATAAGTTAGTAACAAAAGGCAATTCGTTAGTTCTACCAGTATATATTACACATAAAGAGTTTACATCCTGAAATATGGGTCTTTGTCCACACATACATTAGCAAAGTCTTATTAGACTTGATTATATTTTATTTTTCCTTACATGTATATGGTAATTTTATCCTTCCTAAAATCCTATAAGGTTGGTATTACTAACTGAAGCTCAAATAAGCTAAGTGCAAATAAACGCACGTTAACACATCTCCAGTCATAAATGCCACTGCTCACAGCTTCCCAGGGATCTTCCTCACTTGAAGGACTCATCTCGCCATTCTGTATTCTTTTCCCTTTCACTGTCAATCTCATCGTATAAAACTGGCATGTATCAGGGAGGTCTGATTGTTTTAACCATACTTGCTTGTCTATCAAGTCATGAACATTGCCAGTGCCATGCAGTCTTGAATTGTGAAATGGAAAAGACGTCTCAGAAAAGCAGTTGCTAGAAATTTAACTTAAAGTAATTGCCAAGAACATTTGATCAGAAGGTCTGAATTCATTCTTAATCACTGTTTTAATGTTTAAAAGCCATCTACACGCATGGTGTTTACCAAACCTTTTCCCTGGAAGGAGTTTTACACACCTTGTGTCTTGAACATCTTTAGCAGCTTGCAATAATCAGACCCATTCAACAACTCTTCAGAGGTCATGGCACAGGGCTAGACACTGAAGGCTCTCTAGAAGGATCCGACAGAGTGTTGTCCTAATGAAGAGTCTAGTAGGTGAAACACTGCCTTAACACGACCGTTTTCAACGGAGAAATGAAGCCAACCACAAAGCAGGTATCGCGTGGCTGACAACCCAAGTCAGAACTGCAGGATGCAGAGGCATCTGTGCTGCTTGGCTGAGGGTAACTGAAGAAGGCCCACTCTCTTTCTACAAAAAATATTAGGAAAACTTTTGCACACAAGTCAAAGTCTTTGTAGAAGTACACAGTCTATGTTTAGTAAAGTGGAAGATATATAGAGAGATCGGAGCTCTGACAAATAGGAAGAGAACTGTTGGAGATGAACTGTGTATAGCCTCAAAGAACTTTCTAGGCTGCTCTGACAGTGTGCTGAATTGCTCAGCCTATACTTTTAATCTGTTTGGCCAAAAAGAAATCTCCCTACATGATGCAGCACGAGAATGTCTACATACAATATGAACCATGACAAACCAACCACACTTTTGTGCAGGTAAAATATCTAGCAGCCGTCATCTACGTGGTGCAGCTGCATGGCCGGGTGCGTAGGATCTGGAGACAGACGGCCTGGGGTTTCAATTCTGGCTCCTCCACTCAGCTTGGTGACTTCGGTCAGGGATTTTAACTTTCCGGGCCTCATTTTTCACATCCGTAAAGAAAGGAGAAATCTTGCTATCTACCTCAGAGCTACTGCGTGTGATTCTTCCTGCAACAGCTTCTGGCATACAGCAAGCGCTATGGACGTGTTAGTGGTTATCTTTGCTTTTGCTCATCATGTTGGCTTTGTAAGATCTGAAATCACTGATTTGCTATAATCATCAATATAGTGCTTCAGATTGATAGTGATTATGAAGTCAGAAATTGATGTTAAAATGCTTTAGATTAGAGGTCTGTGAAATTCAAACATCAGGATCTTATGTGGGGTTTTTCCACGGTGAATGAGAGCCCCTTTAGAATGAGCTCTTAGATACTATGAGAAAGAAACAGATTATTGGCTAATTTTTCACTGTAAAAGAAGCCATTTCCATCTGAGTGTTTACACATTCTAATAAATATGCAATTAACATTATTTTGCTATTGCAATAGAAAATGTAAAAGACATTTTCTGGCTAAAACTGATTTTAAATTATGAAGAGCATCTTAAATTCTAAGGAATATAATCAAACCATATTTTTGCCAGGATTTTCTGATTCCTTTACTTGATGCCATAAAAACGGCACCCCTTTCTGATGGCTCAGACGCAGAGGCTTCCCTCCCATCAGTTCTCTGGATGCTCTGTTATTTCCACAGTGGTGTCTGTTTACATTCAGGCACTTGCTGGAGGGAAGTCGCTTCCTTCCAGCTCACTGACCCTGAAGAAAACAATCTTTATGAAGGGGACTAAATTCTGTAAAGACTATCAGAGTCGGAGTTCTACCCAGGAAAAAAAAATGTAAGAAATGTTCACAAACGTGGAAAGTACTTAGGTGTTTTTATTTTTTAACTTATAAGGAATAGCTCAGTTTCAGTTCCACTGTAAGAACAACAGAGAGAGGCTGTTTTTTCCTTGATGTGATAATGGAATTTGGCCAACTGTAAAGAAAATGTATGTGTGTGTGTGGTGAAAGTATGGAGAAAGTGATGGTTCTGTGATGTGTGTTTTTATAGCTGTATGCAATGAGGCTGACATAGTGAAATAGTGAAGGCTCGAACAAAGCATCGTTTTATGTTAAAAACGTATTTCTGACGGCATGCTAGGCTTGGGGTAAAATCATGTGGGCTAAGAGTGACATGCCTGCCACAAATGACTCGGCAGTATCTGTTTGTGCGGAAGGAGGAGTGGAAGGTCTTCCTCCTGTCCTTGAGTTTTATGCTCTGAAGCCCAGCATTTGCAGGGGTGGGTTGAAAGAGTCAAATAGCGCATATTTACATCCTTAACTCTGTAAGTAGTATGACAGTCATTTTTCTCTAAGATATACACAACATACTTGGAGAATAGGCAATGCATTATATTTTACTAACTTCATATTACAAATTACATTAACATATATAAATGCATGACATTTTTACTACGGAAAGTAAATGGAACACAAGGACCACCCGATTAAAAACTGTCTTAGGAAGTGTTTTAGGAAGTAATTTGAAAGTCCTACCTCTCAAATTAACTGTTTGTCTTAATTTGAATTACGAAGGCTTTGTACATGAATGAATCTATTTCTGTTTTACCTGAAACATCTTAATTTTATCACTTGAAAACATGTGTTTTCTGATTTCTTAGACAATAACATGACCTACAGTGTTCAAAGAATACATTTGGCTTCATCTCAGTGTTTACTGAGGAAATAGAAAAACCTGGAAAAATTCAGGAAGAAAAATGTTTCCCTGGGCCAGCCCCGGTGGCCGAGTGGTTAAGTTGGGCATGCTCCACCTCAGTTGCCCAGGTTTGGCTCCCGGGTGTGGACCTAACCACTCATCAATGGCCATGCTGTGGTGGCAGTCCACCTACAAAATAGAGGAAGATTGGCAACAAATGGCAGCTCAGGGCAAATCTTCCTAAAGCAAAAGGAGGAAGATTGATGCCAGATTTTAACTCAGGGCAAATCTCCCTCAGCAAAAAACAAAACAAAAACAACTTTCCCACTTCTGCTGTCCCAAAAGTTGGCAAAACATTTAAGAATGCAGAAAGGAGTTATTAACAATGTATCTTGATTGAATTCAACAAATGATTTAATTTTCTTAATTTTCACAATATGCCAATAAAATTAGTATCAGCTGTGACATATTTGTCTAACCTACTAAGTCTGCTAAGTTATACTAACCAAAACAAAGAAATAGTAGTGTTTTCTACTGTTATTGCTACTAAAAGTCAGCATCAAGACATCCAAAATTGTACTCATTAGCCCAGCTTCTACTGTTGCCTTTAAAAAAGTGCATCAGAGAAAATGGATGCCATTAGTTTCTAGATTTAAAAAATATATAATAATAATAATAAAACGTTGGTCAAGAAAATAAACTCTACTAAACAAGAGGGGTTCCCATATGCCTGCTTCACTTGCCGTGGCCATATGGACTCACTTTCAGCCTGTGTATTCATGCTCTCGTTAATTCATTCAAGAAGTAATAACTGAGTCCTGCCAAAGGCCAGGCCCCCCACTAGTGGAGTATTCATCGATGAGTAAAGATAGACAAGTTCTTGCCCTCATTATGATTTTTGTTTTTTGTCTAGTTGGTTAGATAAAATTCATTAAAATTTTCTTGAACATTTCAAGCAAGTGTTCAGTTTTAAATGTCTGTGCAATATAATTTCACAATTTACATGATTTTTTCCATACTTATAAAGTTTACAATTTCCTTTTAACTTATCTAGGCTTCTCATAAGTAGGGTGTACACACCCAGGGCATATGCAAGTTGACCCACTGGAATGTGACAAGAAAATATTTAAAAAATTCTATTTATAGTTATCATTTATTGTTTATGTTTTGTGTATGTTTTGCAAAGTGCACCTTATAAAATAGTTCATGTGTAAATTTTATAAATAAATATTTATGTAAGGGAAATATGCTAAAGTTGTAAATGGATGGAGTGAAAAGTGTTTAGCAAGTACTGTTCAAAAGATATACAATTTAGTGTCAGTTCTGTATAGTTGAACAGGTGAATAAATTTTCATGTGAGAAATAATCAGGCAGACAGAAAGAGAGAGAGAGAGAGAAGGAGAGAGAGAGAAGGAGAGAGGGGAAGAGAGAGAGTGGAGGATTTAGGACCGGCTAGGAAAAGAAGCTTCCTCATTGGTGGTAGCTGTTACTTCTAGTGATAAGCAATTTTTTTCAGACACAATTTTGGTTCTTTCTTCATTAACAATAGTATTACTCATGTCACCAGTGCTTGGAGTTTCAAGCACCTGTGAATACAACCACAAACACTGTGATCCTTTGCTGTATTGAAAATCTTTCACTGATGAGTAAAATGCTTAACAGTTGCTGAAATATCTTATTGAGATATGAAACAAAATACAAAGTGTTGAAAACGTGTGACTCTCCTAAGCTTACCCTCCGAAGAGATGTTTCTCTCAACCCAGGAACAACTCTACGTGAACTCTCAGGACTGTTTATTTAGACTCGACTATGCGCACAGTAACACACATTTAGATATGGGGTGGGGCTGCGGGGTAAATGACCAAAGATCTAAGCCTGACTCTGCTCTTCTCTGCTGTGGGACCTTGGCCAAAGCGCCGAAGTTCTCTGCGTCGTAGTTTCCACCTTCATCAAACTGGAAGCCCACACACACCCGACGTAAATCACACATTGAAGACATCTGGCCAAATAAGCGTGTAGAGCAGATACGTAATTATCCGCTTCCTTCCTGCGGTCTCCCTGCTGCCCTTTGCCCCTCCTTCTCTTTCCTGTCACAGGCACGTGAATCTCCACCCCATTCCTCCCTCTGCCAGCCGTGTCGCTCCGTCTCAAGGACTGTCCCCTTCTCTTCTCATCACTGATTTCTGCTTTCCCCAAACCAAAGCGCCCTCCCAGCAACACACGGCCCAGCGCATCTCGCTTGTCTCCTTTAATTTGAGGATACTGCTGTTGATGACAGGAAAAATGTCTTATAAGGAAATTTTTAATCTGTCCTCCACTCCTACTCCCAAGAGCACTTGTCTACTACCAGGCCCACAGCAGGCTCTCAATCAATAACTTAGGATTACGAGACAGATCGAATGATACCTTGGAAGCCAAGTTCTTAGAAATCACTTAGCTGCTTCCGTTTTATAACACGCTACAACTCTGTATCCTAATCAGACTTTTGAAGTGTACACCCTGTGACTTTTTAAAGCTATAAATTCTAAAGGATCAACGGCACATTTCTGTCTGTCAATACAGACGACATTTAAATAAATAGCATGTTTCAAGGGCCGTGTGACACGTGACACTGCTGCATTCCCAGGGTGATGATTTGTTCCTAGGCTACAGAAGGAGCTGTCATCTCTTCCTGTTCCTGCTCCTCGCCAGCAGGACACAAGATAAAGCAGAAAATCGTAATGATGGCATGGTATTAGCCGCTAATTGTTGAGTATCAACTCTGTGATGACCAGTCAGAAGTGCTCACATCCGTGGGAGAAATCAAGAATGTAAAGAGCTACTCAACCAAGGGGCAGCAGCACCTTCTTTGAGCAAAGACACACTATTGTTGTTTTAATTGACAACTGTTTTGAATTTGATATTGGCAAAGCCAGGTTGCAGTCATGCATTGCTGATACAAAAAGGTCCTGACCAGATTAAAAAGAAGCGGAAAATTTAGATATATACCCAACGCATTTCATATTCCAGTTCTAAAGGTATATGGCTATATAAAACGATCAGTTGTTAGTTAATTAATTTTATTTTATTATTGGAAATATTCCATATTTTACTTCGGGTTCTGTGACGAAGCTATGCCCTAACTTCTTTAGACCTTTTTTTGTGTGTTTCTGTTAAGTGAGGCAGTTATAGTATGTCCAATTCTGTTTAGTTTTATGACATCTGCATTTTTTACTGAATGTACTGATTACTTATTATAATTTTACTGAATGCGTTGGTATTTTCTAAATATAGTCTAGATTCCAGATTATAACACTCATTCATTTATTAATCATCAAGCGCTCCTTGAATTCCTATGAGTGCTGCAAAATAAAGGCAGTCTACCATATTCACTCCTCTCCTTTCCTTGGTGAATATATTATCCCTTTATATGCTTAAAACTAGGTTCAGATTTATCTACAAACTCACTTCCATTTCTCTTCAAAATGTTGATTTCCCACTTTTTAAACTCTTTTCAGTATCCTTAACTTGCTTAAGGTATGAAGCCCCAAACTGAATTAATGTTGAAGCATTCACGTGCTGTCTTTTTAAAGCTCTAGTTTCTAACAGGATCATTGGCCCTTTTACATTAGGGAGTAACGGACCAGCTTAAATACGTGGTATATTTAAAGGACCGGGTGACATCTGACTGCTACATTCTCCAGGTATTGGTTAGCTGATAGTCTACAAAAGAAGTTGTCATTTATTCCTGCTCCTTTCCAACTTGAGAAAGGGCTGTTGAGAAAACAGCAGTGATGTCGCCCCATGGCCACACTCAGAAGTAGTCTCCTGAAGGAACCTCCTTCTTTCTAACGCCCACTTGCAGAGCTCCCACCATCTTTGTCACCAACATGATAATCTGTGAAGGCAGCTCATTAAAAGAGATCTTTCTTGACACTATTAATAAACAAAAATTAAACTGAGTGAGTTTAAAGATCTAATTGGCTTTATTCAATGATTCATGAATCAGCGAGTCTCCTCCAGCAAGCAGAGAGATAGTCCTGGGAGTTACACAAAATGCAGAGTTTTTCTAGGAAGGCGGATAGGGCAAGGAAGTTATTAGCAAAAGAAAAGACAGGATTACTTGGGGCCAGGACATCTCTTTGGCAGGAAGAGACAGATAAGGATTTTATCATGCAGATTGTTACTTCTCCCTGGGGTGTGGTGAGGGGGCGCGCTGCGGGCTGCAAGATGCAGTGGGCCGGCATGACAGATAACCTCCTTGGTACTGACCTATTCCAGACTGGTTGATTAAATTACATTTCTGGGGAAGGTCAAAACTGTAGTTAGGTTAGGTATTAAATCTAGGCTCGGAATCATGGGCTTTAGTGCAAGTGTCACCATTTTGGGCTTGTGGTTTTCTCTTTAAGAATGCCAAAAGAAACGGTTGTTTACTGTGAGCTTAATACACCTATTACTATCATATTCGTTTCTGATGTACAGTAGGACTTTTTTAGAAAGGTATCAGTTAGTGTGATCTGTCTGCCAGACCCTTTTTGCCCTAATCCCAGCCATAGCAGCTTGTCCTTTCAAATAATAAGTTCCGAACAAGTTGGAGCTCTGAGGGCCTTCCACGAGCCCTATGCATGAAACCACATCCTGCCTCCTTTTTTGCAGAAATCCTTCTCTGCTTGCAACCCAACCCCATACTGTGCCTCAACACCCTAACCATGGCATCTGTTTGGAAAGAGAGGTTCAACTCATGAAGTGGGCTTTTAAAATTTTATTTCCTTTGGATTTATTTGGCCTCCAATAAAAAAGTTAGCTGATCACTTCAAAAGGGATCCATGGGATTTAGTATTTTAGAAGCTCATCAAGTTTCATGGTTTGAGTCTCTGCTCTGTGGGGATCTCAGAGCCAGGGGGACTGGCTCACACTAACCAAATCACAAAGCAGTGCTGTGCAGACGTGAAGGCCATGGTATGAATTATCCAGTGAGAATTCCATGGAAGTTAAATTTCTCCCAGGTACATCAAGGGCACTGGGAATACCAAGTGCATAAGGCCCCTTTACAGGAGCCTAGAAGGGGAGGCATATGAGGAAAGAGTGTTGCATTTAGTGTAAGTCCGTAAGAAGTGTCCATTTCAGAGTCTTGAGAGGCGAGCATGTCGGGGAAGGCTTACAGATGAGTCACCCAGGATGGGTAGGAATCAACCAGACTAAGGGATCTGAGAAGGAAGTGGAAGCAAGAGCATGGGTGGAGGGCCATGGAAGGCATGGCACGTTTAGTGACCCTGCTTGTCACTCTTCATGGTAGAAGAGCACAGGGTAAGTGTGGGAGGGGAGAGAAACGAGGCTGCAGTGCTAAGCAGGACAAGGTCGCAAAGCTCTGAATCTAGCCAGCAGTTTAAATTTTTTCCTGAGTGCCGTGGAGAGGTCCTGAGTGAGTTAAACTGGAGTGGTGAAAAAAATCAAGTTAATTTTACAAAGATTACTCTAACTGCAGTGAGAGAACAGCAGAGAGGAGGAGTTCACCATGAAGGCACCAAGATAGGTCCATAGGTGCATCTATGTAGTCACTAGGGAGTGATGGCAATGGCGGGAACCATGAGACTTTCCAAAGAAATCAAGAGCTTTGAACAGGTACTAGAGATATTTAGGAGGTAGCCTCACCAGGTAGGGAGTGGTGATTAAACAGTTGTGGGAGAGAGCAGAAGGAGGCATCAGCGATGACTCCCAGATTTCTGACATCTTGCTTTGCCCTAAAGAGAAGATGCCGAATTCCACTCTGGACTTGTGGAGATGGAGATGTCAAAGGGCACTGAAACAGATGGAGGAGACAGTTTATAGGTAGATCAGAGGATCGAGAGAGAAAGAGAAAGGTGCACTGGAAATAAAGATTTAGGCTTCACTACTTTAAAGATGATAATTGAATCATGAGAGCAGATGATTTTCCTGAAAGAATGTGTACAAGAAAGTTTAGAGCCTAAGGGATACCAACATTTCGGGGAGTGACAGAAAACAAATGAACGACAATAATAAAACAGTAAGTGAAGAGTGAGGAGTGGTCAGAGGAGTAGAAGGAAAACCAGGATAAATGGCGTTCCGATATCCGGGTCCCAGCATTTCAAGAAGGAATTTAATCAAGAGGGCTCAATGCTGCCAAGAAGGTCAAAGAAGAAAATATCCAATTTTAGCAGCTGGGTTTATCAGCAGAGAGGCCAAGTTGTCTAGAAAGGATAGTTTCTGTGGAGTGGTTCGGGCTGATGCCAACTCATAGAGAGATGAGGAGGGAAAGGAAGACAACACAAGGAAGGCATTGAGAACAGACGATGCAAGATGTGTGTTAATAAGGAAGAGAGAGAAAGAAGCTCAGGTGGCTTTGTGCCCCTCAGATAATGCTGGGGACACACTGACAAATTCTTCTCTGGTTTCCCTTTTTCTGAGCCTCTTGCATCCCTCTTGGATGGGAACATTCTCTATTCAAGAAAGCTCAGTCATGTTGCTTTGCTCTTCATTATCGTTACCATGATGTGTCTGTGGCTCTCCATGATACCACATCTGACTACAGACTGGGAGCGGGCTGGCCCTGCCTTTTTCAGACCGATTTCCTCTCCTTAGTGGATGGACCCTGGGGCTCTGGCCCGGCAGTGAGAATGGTTTGGGTGGACTTGAAAATGTAGGGCAGCACCAGGAAGCTTGGGGAGTTCTGAAGTTCAGGGGATCAGACCAAGTGTTATAACAGGATCCCGAAGTGGGTCAGCAAACAGAAAATAGGAGGACATTTGCATTTTCTTCAGGAAATGGAGCCAAGACGTAGCCCTGGAGCACAAGGTGTACTGACATAAGTCTTTGGTGGATCAAGGAGGCTGGTTCTCAGTACACAGTCCGTCTCTTAATATTCGTCCACAGATGCCTTAGCTCATCCATAGGCAGAGACTTTTTTCTTGTTTCCCTCTTAGAATCTATCAGTATTTCCAATTCCGGGTGCAATGCGCTTTAACCAGACGCTGACACAGATATAGAAAAAAGACGACATTCAGATATATGAATGTGAAATTTATTTTGACTTCCACCTCCACTTATAATTGTAACAACATGCGTTCTGCATCAAAGTGCATTAGCCTGAGGCAGTTGCTGTAGCAGACTATTGCTTACATAACCAATTGTTTCACCTCCACACGCTAAAAACTCAGGCCACAAATGCATTAGAGCTGCCAGAAAAGGATCTAATAAAATGTATCAACATGTTGTAAATGTAAAAGGAGTCTGTCCTCACTAATAATTGGGGGAAAAGGGAAAGTAACCTTCTAATATGAAGATGACAACCATCTTCAATACCTGACACATTTCTTAAGAATAAAAACTTGCAACCAAGATGAGACTTTTTCAACAGGTTAACATTTATTTGCAGTATAGACCCGCTACCTGGTGCTAAAACATAGATACAGATTTGGGGGAAGGAGGCAATTGAAAAGGAATGAGAATCTCAGCTTCTATTGGGAAAATATTAATCTTAGGCATTTTGTGAATGGCTCTCTGCAGGATTAGCCATAGTCATATGGAATGTCCAGAACCAAGAGAGGTGATGAGAACCTGACATGCTGGCGGTCATTTATTACGGCAATCCTGTTACCTATGATTATTCAGGGCACCAGGTATAACTTCTAATGACTAATATGGTGACTGTCTAAGGCTCATCCTTGTGTCACATAAAGCATTCTCTTCCAGAGTTCCATAGCTGAGCATCGCCTCCCAGAGTCAGGCAGCAGGCAAAGGACCTTCTCTCCATCTCCTGAGGGTTTCACCTCAGCCATGCTCGCATCATTGGAACAAAAATTTTCCTGAACACTGAGAATTATCTTTAAAAAATATTGTCTTCATCAAGAGTCTGGAAATGAGGTCGGCAGACCACAGCTCCCTGGGATTGCCCCTCCTGTCCCCACCCTTTGTTGTCCTCGCCCACATCTTCAGATAGGCCTGCGTAACCAGGGAGGCAGGGCAGAGAAGTCAGCCCGAGGGGCATGGCGGTGGACCTTGCAGCCTGCTGTGCGGAATCACAAGTGAAAGTTTGGAAAGCGCAGTTCGGAAGTGAAGGCACTTGCAAAAAAAGAGGCTATGTCGGAAATGAGTGATACTCAGGTCATGCCTTCCAAATAACGGGGTGCCTTATTGAGACAACGGCCTGGGGGCCAGCGATTTGGCATTGCCATCGACTGTGACCTTTCCAGGCCCCAATTCCCACTTTAACATGAGACGCCTGCCTGGATGATCTCGAGGAACTTTTCTACTCCGGACCACCGTGCCCTCAGAGACCCAGACTTCTTCACGTTGTCATCAGTTTCCACGTCCTCTGAGAGTTCCACTTACCAGAGTTCCCAGCGAGAAAAGCTCTGGCCTGGCTGTTGAGACCTGAATTCTACTCGTTGACTACTGTAATCTCTCTGTAACTCAGTTTCTTTCTTTGTCAAGTATTTCCCAAACACCTCGCAAGGATGACGTGGGGGAAAAAATAGCAAATGAGAAAATGCTTTGGTAGAAAAAGAGAAAATCATTTTCCAAATATTAAGTAAAAATGACTTTCTTGTTTAGGCCATTTTGATAATTTCGTCTGTCCCTTTCTAGGCTGTAAGTTGAGAGTATTTCCTTTGTAACTGTGGGATGGGCAGCAGTCAAGCAGAGTTTTTTTCGTACAGACAGTAGTCATCTCCAAGGGCCACAGAGTGGAGGTGAGAGTGGGAGAATGGTTCATTTGAGTTGTCCTTCATGAGTACAATTACCCGGTGAACATAACTGCTTCTACAAAGAAAAGGGCACAAGCCCTTATGAGGGGTGTGGGTGCATGTAGTGTAGCCATTAATTTGTCACCAGAGGCCTGACACATATTTTTGTCCCTTCCCAAAATTATTGTTCAGCATCATATAATCATTTACAGTATTTAGTGACACCTAGAAAAGCGATTACCTAATATTTCTCTATGTAGGAGAAGGCTAAGCCATCATAAAAAAGATTTCTGACCTCCCCTACACCATGGAGTTCTTAGGAAAGAAGACAAGTATATTCATTTTTCATTATGTGCTTTTGTTTGAAAATCCTTCAGTACCTTTAAACATTAATCTTCTTTCTTTAGCTTTATGCCACTGCAAAACATCTAACTTTTTCAACTTCCCTCCCTCAAAAGATCCTACCAGGATATTGAAAAATGTCTGAGAGCCATTTATTTCTCCCACTTTCCTAACACGAGAATCTTCTGCATAGCGTATTGGCAAGAATTATCTTAACTCTATATGAGTTTTTCCAGTTACAGAGAAGTTAGTACCTCACAAGACAGCCCATTTCATTTTCTGTACATCTCTTCTGGCAAGAAAGCTCTTCTTCCTACCATGCCAATATTTACCTGTCTGTTTTCTCTCTTGTCTTTATCCTCTGATTTCACATTCAAAAAAGCTATTGGCATCAGCACATAGCAGCAATTGCCTCAGATATGGAGGACGACAGTAAGGACCTCATCTTTCTTTTTCTGCCCACGAAGTTTCCCCTGATTGCTTTCTGACATATTGCATCCCAAGAACTAAAATTTTAGAAAGTGTTTAAGACTCAAGTAAGGAATATTCCATTGCATTTCAAACATCCAGGACTTACATCATAAGAATTGGTGATGCACTGAAACGGCCAAAGAGGCCCTTAGCGCCACACGAAGATCCAGAATTCTGCTGGCAGCCATGCAAATTATGACCAGTCTTCTTCATAACTGTTACGTGATATCTATAACGAATGCTTTGAAGACTTATTAGCTTTTTAAGTAAAAAATCTCCAAAGGAAACATAGCTGAAATAGTATTTAAGGAACCAGAATAAAAATGGGTCAATTCCAATGGGGTGATGCTATGGAGGTTGGGTGTATATCCCAGGAGACTTTAACATGCGACGCCCCGTTGCCTGTGAGAGAGGAGAGGTTGTTTCTTCAGATAGGGTTTACAGGTACAGGATGTGACTTGCTTTTCAGAAATCATTTTAATTTGAGTAATTGTCCAAAAACAAACTAGGAGGAGAAACAGCACAGTTTGGCCCATAAAAATATGTGCAATTCTCTGGAATTGCACAGGAGATAAGGGAAATTTTTGGCTGTTAGAACTGTATGTGTAAACAGACTCAATTTCCTCTAGTACCCGAAAAAGGAAATCAAAACCAGAAATTACAAAAAAGAATGGTCTACTGGCCATTCTTAGCTCACAGCTCAGTTTACAGCATAAATGTCGTATATCGTATTACATATTATGCTATATTACACAAAGACCAATGGCATTTTGGCAAACATCGACAGCTTCCCCAAAGTGTGGCTGGGAAAGCATTCCACTTTTCATTCTTCTGAAACTGATGCTTTTAGTCTCTTTCTGGTGGCATGATGGCACTCCCACACCCTCCACCTCTGTCAGGGGGCCCTCATCCACTCGCCTCACCTCATTTCCATGTTGAAATTTAAGAAATCTTCAGAGTTTCCTCGGCTATTGTAGTATTTTTTCTAGCAATTTCCAATGCACACTTTTATTTTAAGACTGTTCAAAAGACCTGTAAAAATTCTAATTAGTTGTATATTTTCCTATCAAGTTGTATGGTGATTATGAACCATTGGTGATAGCAAATAAAATTACTTTTAGCTATCTAAAATTATATCTGAATTTCACATGTATCCCATTTTACCGCCACTGAGGCACCTTTGATCAAAGAATAAAGTTTCATTTTGATCAAACTAATAAAAAGTTATGAATAAAAATTCAATACAATCTCCCTTATGCCAAATGGGCGTTGACCAGTCACTCGAAATTTCAGTGCTGATTTCAGATTAATACACAAATTCCCTTGTAATTTCAGAAGTTCTTCTAAAAAAGAAGTTTTCAGATTAAACATAACGTAACTATGAACAGTACAGGATTTGGAATCCTACAGAACATGGGTCTGAATTCTGGATTTTCGACTACTTCCATTATTAATTGTTATTCTTATGCAAAGCATGACTAATAGTTACTTTCTAAGTGTGTGCTGAGAATTATATGGGGAAAAAATGCATACAACACACTTAGAATAGAGTACGAAGTTGATAAATATTCGCTATTGTTCTTGCTATGATTGTCAAGTATCTATGACCTCCTAGTGTTCGTTTAACTGTAAACCATTCAATTTTCTATGTAGGACATAGTGGACAAAATCTTATCTGAATAGCATTAACCCTAGAAACAGCTAAACAGAAGCCATCAGTGCCCAGGGTCTGGGAAGTACCTTACTCACGGGGGTCTAGACAGTTGTTGGGTACTTTTGTCATTGTTTTAGTTGGATTCAGGTTCAGCTTGTTTCCTTATATTAGAAAAAGGTGTTTTTTTAATATTTATTTTCCTAAATAGCTATCAAAAACAAAAGAGATAAATGAAATCATAATCCTTTTACGTTTTATTCAATCAAGTAAGTACTTAATAAATATTCATGTGGATCACACAGCATCTCGAAGGTCCAAGGTGTGGTTCTGGTGAGGTTTCCTTTCTCGGCCTCCTAATGACACCACGGCGTGTTATGTCTGATCTGGGTGGGTGTTTGCGGGCTTTCAGTTGACAAGATATTTAATTCATTTGATGTGAGTCACAAATTTAAATGCTCACTGCCACTTGTTCTCTGCCTTTGGAGTTCAAGCTCTAACTGGCGGGCATTGTCTGCCCTCCTGCTGGGCCATCGTTGTAAAGGACTCAGCGCCATCTAGTGCCCATTGAAAGCACAGCCTGGAGCTCCCTGCTCAGGGAACTGACTCACCTTGCACCCTGCAGGAAGTAACCACAGTGTGTCACAGTCAATAATTTCTTTTACTTACCCTACCTCTGGATTTTGAAAACTTCAGATCCTGAATAACGCTGCTGTTTTTCAAATGAGCCACGTCAAATCAAACGCTACATTTCCTTTTGCATTCTCTTAGGGGCTCAATCAAATAATGTTTTGCTCTGTTGCAAAGACTTGTGTTGCTACGTTTTTATCACTTGCATCTGGCAATGTGTAAAGATGTTTTCTCAAAATGAGAATTTTCTTATGATCCGCTTGAAACCACAGCATGCTTCTCACAGTACAGCATGTCCTTTATTGGAGTCAGAACTGTTGTCATCCCTCCCTATTTTTGATTCTTGTCTTTTTTTTTTCAGATTGTCTACAAAGCCTGGCTGTGTTCCCAGTACTTTGAAGTCGCACAGTTTAACTGCAGAAAGACAATTCCTTGCAAGCAATACTGTTTGGAGGTTCAGACGAGGTGTCCGTTCATATTGCCCGACAACGATGAAGTCATCTACGGGGGACTCTCCAGTTTCATCTGTACAGGTACAGCGCAGGCCAGGGTTGTCACCAGCTTCTCCTGCTGGCCCTGCTTTCTTATGTGCTGTCGATTTCCTTTGTTGTTTCCTTCCACTGATGTCACCTTGAAGATACAGCTGGTAGTTTTCCACGCTTTCCTTCACAGAAGCCCTGAGACGACTTGACTTGGAAACGCCACGTTACTATAGTCTGCCTGTGACCACAACCATTAACTTTGTAAAAAGATAATTCCCAGGGCAAAATATTGGCAATCATTGGATATGCTTAAACTTGACTTAGAGTAGCTTGGGCTCTGCCTGCATTCTCTTTGCATTACCTAAGAACAGATCATGTGATAAGGCTAGTAAAATTAGGTTTCTTTTTCAAATTGTAACACATTTATGTCCCTAAGTCTATTTTCTGAGAAGTGTTCTGTTACTTTACCTTAAACAAGTATCAAGAGCATAAAGAAATGTCTATCTATTTGTGTGTGTGTAGGGGGTGGTATTAGAGACACACAATAAAGGCCAGATACAATTTTATCTTCTATTTCCCATTAACAAAGTTTACTTCTTTCAGTAAATGACTCAGACTAGGCAAAACACTGGTATTAGCTTTCAATGTCTGGATATTTATCAGCATTACAAAGTTTAGACACAGAATAACAGGTAGAGGAGAAGAGTAGATTGTTATTGAAAATAAGTGATGAGAAGACAAGTGAAAACAAGACATTTTGCCATGGAGGTGCCATAAGCAGAGTTGTTCTGCATTCTCTCTCAGTAAAAAAGTCCATGCAATATCCTTGTAACTGTGTGGTTTGCACAGTAGCATGTTTAGTTTTCAAGCTTAAGGATAAAACACCATCATAAGCGTGGAGAAACATGAAAACCCTCTTCTTATATCAAGCTTTGTGAAACTCTATTGAGATCCTCAACATGAGAATTTATCAGCTTCTTTCTAGATCACTTATTTGCACGCCTGTCCACTAGCCGTACTGTCCTAAGCCTAAGTGATAAGCTATCAAGAGACAGTCCGCCAAAGTTCTCCAGTAAGAAGCTGGCTAAGAACTGGATGAGTCTTTCTTACGCCGCCCAGCCTCGCGGGAAGAACATCTGCCTGAAGGTTAGGAGACATGGGCTTTCGTCCTATTTCTGTTATGCATTCTCTCTGCGCTGCCATTTCCTCCTTAGTAAGTTAGTAATAGCAATACCCTCATGCATCCTCGCTATGAGGATTACTGATAAGGGAGATGCACAAGGTATGTCGTCAATAGGCTATAATAGCTATTGTGCAACGGAAAGTGATTTGGGGAATGTAACACTATTTGCCAATCATTTTTGTTACTCCCCTGATTGGATGCTGCAATCATTTTTCATCTAGCTCCTCTCTGCTGGGAAGACAGAGTGAGAGCAAGAGGGAGAGAGAAAGACAGAGAATGAAACAAAGGGAAAGGAAGGAAGGACAGAAAGAAATTAATCTTCTTCCTTTGAATCTGAGCCCAAATACACCAGGCACAGGCTATTAATTTACTTGATTTTCACATAAAACTTTTAATAAATGGTTGTCAAGAAAAGGCATTCAACTCTTTACTCTGGGTTCAATAAGGTGTCCATAATTTTAGGACCTGCAAAAACATATGGTATTTTAAATAAAGCTTGCATGTTTGTTCATTCACGTGCATACAGATTTTTTCCCTAGAGAAGGTCAGCAGCTTTCTCTAGGTTCTCAAAGCAGACAACAACCTCAAATGGAGGGTGAGGTGTTTATCTTTATCTCCTCCCGTTTCCTGGTCTTTTATCTGTATGTATGAATCCGAAATATAGGTTTGAATGGCCGTCCCCTTCTTGGTACACTTTCAAGGCCGTCAGAAAACTAACGATGGGACTTAATCTCTTTCTGCACAACATGAGCAGCAAGTCCACCTTATATTTTTAACTGTCTTCGAGTTTTGTAAAATCAGCTTTTTCATAGCCAAATCTTCACCGTTAAGGAGAAGAGACAGCAAAAGGGAGATTTGTCATTGGGTCCAGAGAAAAATGCCATTAATCTTAGCAGGTCTCTGGGAAAATCTCGTCACTGAATATTTGGGAATTTAACTCTTGTTTCACCACTGTCAGTTGGGTTCATGTTCCTTTTATTACTAAACTTCTCAAAATGTGCAGAATAAATTCTGAAGGCATTTTACTCTGAAGTTCTGTGAATTTTTTTTAACAAAACAGGTACTAATTTTCAGATTGATCCTCTTTTCTATGGTGTGACACTGGCCTTCTTGAAGAATTCTTATCTATCTTGATGACTAGCAGCCGCCACTTTCCTCCTCAGGTCACAGAGGTCTCTTGAGTTTTGCTGCCGTACCTGAACAAGAGAGATGTTTCTACTGAAGCTAATCACTTGCTGCCTGTTCCAAACGCAGCCCCCAGAACAGTTTCCTTCTGGGAATAAGTCAGCACAGAGAACAGCTCCTAGGGTCCATTGGTCACATCTATGGAGCCAAGTGGCTTCTCACACTTCCAGGGAAACTAGCAAGACTTTTATATATAGCATTTGTTCCCAACCATTGTCACAATTTTTAGAGGCTCATCTCTTACAGATAGACATGAAGATCCAGATAGCCCACCTTTTAGATAAGTTTAGAGTGAACGTGAGTTATCTCAGATGACTTTATGCATTTTGAATGAAATATCTTCTGTACCCAGGTACAATTAGACTAAATATAGTAGAGAAGGTAGAGTATTTTTACTAGCTTCCCAGTTGGCTGCATACAACCCAAGGCCACCTGGGATGGCAGGCTCATAGCAACTTTTCATGTTCACAAGTAACATCAGGTCTATCGGACTTCTTCCTCATTGAAACAGGTATGAGGACAATCACTAAACACCATTCTATTAAAAGCAACTGACAAGCAGGTTGGTCTTAATATTGCCTCCAGTAAGCCCTCTTTATAAAAAAAAAAATTATAAGTAGTTTATTTCCATTCTATGTGCAGAAACTATAATCATTTATCATCAAGAGTTGAAGAAATAGATGGAGTTTCCTTCAAATTCAACATATTTAATTATACTGGTTTCCTTGCTCTTCGAAATACATCCAAGTCACTGCTTCCAGAAGGATAGAGAGCCGTCTTAGAATCAGCCTCGAGCAAGTGTTCAGTAAGCACATAACTACATGTGGCTCATTGCCAGACGTGGTCCAAGTGAGGACCAATTTTGTTCAAGGTGCTTCTCCACGGTGACAAACCAGTGGCGTGGTGAAGATTTTTCCTTAGAGTCCTCTGCATCTAGCCTTCCAGAGCTGTGGAATTACAGGGCCCCCTCATTCTTCCTCTACATCTAGGCTTAGTCAATATTTACTGATTCTTAAGATTCCTGTCATCCGAAAAACAGTGCATCTCAGGGGCCAGCCCAGTGGCGCAGCAGTTAAGTGCACATGTTCTGCTTCAGCAGCCCGGGGTTTGCTGGTTCGGATCCCGGGTGCGGACGTGGCACCTCTTAGCACGCCATGCTGTAGCAGGCGCCTCACATATAAAGTAGAGGAAGATGGGCACAGATGTTAGCTCAGGGCCAGTCTTCCTCAGCCAAAAGAAGAGGATTGGCAGCAGATGTTAGCTCAAGGCTAATCTTCCTCAATAATAATAATAATAATAATAATAATAATAATAATAATAAAAGTGCATCTCATACCTCAGGTTCAGTGAACCATTTAGAAGGTTCAGAACACATGCAATGTCTTTAAATAATCAGGAATTACTTATAACTTTGGTAAGAGTTATTAGATTCGATATTTGGTGCATCATTTCTTTATGATGCTTGCACTACTTACTGATGTCCTAAATTTGAATGTTTTAAATTTTTATATTTTGATCAGCTACTTCTTGTGTGTATGATCCCTGGTAACCCCATAACTTATGAAAAAACCTGAAATATCTGAGAATCCATGTCTATTGCTATACACTGTCTTTGAGGATGTTACAAAAGGTCATGACCAAATGTTCTGACCCCAAACCTAGATGACAAGAAGAGCGCCTCCTTGTATGTTTCAGGAGACAAAGGAAAGACACTTTGCCTGAGATCTCTCTTGGCTTTTCTGTTAAAGAATAAAACTGACACCTTACTGAAGGAGTGTTTGAAATATTAATTAGGGAGAAATTCTGAGGCACTTTCCGGGTGAAGCCCGTCGTTTAATGTTAGGCATTATTGAGCTGACATCTTTCAAGGTAGATTCTGTTCTCACGCTCAGTTCTCATAATGCGCTGCTATTTTAGAAACTCAGTTTCTTCATCTTTCAAGTGAGGGGGTGGAGTGGTTTGTGGATTCTGGATGTCAACCCATCATCATGGTAATTATTCGGGTTTCCCCTCTGCACACTCCCTCGCCTTATTCGAGATCCCCAGGAGAAATCCCTGATTGCTTACCTGTGTCAGCGAGCCAACATTGAGAAAACAGAAGTAGCAGAGGATCACAGGCGCGGGTGCTATGGTAACAAACACGAAAATTGCCATTTGATTGATAGGTAAAATAGACTCGACTTGATCCGTTGTTATATTTTTTCATAGAGAAACTATTGAAAGAAAAAATGTAAAAGTTGGTTTGCTGGGGGTTACTGACAATGGAGATAAAACATATTTTGAGAATTCCGCATTTCATTTTTTAGCTATGACAAGAATCAGGTTCTGTTTCTGCCTCTTGGGGAAATACTGTGGGAGGTTGTTGTCGGTTGAAGTGACACCTGATCCTGATGTGCTGGAGGAGGGGGACTCCTGGTGGCGAGGCTGTGCTACTGCAGGGGATCTGAAGGAGATTCCGGCCTGCAGGCAAGAGAAGTAAATAATCCGTAGAGAGGAAAAGATGGGAGAAAATACTTTGATATGCATATTGATCAAATTAGAAAGGAATTTTTTTTAATGTGTTGTGTCTTATAATTCACATGAAAGAGTTCACAACTGTGAAAGATCATTTCCAAAATCCAGTTCTGACATGACTAGGGAATTGATAAACATTTTAAAGAAATAATATAACATAAAAGACTTTCTCATTAAAGGAGTGTTTTACTAGAAAAATCTGCTACCCATAGATTTTAATTTGGACGTCTGTGATATTTTCAATTTCTATATTTTCCCCAATGTGTGAATAGGTTTCTTTATTTTCTGAAATGCAGGGATTTTTTCTGAAAAAAGAATAATGAAATATCACTTTAGCTGAAGTACCATTTGATGTCTTAAAAAATGTTTTAATAAATATATCAAATATTTAGGCCAAAAGAGAAATGTGAAAGGAGATGGTATGACCAGAACAAAATAAAGAAATTTTAAAATAGGTTATAAGAAAACTGTTAAGTAGAAAGTAGCTACTTCATGTGTTTGGGATCTCTTCTTCCATTAAAACACTGTCCTCTTTGGGGTTTATTCTAATTTATATATTTGGATCTGAGTTCACATCATCATACCTAAGATCGTCCTCCCTGACTTCTACCCCATATGTATTATCAACAGTTCAAGTTCGCCTGGGGCAAAGGGGACTAGCTCAGGGAAAGAGCTCTGGAGTAGAAACGAGGATTCTGCCGGTAGCAGTGAATCTTGGAGCATCACACCATCTAGGTTTCCGTTTCAAAAAGTGGCTCACAGGGCTGGGCCTCTGGGATACTCAGTCCACCGGGTGGTTGAGAGCAGAATCCTGAGTTAGGTGGGCCCTCCTCCGGTCCAGCAGGCCGATACCTGTGGAAGGGCCAAGCGCCGTCACTCCAGAGGAGGGTGCAGATTCCCTGCTCGTGTGCGTTGGGAGAGAAAGACATCCGGGTCCATGTCAACCTGGAGGCTCCTTGCTACAGAGCCGGGAAGAACTTATGGATAAACTTGTCTACCTCCAGGTTTGCTGATAAAGCTGACCCTACCTGCACAAGATTGCACACCTAGGCAGACTTCAGGGAAAATCTAACATAGCCCAAGCTGTCTTTCTGCATTTCATCTCTATGCCTTGCCTGATCCGAGAGGAGAAATGAAAGGGATTAGACCATGGAGAGTTGAGGAAACTAGGCCTGGAGCATTTGCATGGCCTGGAGTTGGGTCAGTCCCAGGCAGTGTCCAGTCGTGACTGCCGTGAGCCCTGAGCTTGGTGCTCCAGGGAGCCCTGAAGGGCCAGGCCCAGGCCATTTGCTGGCCGGTCCCCATGTAAGTGAGCGCTGCAGGTGGACTGAGCAGAAAGCTGTCCTCCATGATGCCGCCTAGGGAGGGTCTGAGTGACATCTGTCCACAATGCCCTGTTAACCCGCAGCAGGAGTGACACTTACCGCGTCTGGCAGATGTGTCTGGTCCTTTCTGAGCCAGCTAGGATGGACCGCCATCCTTCACTCAAGCCGGAAATATTGAACGCTACCCTAACAGGGGGGCAGTGCTGGGTACCTGGACAGTGAGTCGGTTAGTCTGTGCTTAGGTAGAAGTTGAATCAAAATGTTAGAGATCTTCGTTTGGAGCAAGGAGGAAGATAAAATATACATCGTTATACATGTTTCCCAGAACACTGCGTGACGGGTAAGACTCGGAAGTGCTTACGACTGACATGGTAGCAGCTGAAGCCAGAAGCTAAAGGAAGAATTCAATTCTGGAATTTCAGTTTACAAAGCATAGCTTTGGACAAAGAGGGATTTCCCAGAACAGGTGAAATCTTATTCAGTGAAGGTGTTTACCTGCTTTCTCTGCAATTACACGTCTCTGTGAAGCATTTGTCCCCACCTTGTAGCTGTTCTGGAGACTGAAGTGCTTTGGACATTACAATTCTCTCTCATGATTATAAATTCAGTCAGTTTTAGAACAAACTCAAATCACAGAAGCCATCCAGTCGGATGTTGCTCTTACATAGGATTAAACAGAGCCGACCCTCACCCTCTAACCTGTTATTCCAGAAACAAATATAGCTCCATGTTTCCTGGCTGTTTGTCCGGAGTTTGTATCACTAGTGGACTGGAAATGACCAGTCTGTCCATCCTGAAATTGGCCTGGAAGCAGTTTTCTTACTGCAGGACAGCAGGAGAAAGTCTGCCAGCGCATGAAGGAGCAGATCTGTCCACGGCTTGAAGTCTGTGCCACACCGTTTTCAATAGTTCCACAAATGTGTCCCGGTTTCGTGACATCACCTATCACACTGAAGATGAACATTACAAGTGCCTACCTGGACCATTTTTTTCTGATGAAAGAAAGGAGAACTGTCTGGCTCACTGTCCTCTGGAAAATTTTGTGCTTACGTGGCTGACTTTTTCCGTCAGATTAGTTAGCAGGTTTTTAGGTTACATCCATACAAGCAAATGAATATATTAGTGTGAAGGGTAAAGACAAAGATCCAAAGCCTCTGAAGTGCTGGTGTAAATAGTTGTGAATCTAAAGGGCCTTCCACTTTGCGTTTGGTGTGTTTGTGTCCCAGGAGGAAATAATGCATTAGACAAATTCTAAAGTGGAAAATGAACCAATTTTTCTCAGTTTTGAGATCTTGTCTTTGTGGTAATTTGGCTTGAAATTACCAGAGGAGATGGTTATTGTTAGTCATAATTTCTAATTTATCAGATGATCATAATGTCTACTCTTTGTATTAAATGCAGAGTTTTCTTCAAATTAGTGAAATTTAGAAGGTCAGTTTTTATACTCAAGATGCAGTCATATTTCAAAATGATTTTTAAAATTTTCTTTGGAAATAATTTTTATATTGTGCAACATTCTCTTTGTGCTTTGGGAGATTTATCTGAATGTGTGTGTGCACGCACACAGATATATGGCCATATATAAAATATATTGTATATAATTAATTTATATATGAGATTCACATATATACACATGTAATTATGCACATGTAATTAAAATAGCTAAATTTTACAAGTAATGGAGGTGATTATAAGAGGAAATGTTTTAGGCTTAAAAATTGAAAATTGAAAAAATTGAAAATTGAATATCAGTTTTTAATCATGGCTTTAAATTAACTTTAAAGGCAATTCCAAAAAAAAAAGGGCTGAGTCCAATTGGAAAGGCAGCACAGACAGAATAAATGTGTAACTTTCCAAAATGAAAGCTTGGAAATACAAAGCCCAGTGGAGAATAGAATTTCTAGAATGCCATTACAAGACAACAGTTTTATTATCTTTATTACCGTATTGCTTGTATTGCCTTTCAGCCCCAAATGTGATATACTTTCTCTTTATTTATCAGTTTATGTTGTCAAAAGGGTCATCAAATGCGGCAGAGAAAATCTGGAAACTCTGGCTTCACCACAGATGCTCATTCCAACTAGTAAGGGCAGGGCTCGTGGGAAGTCCACTATATTCCCTCCTTTACTGAACATTTCATTATCAGAGGGGGAAAGCAAGCTTTCCTGGAGTTGACTTGGGAGCATTTGCCATGATTGAGTCTTTCTCGGAAAGCCCCAGGAAGTCCAACTTCCTCCTTCCAACTTCAGGAACAAACATCGCAAGGGAAATTAAAATAGTTCCAATCACAAGGAAAAAAGTTGTCCTGAGATAGGATCTGTTACTTGTAATTCTTACAGAGACCATTCTAAAATGTGGAGTCCCGTTCTGAACGCTGCAGAGACAGACTGTTACGTCTGATCTCTCCTAAGGCCGATTGTATGTGCAGGCAAATAAAGTCAACATTTTTACTAAAAATATCGTATCTTAAAGGCCACTTTTCAGGAACTGGATGCAAAACCTAAGTAGTTCTCAGCAGCTCTCTTTTCTCTTGCAATGTAATGTCTACCAACTGCCCCGTGGATGTTTCACGGCTTGAGCATTCATGTGACTGTGTCCCCACCCCCTACCCCCACTGCTCTTCCATTTCTTAAAGTGAATATAGAATTGCCACTGACTTCGTATATGAATAGGAGATAAATCATGTGACCACACTAATGTCACTGACTAAAGTGGCTGATATCCGCAACACTTGAAATAAATTGTATTTACTTATTTTTGAATTGGTAATCATGCACATGACACAAAATTTAAAAGATGTTAAAGAGTGAAAATTAAACCAACTTCTTCCCACTCCACAGTTATTGGTTAGCGATTTATCACAATTTATTTAATCAGTTTCTGATTAAATGGTCATTTAAGTGATTTCTAATCTTTTGTTATTCAATCCAGTTCAGCAAGGATCATTTCCTACACTTGTGGGGTATCTGTAAGATAAATACTGTACCAAGCAGTGGAAGTGGACTTGCCAGATCAAAGATCCGTGCGTTAAGCATTTGGAAGATACTTGCCATGCAGCACATTCTGGGCACCAATCATGCCCCTCTTTCAAAGTCCTCATGTCCCTAGGATGGTCCCGATGCTCCTTCACGGGGCTGGATTTGACCCTGTTGCCCCACCATGCCCCCCACAGGGCTCGCCTATCATCACTTCCTCTTTGGAATCCAGCACTCAAAAAGCCAGACAATATGTCAGTTCCCTCTGCCCGGCACATTCTCCCCTCAAGTCTTCACTTGGCTAATCCTTCAGCGTCTGTCATTCCATTAGGAGGCCTTCCGGGATGCCCCAAGTCTGAGTTGGGGCATCTTGTGCTTCCCACTTCATAGCACTTGATCACATGGCAGCTGGCCTGTCTCTTTCCTGTCCCACAGTGAATTGGATTAAGGGAAAACTTACATTGCCTATGGCTGTATCTCCAGTGGCCACAAAAGCGTCTGACACATAGTTTGTGCTCAATAAACGAATATTGAATGAATCAGTTAATGGGTAACAACCCAAAGGAATCTGAGGCGGTCTCTGTTGTGAGCGAGGAGAGGCCTTCCAAGGTGGGGAGAAGCCTCAGGAAGGCAGGATGGTGTAAGCAATGCCCTGCAGAGCCCACAGCTGCCTTCTGCCTCTAGCCATCTGCAGGAGGTATTATGAGGAGTCTCACAAAGGGGGCTGCCAGCTGGGTGCACTTTAATAAAATGTTCCCTTTTCAGAGTCAAAAAGAGTATCAGTATTTCATTCGAAAGCCACTTTGTCCCTCACAGTCCATCCTTCCATCATGTGCAGTAGAAAAACTGGAGCTGAATCAAATTCAGAGCCTCATCATGCACCGTGCTTACTCACATGAGATACTGGGACTTTAAAAAAAGCCTCATAAATTATGTGACATCTCACCTCTGGGAATTTACGTTTTAAATGAATCCCCCAAACTGAGTGTCTAGGGCTGAATTGTGTCCCCTGCTCCCCAAATTCATGCACTCAAGTCCTAACCCCCAGTATTGCAGAATGTGACCTTATTTGAAAATAGGGTCTTTATGGAGGTAATGTAGTTAAAATGAGGTTATTAGTTTGGGCCCAAATCCAATACTGATTAGTGTATGTATTAATTTGCTAGGCTGCCATAACCAGGCACCGTGAACTGGGTGGTTTAAACAACAGAAATTTGCTGCCTCACAGCTCTGGAGGCCAGAAGTCCAAGATCAAGTGGCTGGCAGGCCTTGTTTCTCCATAGGCCCCTCTCCTGGTACCATTCTCTTGCTGTGGCTTCACATGGTTGTCCCCTTGTGTGTGCACCCTTGGTGTCTCCCTGTGTGCCCATATTTCCTCTTCCTGTAAAGACATCAGTCAGATGGGCCCACACTAAAGACATCATTTTAACTTAGTCACCTCTTTGAAGGCCTTCTCTCCAAATACGGTCACGTTTTGAGGTACAGGAAGTTAGGGCTCCAACATATCCATTTTAGAGGACAAAATCCATCTCATGACAGTATACTTATAAAAAGAGGAAATGTGGACACACAGACACACACAGAGGGAAAACGGTGTGAAGAGACATGGAGAAGGTGGCCATTTATGAACCAAGCCTGCTAACACCCTGATCTTGGACTTCCAGCCTCCAGAAACACAAGACCATAAATTTTTGTTGTTTAAGCCAGCCAGTGTGTGGTACTTTGTCACAGTGGCTCTGAGCAATGCCTAGTAATTTTGGAATAAAACAGATGCATTCAATATTGTTTGTTCAAGAATAGAATAATGCCTGACTCTTCTATGAAGACAAATTTTGCATACTTCAAAAGTTCTAGAGGATTAGAGACGAGGAAGCAATAAAAAGGAGTTATAAAGGCACCCAGAGAGCTCAGCCAAGAGGATTTAGAGGATAATAATTATGTAGAGAGAGTAATAATGAAGAAGAAGTAGTATTAACCGTTACAGTTCATTTTTAACTATAAAATAAAACTGTTTTTGTAAATTTCATGAATCTCCTTTTGAAGGAATTTAGAACCTCAATCAATTTGCAATGTGGGTGTTTGTGCTGTGTCCAAGCTTTCATGGTTCAATAAGTAGAACATTTTAAACCGGAGTCAAAAACCCTTAATCTCAGGAAACTGCAGTTAGTGACTTTTTATTCTGGAAAATCCAGCCACTCTCTGTACTTTCTGCTCAATATTGCTGTGAATCTAAACCTGCTTTAAAAAGTAAAGTCAATTGAGAGGAAGAAATCTAGCCAAATAAACTTTCTATCTCTAAATACCTGTCTTCCATTTGGAAATGGGTTCAGTGTAATCACTTCTAGTCTGCTTTTGTGGTGTCAGAAGGAAATACAAACTAATAGCTTTATATAGCAGTTTTATGAGATTTGTGGAAAGCCTTCAAATTCCAAATTTTAATCGTTACAAAAAGAATGGTTTATATCTCTGTCCATTTCTATTATTCTTTCCACAGAGAGAACTTTTAAAAAGCATGGAGACACTTTCATTAGGAAAAACATCAAATTTATTAAGAAAACCACGAGCTCCATCAGTTAGCACAAAAGAAAGAAACATGAACGTAAAATTAGGGAAACTCCATATGTAAAGTCATGAAGTTTTAGAGCTGAAAAGATGCAAGTTGTTATCAAGCTCTTGCCGAGTGGGTTTCTTGTTATTTCTGCGGTCTGCTGGGTCTGGACTGTTAAGGAGAATTGAGATGTCTTGGACTGGCTCGTTGAGAAGGGATACGATGATCACTTAGAAATGTCTGCAAGAGTGAAGAAACAGGCATGGGATTTCTTGACTTATATTTGTCCAGCTTGATAGTTCAACGATTAAATCCAGCAGGTCAGAAAACTAAAGAGTAGAGAAATTACTTTCCCCAAGTTCACACAGAAGTCAGCAGTAGAAGCCGATGCATCTGAATTCCTGTCTAGCAGAGTCCCTTGCTTTTCTGTGCTCATCCTTTTCACCAGAACTTTACTTGTAATTGGAGTAGCCGACTTTCTCATAATTGTGACTTTCTCACTACAAGCTTGACTCCAGAGGGTCATAAACTCTTTCTGCTTTTATCATAAAATGCCTGCTGTCCTAGAAAGAAATGTCTAGGAATAAATGTGATGGATGTATATAAAATTGTATTCTTTCTCCTCCATATTTTTCCTCCTAGGAAATGTGTTCTGTATTTTCTCTTGCATTTTTACTCATTCAACAGAAATTTGCTAAAGATCCATTGCATCAGTTTTCCATTGCTCCGTTAACAAGTTGCCGCAAACTTAGTGGCTTAAAACAACACAAATGTATTATCTCACAGTTCTGTAAGTCAGAAGTTGGACATGGATCCCACTGGGCTGAAATCAAGGTGTCTGAAGGCTGGATTCCTTCTGAGGCTCCAGGAAAAGATCTGATTCCTGATCATTGAGATTATTGGCAGAATTCAGTTCCTCATTGTTGTAGGACCGAGGTCCCTGTTTTCTTGCTGGATGTCCACCAAGGATTGTTCCCACCTGTAGAAGCCACCCACATTCCTTGGCTTGTGGTTCTTTCTCCACATCCAACATCAGCAATTGCGGAGCGAGTTCTTCACCCACCACATCTCTCTTCCCCACGATTCAGCTTCTCTCTTCCCTTTTTAAGAGTTTCTGTGATTAAATTAGTCTCACTTGAATAATCCACGATAATCTCTCTATTTTAAGCTCAGCTAAATAATCCACAATAATCTCTCTATTTTAAGCTCAGCTAATAAGCAGCCTGAATTCCATCTGTATCCTAAATTCCTTTTTTGCCATGTTACAAGATATTTATGGCTTCTGGGGATTAGAATGTAATCTGACATCTTGTGGGGGACCAACTTTTTGCCTACCACATCTGTTACGCACCAGGCGTTGTGCTAGATGCTGGTGATAGAAAGAGGATTAATAGATGTGGTTAATAATCTAAGAAACACATGTTCATTTGCAGAAGTAAACAAATTAAATAAATGCTAGACTGGAGGCATTACAAGTAATGTATTAACAAAGTGTATAAGAGGAAGGGAACAGTTCACCGTATCTCCATAACTTCTCTGGGATGTAAGTATGGAGAGTGTTACCATCATTAGTTTACAGATATGGAAAGGGAATACAGAGAAACTGTGTTTCCCCAGGTTTAAACAAGTTATTTCCCAAGCAAAAATAAAATCCACAGTGAAGATTTAATTCATAGCTTCCAGGCTACCTTACCATGTATATAAGTCACTATCACTACTATTATAACTAATCCCAGCATTATTACTGGCTACTAATTGTGAGTGCTTAGTATGTACAAGATGTTCAGCCAAACACTTAAGGCACACCATCTCATTAAATCCTCACCATGTCTCTGGGAGGAGAGTGTGTCTGTTGATGGGGACTCTAGCAAGTTGCAGAAACCTAACTAAAACTGACTTAAGCAAAAAGAGAATTCGTTGGTTCATATAACTGAAAAGTCCAGAGATAAATATCAGGGTATATTATTCATTAGATAGAGAGGGAGAGAGAGAGAGAGACAGAGACAGAGAGAGATAAAGATAGACATGTTGACATCTATAGATACGATTATAGATATCCATGGACATAGTAGATATGTTGACATCTATGGATATATTGATCCATAGATGCCCATGGGAAGATTAGTCATACATATGGGCATATCTCTTCTCTAGCTCTATCTCCAACTCCAGCTTTAGGTCTCTTTCTCCCCATCTCTGAGCTCTGTTTTTGTCTTTGTTGGTTGATTTCACCAGCAGCTACAGATTTATAACTTCTCAGTTTAGAAACTGAAACCAGAAGAGATCACCTCATTCCCAATAATTTTCATGGAAGTCCTGCATGGGAGCTGCACAGTGTTGGCTTCAGTCGGGTGCCCACGTTTGAGCTATGGCTGCAGCAGGGGGCACGGAATGCTGTGCACAGTAAGGTTAGTCAGGGCCCTCCTGCATGTGGAGGGGCTGGATCAGCGCCACCTGCACTGTATCCATCAGGTGGAGGAGGACAAGTCCCCCCCGCATCTCTTTGAAAATCTAACCATTTTGGTGAAGTATCTTAAAAACTCACATCCTTTCTGTAAAGTAATATTTATGTTATATTTATCCTAGAAGATGTATGCTTAATTATTTTAAAACATTAGGCAAGTGCACATAAGCAAAAAGAAGACCCTAGGAAAAACCATAATCTACCACCAAGAGGAGAACAACATTTTCTACCATGAATACTGCTTTGAATTATTAAATATGCTTCCATAGCATAATTTAAGGTTTGCATAATAATACAGTATGAGTATATTGTAAATTGCTTGTGTCTTACTAATTAGAGGATATTTTTCATTTTCATTTTTTGCTATGTAAAAAATGCTACTATGAACATACATGTGTACTTATTTCCAAGCACTTCTCATTTATTTCCTTACACTCATTCAATTAGACTTGGTAGGTGAAAGGGCACAAAACAACTTTAAGCTTTTGATATTTATTGCCCTAAACTCAGAAAGTTTATAACAACATAGATTCTTTCCTGCAGTGTATTATACTGCACATTTCCCACTCCTTTGTGGACATAGGATATTATAATGAGTATTTCTCAATGTTACAAAATATCGACATTGTTACTTTTTCAATTCTTTTAACACTTGTATTTGAACTTTTTCACATTGGTCCTTTTAATTTGTCTTTTATATTGCCTCTTAATTCTGTCTAATTCTTAATTTAATACATAATCTCTTCTTTCTTCCTTTATTTCTCTCTGTCTTTCTTTCTGCCATCACCCATGTACGTTTTCCTTTCCCTGGGTCTGTTTCTTGTAGGGAGCACAGAATTTTTAAGAATGCTGTTTTGCTCACAAGCAATAGAACGGTTGGCATAACAAATATGGTGAATGTCAAGTGGTGGGGACCCAAGGAGCCCAACTTCTCAGCACACTAGTTTATATTGTATTATCTCTGGGAAACATACACCTCAAAAACTTACTTTTACTATTATTCAGATTTTCTCAGTTTAATAGATCTCCCTACCTTTATATTTATATATGTATTTAAATGCAATCAGCAGAAAGACAGTAGATATGCAAACTATTGAAATAATGACAGGTTTTTCATTATAAAGAATAGTTACTCTAACCTCTGAAATAAAACTTGTAACTTAGTGTTAAATCCTGTTGTTTTTCAAAAAAAAGAGAATAATTTCCTGATATCGTGACTCTATTACTTTAAATTCATTCTTTGACTAATTGGTGATCATTATCAGACACCCTCCCATTGTGTTAAGACTAGAATCTTGTTTCTTCTTGGCACGTGTAAGCCAATGACCCCAGAGGGCAACAAATGGGAAGCAAACCAGAAATAATTCAAGGTGCCATTGGATGAAATGAATCAAATTATGCCGCTCTATCTGGCATTGTAACTAGGGAAATAAACAATTAACATGCTGCTGCCTGAGACATTCTCTTTTACAACTGACATGCCAGAATCTCCCTCAGTGGAAAATACGTGTGACTATAAGATACAGCTTTATTTTTAATGGAAATATGCATTCTAATGAGTGATATCTTTGTCAAATGGACCTATACTCCATCCCTCCAAACCCTGCTTGCCATCAATGCCCCTGCTTCTGATTGTCACCACCTACAAACATAGTTTCTTTACCTGCCACAGAAGAGGGGCCAAATAAAAACTTGAACACCAGGCTTACGGCAAGGAAAGGGTTTTTATTTGGGATGATATCAGCTGGGAGATGAGAGTGAGCCCTCAAATTTGTCTCATTTCATCTTGTCTCCCCAAAAGAGAGGAGGCCTGGGTTTTTAAAGGATTGTGAGGAATGTGGCTGCTTGTAGAGAAGGCAGGGGAGTCAGCAGCCTTGCTGGTCAGAGCTTTCCCACTAGCCTGCCTTCAGCCTTGTAAGGTTGTTTGAAGGGAGGAGGGGGAGATGATAAGGAACCCAGGTGGGCGACCTTGGCTGTTTGCCTCCATGGCGAATAGTGAATTCTGGAACCAGGGAGCCAGGGAGCAAGCAGGGAAAGAGTTCTTTGGTTTTAACCCCATATATGCTGGGTTTAATGTAGGGGAACTGATATCAGGGCTGGCATCAATTCCCCTCTATATGATGTTCACTTCTCACTCTTGAGGGATTTGGGGCAATGACCAATCTAGCTACTTCCTGCTGAATCAAGGCATAGATTGTTTCATCTCACTGAACCAGTTTTTTAATAAGGCAGTGATGCAGGTGGGCTCCCAAAGTTAGGCCTGTATTATGTAAGTAAGTAACCAGGTATTTAATAAGAAGTACTTCTAGAGAAACAAAAAGAAAAAACAAGGTTAATTGTTGTAACAAATTATAAATCAGCTTCTGAGCCCAGGGGGCAGCCAGTCAAGATTCCTATAAGTCAGGGTGAGAGTCTCTTGCAATTTGAATGTCTCTGATGGTGTAATCGGGCACTCAGGTATTTTTCTGAGTGGCTTACACAGCAGCAGGCATGAATTTTTCTTAAGTTTACATCAAGTCCTCCAACTTCAGTTTTCAGGAAAAAGGGTAGGTTCAGTTATCAATGGTTTCAAATGAAAATGATGGAAACAAAATGGAAGACGTTAGTTTGGAGATTTGTAGCCAGATATTTCAGGAGGCTAGAAGAATTTAAGATCTAATTAAGTTTACAGATATAAAACAAAAACCTCAAAGACAATTGACAGAACCCAAATCCAATCTTTATAAATGTGTGTTATTGTTTTTATTGAAACATAATTTTTTTCTATAAAATCACCCTTAATTTTACCAAACACAGCCAAATTAAGACTAATAGGGTTGTAAAATAAGTTTAGTTTGAATAAATTTGTCCCAAGTATTTACATGAGTACAGTAAGAATAGTAATTGATTACATAGGCTCTTTTAAATCTGCTTTGCTGGAACTTTTTATAAGGAATCTCAGATTGAACTTTAAAGGCCTCTCAAGGATAAGAAAGCCAGACCAAGAACTTGTCATCAGATTCTGCCTGCAATACCTACAGATTTAGGTGACTTCCTCTCTTTGAGAGGTTTCCCAAAATATCCTGGGGTTCCTTGTACCTGCCAGAGGGAGTGACATTCTTTACTCAAGCTTACCAGGTTTTTGGAACCCATAAGCAAGGTACTAGACCAATATTTCCAAGTGCCTTTATTGCAGAAAGTCAGCCTTCATTCCTTAAAAGCTGTCTTGTCCATATCCAAGCCTGTATGTTTTTCTCAAATATGACATTCCAGTCAAAGCCTTGGTAATATAACCAGTGATTCCAATTGTGGCCTGTTGTAAGAAGAACAGATTCTTATTGAACTTATACAAACAATTATATAACCATGAAAATAAGAATACTTACTGATCAAGAGTTTCCAAATTCTGGAGGGATCAGATAGGGGGAAAAAGATAAATGCTTCAATTTTGTTTTCAAATGTATGATTTTATCAAATTGCTATAAGTCATCATTAGCATAAGAGAAAAGAAGAAAAGATTTTCTTAAATCTGAGGAAACAAAACAGAACATTAAAAAAATAAGCAATATTTTAAACAAGAAGTCATAAAAATTATAATCATCCTTATTCGTTTATTTAGTCCTGTGTGATAGATTCTTGACCTTAACCTTGTTAATAGTTTCATGAAGTCATTGATTTCTCTGTTAGAGTGCTGCAATTTCTTACCCAGTTTAGTTTTACCATCTGAAAGTTTATTATCAACCTGTATTCTAGAGTAAGCACCAGAGTCCTTTTCATGAATTTCTCTGAAGATGAAACAGATTTGTAAAAACATCAGAGTAAAACAACTGTCTGTAAATAATAAAATATTTTAAATTGGCAATTGACAAAGACATTTGACCATTTCTATGATATACAACATTTTGAGATAATAACCAGAATTATGGCTGACAATCAGAATAGGTCAGAATTTTAGTAATGTTATACAATTTTAAAACATTTATATCAATAACATTTACCCATATAATATTATAGGTCCCCATGAAGCAAGATTTAATTATCCCTTTAGTAATGGTTACAGTTAAAGCATTTTAAGTAAATGTGGAGAATTAAATAGCTGTAAGAAAAACCTTAGCATCTGTGATTAAGGACCTGATGAAAACAACATAGGGAATTTATTTTGATAAAACATAAAAACTTTATTCTTTCGGTAGACTACTCAAAGAAAAAAGCCTTTTGTAATTTTTTTTTTTGTCAAGAGTAGACAAAAAGTTTAGGAAAATTATCTTTTTAAGAAAGAGGAGACCAAGTTTTAATTTTGTACCAGTTTACTTTTGACATTAAAACTTATTTACTTAATTGGATTTACTTTAATCTTAGCCAACTTGACCAGGCATAAAATTCTTCAGGGTTTTACTTTTGTAAAACTTTGTCACTTACTTTTTTACACTTAGAATTTGTCCCGGGTTTCCTTTCTTTCCTTCTAGTACTTTAGGACAAATTAATGTTTTTTTAACCCAACAAGCAAAAATACTTTTATTTTTTACACCTTTTTACTGAAAACATTATTTTCCTTGTATACAGAGACTTTTTCTTATGAATTTTTAATACCTTTAATTACATATATTAATTAGAATTTTTAACTCTTAGAAACCTTAATTTCTAAGTAAAAACCATGTAAGCAATTATAAACTTTTCTTTACATTAGCATTCTGTGGCTTGACAAATTTGCAAATACTTTCTATAATTTTTAGAAATGTTACTTTATAGTAATAAAACAAGAAGTGTGTATATTAACAGATGCAAACACTTTTTAGTTTCTCTGTAATAAGAAGCCAAAAGTAGATAAACTTAGACATGCTCAGCAATAACGTTTCAATGTTCCATTCTATCTGAAAATGACCCAGATACTCAACAGATTTTGTAATTTAACTTAACTTAGTAAAAACTCTAAAGTTTTAAGTTGTCAAAAAGATTTTGGGAGCTGTTTTTTTAAGTACACAAACCATAAAACATAATTATTGTACTTAAAACGTCTTACCCAGTTTTAACAATTATGTGTTAATTACTTTTAAAAACTTCATGTGACATTAAAGCAGTTGGCCATCATCTTAAGTTGAGTACAGACATCATAACACATAATTATTGTTGAAAGATTTCTCTAAGAACGTTTATCCTTTTACATTTATTTAGTTTATCTGTTTCTCAACAATTGTATTTAGATCGTCTATAGAAACCTCATGAGACATTAAACAAAATCAGCTGTTATACTGAGTTATTAGTTTTGCTGATAAATCTTGTAACTGAGATAACATGAGCTCATTTGACCGGGAAACCCAGGCTGTATGTCTGCATCGTATCCACTGCTGATAATGCCGAGGATGTGTCTATTTTAAATCAAAACAGCAAACATAAACAGGCTTTTATTTACCAAGGATCATTTTATATCATGTTAAATAACTTTGCCTTTTAGAAGATTTTGCATATGAATCAAAGACTGTATTTCCTTATGAGAGATTTTAAATCCCCTCTTTTAAGGGTGACCACTGAGGTGGACTCATCTGACACAGAGCTTCCCCAGAATGGCCATTAGAATTCCAAATTGTCTCAAAGGTTTACTTATTTTCCCTTGTTTAATTTTACATCAGGAATTTCGGGGGAGTTGAAGTGGCGAATCTTAGGGAGAGAAGAGAGAGAAGCAGATTTGGCTTCGGTAGCTGGCATGTTTAATTATTTAATCATTTTTTTCTTAAAGAGGCAGTAAAGTATTTCTGATTTTATTAGAAGCCTCAAAAGATTAAAACAGGCTTCCTGTTGTTGTAGCTGGCTTTTTCCAATTGCATACATCAGTTTGGGTGAACTGAAATTGCCCTGTTTGGGCCATTATAAAGTGAGATCTCCTTTTGCACATTTAACAACACAGCCTGAAGGGTGGATTTATATGCTCTTACAATATCAGGCAGGTCAAAGATTCCCAAATGAGGCATAATGTTTATTCCCATGACATAATCTATAATACAATCAGGCAAAAGAGATGTAATTATTTTACATAAAGTCCATTTAAATATACGAATTTTTACAAAGCTTTATCTTAATTTTACCAACTCTTCTATTTCCAATGATAACTTATACTAGAATTCCATTAAGAAGTTTTGGTATTACAGCATCGTGCAGGGGAAGCATCCCCAGGTAGACATAACATCTATTCCCAAAGAAAACATCCAGGCAAAGTTGACATAACCTCTTCATATAATATTAGCTTAAATACTCTAATCTTTATAGTTTTATGAACCTGAGTAGCCTAACTGCTGCCCCGAACAATTGTTGGTCAGGTTTCTCCCTGTGATTTCTGCTTCTTGACTTTTTAAATTTTTCAAACTGGGGTGAATAGAACAGGTTTGTCTGATGTCCTTTAATGTTGGGGGGCCAATAAGGGGCTCCTTTTAACCCATTTAGCCTTAGACAGTATTTTATTAAAACCTTTGTTTTAACTTTATTTATATCTGTTCTATTTATCCCATTTTCCTTTTTAATAACTAGTTAAAGATTTTCATCCTGTTGGGATGAGTCCTGTGACTCTTCTCTTTCTGATTTCTCTTTGTTAACTCAATGTTTTCATTAGCATCTGTCAAACCACAAGAAGAAGCTGAGACCCCAAGTTTGATTAAGTTTTTAAGACTAGTCATTGTATTTTCCTTTTAATTTAGTCTTTTCATAGGTACCAATAAAACAGCTGTTTATGATGAGAGCTCCCTGAAAATTTTCCAACTTACAGATCCATTGTTTGGCCATTTTCTCTCCGGAGTTTAAAGAATATTGTGGCCATATGGTGTTACAAAAGAAAATCATCCCTTATTAGACATTGGCTTATGATTGTAATTAGACCATTTACTCAGAATTAACCCCAATGGGCTCTGCTTGGGGACAGACAGCATGCTTCCCATTCCAATACACAGAGACAGACAGACACACAGACCCAGACACAGAAAAGCCAGACACCAGTGAACTGGTTCCCAGATTTAGCGTAGAAAGTCCTACAACTGTTCCCACTCTGAATGTGTGCAGATGGGCCCTCTGCGAATGGGAAGGACCCCAGATGGTGCCTCCATGAATGGAAGGGACCCCAGAGGAGGGGAAGGAAGTTCACAGGCGTCCTCGAGGCGACTTACTCTATTTTAGGGTCTGTCAACTCCCCAGAACGAAGAACAAACAAACAAACAAATCTAGAATCTGTTCCTTGCCAAAAATGTGCCTAGAGTCAGCAGTGCCGAGCCAGACGCAAAAGAACTGGAGACAGTCCCTAGGGCAAGCCACCTAGGCAGCTGCCAGACTGCTTCCCGAGAAATCCCAGTTTGCCCGGGGCCGCAGAGCCATGGGCAAGAGCCTCCTGGCTGGCTCGCCAGATTGCTACCACCTACAAACATAGGTTCTTTACCTGCCACACAAGAGGGGCCAAATAAAAACTGGAATGCTAGGCTTATGGCAAGGAAAGTGTTTTTATTTCAGATGACATCAGCTGGAAGACAAGAGTGAGCCCCCACATTTGTCTCATTTCATCTCTTCTCTCTGAAAGAGGGGAGGTGAGGGGTTTTGAAGGTTTGTGAGGAATGTGTCTGCTTGTAGAGAGGCGGAGGGAGTCAGTGGCCTTGCTGGTCAGAGCTTTCCCACCAGCCTGCGTTCGGCCTTGGGGCACTGTTAGCAGGGAGGAGGAAATAATAAGGAACCCAGGTGGGTGACCTTGGCCAGTTGTGTCCATGGCAGATAGTGGATTCTGGAGCCAGGGAGCCAGGGAGTAAACAGGGAAAGAGAGCTTTGGTTTTAATCCCATATATGCTGGGTTTAATGTAGGGGAACTGATATCAGGGCCGGCATCACAATATCTTTGTAATTCCCTTCTGAAAATTGTTGATTTGGTTTTTTAATTTGAATGTTCTACTTTAAATATGGAAACTACTGGAAATCAATTGAATTCAAATCGGACAAACATGGTGGCAAATAATTCTAATTAATATTATTTTGTTAAATTTAACACTGATTCTAAAATATTGAGACTGATTTTCTTATCTGGTCCACAAACTGTTCTAATATATTTGCTTTTCTTTAGAGTCAGAGTATTACCAACTTAAGTTTTGTCATTTGTTTTGAGTAAAAACATTTTGATTAAAATCACAACTGTTTCTGTTCACTTTTAATGTTTCAAAAACTGCTGCATCAAATTAGGAAAATAATTTTCCCCTAACTCATTGAAAAGAAAGCACATTTTTGAAGTCAGGGTCTACTTATGAGGTGTTTACATGCCTTGAAGCCATTAACGCGTGTCTGTGTATGCATGAGGGTACACAGACTTTGGGGTAGGTTTGAACATATTCTGTGATTACAGAGAAAGTCTAATTTCTCTTTTGGAAAGAAAAGCAGGAAATATTCATACTCTAAGTACATTGATGGATCAAAGCATTAGCAAAACTGTCTCTTCAATTACAACTCATGGTTGGAGATATAACAGCCATGGAATTATTTATATAGTTTCCTGTTTTCAAGGATATTTCTTTCGCAGAGTCATAGTTACCAAGGATTTCCAAATTAGAAATGACACTGATTTACAATATGTGAGCCCCATTGTGCCACCTCACAGAGAAAAATAGCAAAAATAAATAGAAGTAGAACATAATAGGTAATGTTCCTAACAAGGATCATACAATTTTCTTCATATGGCTTCTTGGGCAATGATGCTGAACTAACTAGCGCTCAATGTGAAGTCACAGAAACATGCATAAGAATCCAATTTTTTCACATCCTCCTGTAATGTAGATTCACATGACACACTTAAACAAATGTCTCTGAATTCTTGAAATGTACTTCATGAAATTCCTTAAACACTCCTCCCATCTGTGACAGCAATCCAACCAGAAATGTGAGAGCATCTTGAAACAATGACTGATCCATGGTGGAAGAGAAGGAGTTGAGATCTCTATTCCTTTCTCAGATGACTCTTATAAGCTCCACTCGGAGGTCCTGGTACTTGGTAACTTATCAGAGTAAGAGAGAGGAACAGGAGTCTTTCTGTCCCAAAAGTACCCACTTCCTTGAACCCTGAACTGCTTTCATGCTTTGCACAGATGCAAACAGCTGCACTACAGTGCACTGACTTCTCCTCCAGGAATCCCTATGGCTTTTCTCCCCGCCATACTGTAATGTCTTCATGAAGACAACCATATTTGGTGAGAATGTATTTTCTTTGTCCATTAATTTTTTTTCTATTTTCTTAGAATAAATTTTTCATAATTAAAAAAATCACTGCAACCATTTTGGGGAAAATAACAATGTGAGATGTGATATTTGACAGCATGTGTTAAGTTTCTGCTTAGGCTGTATTCTCTCTGGCTGCAGACAGTCTTTGTTCTTCTAGTAAAATCCTGGACGACTTTAGGACCCATCGTGGAGGAAATTTTCTGCTTAACTTTAAGACATTTCAAATGCCCAATTTATCCCTCAACTTAGCTTATGGCCTTGATGAATGAGTGAATTCTCTGTAGAAGGTCTCTGCCATTTTAATATGGGCCTTTGTTTTCATTTCATTTAGTATCCTTTTCAGTTTTTAGAGCAATCTACGTTCCATCTAATGTGCAGTTAGCTTTCAGCTCTGATTGGTCTTTACATAACCAGATATTTGTATGGCCCATTCTTGAGAGTGTCTGTATCAATTTTCTTCCTGATACATGTACTTATATTTCACTATTAGGTTACATCTGTGTGTTTTGTCATCTAATACATTTAATTCATTGAAACATTCTCTTACAGATCAAAGTATTAGTGCATTATTCCTTGGTTCCCTCCACTCATCAAACAAATACTTATTGTTCTTTTGGAGACAACCTGGTAGGTGTTTAAAGTACCAGGATGGAGTGGAGGTAACTAGAAGAAAAGTTATATGCTACTACTAACCTTAGTTAGATGCAAGAGTGATGCTAGCGTTTATTCATCATACAGATCTGATATATCTACCTCTCGGAAAAAACTGATCTTTTTCAAACATATACCTTAATTACTTAAAATTTACCCTTGCTTTAAAAAGGTACTATAGAAATTATAAATATATAGACATTCATAAGTTTAATTCTTTTTGCAGATGGTCACTATGATTTGGACTTTTTTTCTGGATTTCTTAGCTTGACTTATCACTTTATATTGTTTTATCAGCCCAATTATAAAATAACCCTAGAAAATTAGCAAAGTCTCTAGAGATCATTTATTTTATTATTTGTACCTTAAAAAAAAGTGGACACTATTTGCATACCAGTGCTGAATTTGTATTTTTTTGTAGGTTATTTCTACATGAATTCTAGGTTATATTCATGTGAAATCACTATTGTAGCAAATGTAGAATGAAGAGATATTAAAGGTGAAACACTGATTTCAAAAACTATTTTATGCAACACTAAAGAGTTACATGATGGCAAAAGTTGTCTGGGTAATGAGAAAACTATTGCATTTAAGTATGGTGTGAATTCTGGTTCAAGCTGGCAAGCTGAAGCCAAAAAATTTTACTTCCCCTCTGTCTCTAAATCTTATTGAAATTTAAGTAAAAACTACAAAATGAGATACATTCATAGAAGCAATAAAACCTAGAAAGTGGGACACTACTAAAATGGAGACTTAAAAATGTATTTATAGAAGAGAAAAGTCAAATGCAGGACTTTAGACCAGAATTGGGAGAGCCTTCAGAGCAGGGTCTAAGACCACAGTGGGAGTGGGAACCATACCCCCAACAGAACCTTCTGATGATCGTGGTTTGTTTTCAGGCTGCAAGGAGAGCAGGAGAACAAAACCACCAGCAATTCCCTGGTGGGTTAAAGACTGTCAGCAGACATCGAGCCAACTGGCTATCACCATTCCTATCTATGCAATGGTGGCGTTTGCCCACAAAAAACAGAATCCACTTTCTAAAGACATTGAATGAGCTACCGAGATGGATGTGAGGAAGACTTCTTATTTATTAGTGACTTTTGGGAGTAGGGGAAGGGAGCCACAATTTGTCTACTTCATCTCCATTCACTCACCCTAAGGAGAATGCTACCTCTTGAAGAGACTTGACAATTGGAGGCAACAAGAGATAAAAATGTTACAGGGAAGGACCAGGATCCACCCAATATAAGATTTTTGGAGAAAACCAAACAAAACAAGCATACAAAGATGAAAGAGGGGAGAGGAATTGATTATCAAAGTAATGCTCTAAGGAATTTCTCCAGAGTGGAAGAAAACCATAGTTTCAGATTGAAAGGGCTCAACAGAAGAAACTATAAAGAAATCACACGTAGACATATCTTCTTGAAGTTTTACAATATGGGAGATACAAGGAATATCCAAAGAGATTTCATAGAAGAGAATGCACCCAAGCTTTCAGTGAAATGAGAAGAATGTTAACATCAGTGCAGCAGGCAGGATTTTGGCTTCCATGATTTCTCCCTGGATATTATGCCTGTGAACAAGCTACAATAAAAGGCAAAAGGACTTTGCACATGGAATTAAGATTTCCAATCAGCTGACCTTAAATTAGGGAGATTATCCTGGATTACTCAGGTGGGCCCAATGTAATCACAGAAGGGTTGTCCAGAAAGATGAGGCTGAGGAGAGATCATGGAAATGGGAAGGATTTCGTGGGAAGGATTCAACCTACTATTGCTAGAAGAAAAAGGCCATGAGCCAGAGGCAGTAGGTGGCCTCTAGAAGCTGAGAATTTGCAGTCAACAGCCAGCAAGAAAACAGGGATCTCAGTACTACAGCCACAAAAAACTGAATTCTGCTAACCTCCTAAATCAGCCCAGATAATCAAGGCCAACACCTTGATTTCTGCCTCATGAAACCCAGAGTAGAGAAACCAGTCAAACCAACCCAGGCTTCTGATGTACACAACTGTGAGATAATAAACGCATGCCATTTTAAGCCACTATGTCTCCAACCAGTTTTTACAGCAACAAAGAAAAACAAATACAGATTTTGGTACTAGAAGAGGGGTGCTGCTGTAACAGTACCTAAAAATGTGGAAGTGACTGTGGAACCAGACAGTGGTGGAAATTGGAAGAATTTTGAGGAGCAGGATAGAAAAAGACCAGATAGCCTTGAACAGGATGTTAGTAGAGTTACGGGCATTAAAGACTGCGAGGAGGGTTCAGAAAGGAATGAGGAACCTGTCGATGAAAATTGGAAACATGTTATATGGTATCAGAAAGCTTAGCAGAATTGTGTCCTGCAGTTAGAGGAAAGGCGGAGATTTTAAGTGATTACGTTTGCTCTATCGCTGCAGAGATTTCCCAGCCAAGTGTTCAACATGTAACCTGTTCTTTTCTTGCTGCTTACAGTAAAATTCAAAAGGAGAGAGAGAAATTGAGAGAAGAAATGTTAAACAACAAGAATCCAGGATTTGATGATTTGGGAAAATCTTACTCTTCCAAGATGGCAAAAGATAAAAAATTTGCTGTCAGGAGAGAGTACTCTAGAGAAAATACAACAGAACAGAACTGAGGGTGTGACTGTGCAACCATTGCTAACACCTCCGAAAGTTTGATAGGTCAGAGTATTAAGTTATTACACAAACGACTCTTTGAGGAGATTAAACTTGTGACTCGTAGATTCCCTCAGCCATGGAGCAGTAGCCAAAAAATTGAGAGGAGATTATCTAGGAAAGATCTGTGGAGGAGCTTCTTGTCTAATGGAGTGAATCCTTGTGACGTAGACAAGAATTTTACAAAGTTGTTGAGAATGTTATATCAGCAAAAACCCTGCCAGCTTGGATTGAAAGGACAGAGGCAGGATGAAATGAAGACCTTTGTTCCCTCAAATTTTACTGGCAGGAAACATGCTCATATGAAATTCCTCAGCTGCAAATACATGCTAATTTTCATTAAGAAAGAAGGATAAGTCAGCAGGTGGAGCTGAGACCCACAGAGGATCATTCCCAGGAAACCAAATGGAGTTTGTGCAGCTGGACTTTACGATTGATTCAGACCAGTTACCGTTTTTTCCCTTCCATTTTCTCCCTTTTTGAAGCAGAATGTCTGCAACTATTAGCCTATATCTGTCTCACTGTTGTATGTTGAGAGCAGCTAACTTGCTTTCTAGTTTCACAGAGGGAGAGGAACTTTGTTCTGGGATGGATTATGCCCAGAGTCACATCCATACCTCATTTAGGTGATTTAGAGAATGAGATTTGGGGATTTTGAACTGATGAGATTTAGAGATTTCTGCATTTGGAGTTGGTGCTGTATAGGATGGAGACTTTTGGAACTTGGGATGGGGGAGTGTGTTTTGCATGAGGCATGGATGTGAATCTTTGGGAGCCAGAGGGCGGAGGAGTGTGGTAGACTGAATGATGCCCCCCCTCCCTAACATGCTCATGACTCAATTCCCAGAACCTGTGAATGCATTGCATGGCAAAAGGGATTTTGCAGCTATGATTAAGGTTATGGACATTGAGATGCAGAGATTATCCTGAATTATCAGAGTGAGCCCATTCTAATCACATGAGCCCTGTAAAGCACAGAAAACGGGAGAGGCTTGTCAGAGAGATATACTATAAGAAGTAGTAAAGATGAGACAGAAGGAGTGGTCAGAGAGATTAGATGAATGAGAAAGACTCTATGTGCCATTTTTGCTGGCTTTGAAGATGGAGAAAAGGGCCATGAGCCAAGGAGTGGGAACGAACAGCCTCTAGAAGCTAAGAGCTAGCCAGCCAACAGGATGCAAAGAAATCAGGATCTCAGTCCTATAAGCACAGAGAACCAAATTCCGCAAACAAACTGAATGGATTTAGAAGTGAATTCTTCCCTAGAGGCTCTGGAAAGGAGCTCAGTTCTGCTAACATCTTGATTTTGGCCTTGTGAACACAAAGCAAAGAAACCAGTAACCCTCCTAGACTTCTCACTTACAGAGCTGCCAGTAAATAAATGAGTGATGTTTTAGGCTGCTAAATTTATGGTAATTTGTTACAACATCAACAGGAAACAAATACAATCAGAATTTTCACCCACAACACCGTACATTAGGACATGATAAAGTAATGCCTCCAAAGTTATTAGAATAAAAAGATTGTGAATCTAGGGTCCTACACCTGGGCAAAGTATCTTTCCAATGGGAGAATGAAGTTTGTTTGTTTAAATTAAATATGTACACTCTTGAAAGTTTACCTTCCACATATCCTATCTGAAAAATTATTTAAAGTTTTACTTTAGTAGAAAAAAGAATAATCCAAGAAAAAGGCCAATATAGACTCTCAATGTTGGTGGTAGATTGAAAATAAATCATAGGATAACATCTGCGTCACAAAAAGTAATGTGTTCATACTAGAACATTGAAATTGATATGATTATGAAATTGGATGAGTTAGTGACATAAGGATGAAGATGTAATATTTTTTCCAACTATATAAAAAATAACAGACTACTGGAATCTCAGAAAAAAAATGTGCAAGAGAATCATGAGACAAACAGAAAACGACCTAAAATTTTCATGATTTTTATGAATTGATGAAGTATAAAAAATGATCATCTATTTTCTGTAATGTTTAAAATATTTTGAAAATATTCCTGTAATGAAATGGGATTAAATGACTCTAAGGATTTTTTTTTTTACTTTCAATTTTCAAAATTAACATACAGAATAAAAATACATAGGAAAATGTAACTATAGATTTTGAACGGAAGCAATGGCTGGCCAAATTGGGGGATTAATGGGATAGGAGAAAATTATAGTCATATAAATGTACTCAGCTTTCTCAGTTGAGAATAATTAGATATGATTTAAAATCACTACATTAAGAAATAGATGTATGAATATGTTGTTTAGAGTTGTAAAGGTAATCACTCCCAACATAAAAACAAGCAAACAAAAAAGCAAAACAGAAACCATCAAAAAATTGTATTGGCTTGTGCCCTCCCCCAACGACCTCATCTAAGCTTGATTAAGCCTCTTAAGACCCTATTTTCAAATAAAGTCACTTTCTGAGGTGCTAGGACTAAGGTCTTTAATATATCTTTTGGGGGGGGGGACTCAACTCAACCTTTCACACACAGAAAATGAAAAATGGGGTCTAATAAAATATACCTTACATGAAAGAAGGAAAACAGAGTTTAAGAGGCAGAATGAAAGCATGTATTTGAGAAAAGTTACTACAAGGGTAATTTTAGACAGCATCTGTTCTCAATAAAATTCAAGGACATTTAGACCTTTTAAAACAACGGGAAGAGTGAAAAGGGAATTTGGCTGGAAAGCAGGTAAACACAACGTTAGATTTGGATTAAAAAAAATGAGAAAGAAAATATTAGGGCCAGCCAGGTGGCACAGCAGTAAAGTTCGCATCCTCCCCTTCAGTGGTCCAGGGTTCGCCGGTTCAGATTCCTCGAGCGGACCTACACAGCACTTATCAAGACATGCTGTGGCAGGCATCCCACATATAAAACAGAGGAAGAGGGGCATAGATGTCAACTTAGGGCCAATCTTTCTTATCAAAAAGAGGAGGATTGACAGCGGATGTTAGCTCAGGGCTAATCTTCCTCAAAAAAAAAAAAAAATATTCCAGGCAACAAAAACAATTTACAGATAGGCAACAACAAAAAAATTGCAGATATGTTATATATGTTTGGTATCAACCATAGAGAGATGGGAATAAGCCAGAGGACAAACTTGAAGAATGCAGGGGCAAAGTTCACGGTGAAGACCAAGAACAAAAATATTGAGGAATGTGATAAATTGAAAACATATGAAATTGAAGAAAGAAATAATAGGAAATATCTTTCTTGAGCTTAGCGGCACTCTTGTTGATAAATTAAAGTGATTCTTCCCATTCTGGCAAAATTAAGGAAATTAGATTAAATCCCAAACATTCTTGAATTTTGAGAATGAAGTAAATATCCTACAAGCTTCAAGGGGGAAAATATGATACTTGACTAGGAATAAAAAGACTGAAGTCACATTTCTCTTTCAAAAAGAGTGGACTAACATGCGCATCTATGTTTGTTATATGGGAATCTTTCTCTAGCATGGCTGGGTGGACCGGCATGGATGAGCAAAACACGCCAAGTAGATTTGCTTCCCCAGGAGTGTGCCACTGGAACCCAGCAATCTCTGTCAGTCTCTGATGGTGTTGAACTGAGAGAGGAAAATGGGGAAGTCATGTATGCCCATAGGCAGGAAAAGGCAGCAAAGCCTTGCCTGCAAGAGAGAGAGAGAAATGAGAGAGGTGTGCAGCAGAAAACAGATTATAGTGCTGTCTCTCCACCCAGATGGAGAGCACACCCGATTCTGATGGCCCCACAGTCCCGAAGTTCTGTTCTTCATGTTGCCCGGTGTGCTCTCGGCCTTCCGTTTCATGAAATAGGCTTGAATTTTTCTAATATTCCTCCCACCATCTGTTCTTGGTCTTTTGTTTGTTGGTTGGTTGGTTTTCACTTAAATTAGCTCCAGTGGATTTTTCTTAACTGCAACCAAGTAATCCTTGAAAAAAGTAGGTATAAAACAATATACAAATATTATTAATCATTACTGGGAGGTAAGATATAAAATGTTAGTAATTTGACAATAAATGAGTTTAAAACATTGATTGTAGCCAAAAAATGATGCAGGATAAGGAGTTGATGGAAGTAAAATTTTGTTACTTTTATCATTAATGTTCCTAATAATTAGACAAATTTGGTTCAAGTGTGTGTAATTTTTTAAATGATAAGTTCTAGTAGAATAAAGAGCATGCATTTAACAAATTATGGAAAAATATGTGTTGAAATATGCTCACACTGCAAATCACAAAAAACAAATGATAAACATTTTTAAATGTTGTAAATGCTATATAATTATGAAAGCAAGACCCAGCATTACAGATCCGACAATAAATATAAATAGATTAAACTCCCCTTTTCAATCACTGTGAAACTCTTAGATGTAGAAAATAGCACAAAGCAAGGTATAAAGAGAACAAGAAAAATTAAAATAATGGACAAAGATACATCAGACAAATGTGCTAATGTATTTAGAGATTATATTAATACCAAACAAAATATATTCAAAACCACAACAGGAACAAAACCAACAACAAAGTGTCACCAAAAGAAACAAAAATTAGTACTTTATAAGAACAAAGGGTGTCATGTTTTCTGATTAATAATAAAAGCCCAGGGAAAATCTGAAGATTTATGCATTTTCTCTATCTATTGACATAACAGCCAAATACATAAAACAAAATCATTAGAAATAGTTGTAGAAGATGCATTTTCAGTTGATGACATTCTAAATAGGCAAAAATATGTAAACATAAAAACAGCATTGTTAGCTAATGTTAGCAAAAAATAATATAATAATTTTATATAACACAAAGAAAACAATTGGGGAAAATCAACTTTTTAAAGACCACATTCTTGAACATAATGTAAATAAAACTTAAAATTAATGATGAAAGCACTTTTGAAAATATATCAATTGAAATTAAAAGAAAATAAAGCAATAAAACACTCTAAGTCATTTAGATAAAACAGGAAATATAAACTGTAATTATGAAATATGTAAAATTTCTATATATGAACACACCAGAAAATTGGCTAAAGCTATTCTCAGATGGTAATTTAGAGCAATAAATGGTTTACTTACTAAGGAAAAAATGAATTTAAGTGAGTAAAGTGGTATTCAATTCAATATAGTTAGAAGGAGAATAATAAAAGAAAATTAAACAAAAGATGAAGAAAGAATTAACATAAATGAAGAAATCAATGCCTTAGCAAACAGAATAATCAAACAGAACAGTATTGACATGTTCAAGAGCTACATCTTTGATAATGCAAATAAAAATGGGAAAAAAACCCTTGCAAGTTTTGTCAAGGACAAAAAAGATGAAATAGAAATAAAATATTAACAATGAAGAAGAGGATATAGAAAGATTAAATCTTAAAATGAGACAATATTATGTAACTCTACATTAATAAATGTAAGACCCTCAATAAAAGAGGCTATTTTTAGAGAAATATGAATGATCAAAATTGACAAAAATGACAAAATTGAAAGAAATTGTAAAATTATACGAATTACCTTAAAGAAAGAAATTATATCCAGAAAGCTTTATAAATTCCAAGCTGTATAAATTGTTCCAGAGAGTTTCTGAAACTCTATAACTATATGTATAATATACATGCATATTATATTCATATTACATATATAATCTCACTTGGTAATATATACGCAAAATTGAAAATAAATACTACCAAATCAAGTAAAGAATAACAATGTAAAGTACAATCTCACATACTAAATATAATTTTATATATGAAATCTATGAATTATATGTACACAGGGTATGTGTATGAATGTGCATCTGTATTAATAAAAAAGTTTGGAAAAATGAATTCCAGCAATTTCCTCTTCTTTCTTTTTTCATCCTAATAAAGTCAGATTTTGGGTGGTTTTCCCCGTTCTTTTTACTTTACTATTTTCCAAACTTTTGTATTCAGAAAGATATTGTAAAGTATATTACTTACTAGTTCAAATATTTGAAAAATTACTCTCATATATTCCTGGACTTAAAGATAGCAAAAGATAAATTAGTGAGATAATGAAGGATTATATTTAAATAATATCATGTGTTTATTTTAAGGATTTCCTTAGAATATTTGATTTTCCTGTACTTAGGTAATCTTTATAATGACTGTACCAGAATAATTGTTTTGAGCTATGAAAAATAAAGTTTTTCTGTGAGTGGCTTAAATTAATTGAAAACAGAAAATGAATTTGAAATAAATATTCTTTACAGCTTTTCCTAATAATTAAATTCTAATTCTACTACTTATTGCAACTTATAATAGGAATAATTAATATTATGTGAGATTTTACTATCTGCCAGGCACTGTTCTAAACAGTTTCTGTGTGTTAGTCAATCCTCAAAAACATACTCCATGAGGTTGGTACTATAAGATAGAATGATAATTGCTATTATTATTATTATTCAATGTCAAATACCAGGTAATGATTCATTCAATGATTCATTAGAAATTGCAAATAGAACATTTTGTAAGCAAAATGTATCAGAAAAATATTTCATTAACAGAAAATGCTTTTTTCCTTTCCTAACTCCAATCACTTATATGTTTGTGCAATGAGGTTATTGTTTGAGAAATTCTTTATTGTCATTTGGGAATCTGTTCTTACAGTTCTCTCGAATGATAAGGAAGAGTTAACCGGCAAAGGTGGGCTTCCCCAGGAGGCCTGTCTGTGTGCGGTGGTCTATGGGGAAGGACTCTGGGTCCACCTGTGAGGGAGTCAGGGCAGGAGGCTTCCGCAGAGGGGAAATATCTGGAGCTGAGATGGCCCTTCCCAGATGCCCTCATTATTGGAGGCGGCTGCCTAAGGGCAGAGAAACCTTGGGCAAGACGGCTCTCTCCAGCCTCGGGAAGCTTCTGGGGAAACACTGAGGCAGGATCCACCTGCAGGCAGCCTTACTAGCTGGAGGAGCGAGTCAGAGATCAGGGCAGAGCGGAGTGGTGTAGAGAAAAGCACAGTACAGTTTTCTAGGGAGACCCAACAGAAAAGAAATTGTTTTTAGACATAAATCCAAAAGGATAGAAGAATGGATAAGGAGACAATAAACAAAACCTTTTATAAACTGTAAAAAAAAAATTGGTGCACACCAAAGGATTTATGGAAACCTAGAAAAATGAATGCTAAAGCAGCAGAGAGGAAATCAAGTGTCAGCCAGATCTACATCCAAGACTCTCTCCAGACTCAGGAATTGAGAGCATAAGGTACTTTGGAGGAGGCCTCAAAATAAGCAGGACTGGGTGGAAAACTGTCCAAGAAACAGTGAGAGCTCCACAGCCCCTCCTTCCTTCTCCAATCTAGCAATTTCCTCTCCCTCCCCCAGGGATAGTTGTTGGCATATTTCTTTGTGGGAAGGGGACTATTTTTTGGAGATGGTTGGAGAAAGTTGTTGGACTGGGTGACACGAGGAGGAGTTAAGGTAGGGGGACCAAAACAGGGATTAAACGAACGTATGCACACTGAAGACTGAGACACCGCCAGGCACAGCCCCTTCTCCCGTGCAGCTCTCAGAAAACTGGCTGCCAGCCTTTGCCCGACAGATGGACTGGATATTTTCTGGGAAATCTGATCAACCTAAAGGAAGGAATTTTAAGTTTCTCCATCCAAACAGTTCAGACAGGTCATCCTACAGTGCAGCTCACAGCCCGCAACCCTCCTTAGGCGCCCAGATTCCAATACTTTTTAATACGCACAGACAATCAAGAATGTGCAGGCTTCCCACGTAAAAAATAAGAGACAAACAAACAAAGAAGAAACAAATGATTTGGAGAAAACAGCGTCTATGCAGAGAGGAAATAAAACACGACAAAGAGAAGTGCTGCAAATATCTCAGAGCGAAAAATGAAGATATTGCAACTACGTAATGAGAACAGTCACTTCAAAAAAACCCATCATTCAGAGGATGTAAAAGAATTCCTGGAAATTAAAATGTGATAGAAAGGAAAGAAAAACTCAATAAAACAAATCCTCCAGAAAGCAAAGCAAAGGGATGAAGTGATATAAAGCAGCAGAGGTGAGATGAGAAAATTAGAGGACGGGTCCAGTGGCCCAACAACTAAATGTGGGCGTGATGCTCAAATAAATCTGAAGGACGAGAATTTATAAACTAGAATTCCACACTCAGCCAGAGAATCAATTAAATATCAGGTAGAACAAACACATTTTTAGGCATACAGCATCTCGGAAATTCACTCCCATGAGCTTTTCTGTATGAAGATACTAGATGTTGTGGTCCAGCAAGATGAGAAAGGACGCATAGGATACAGGAAACAGGAAATGCACAGGAGTGAGGCAGCAAGCATCCCCAAGAGGATGGTTCATTGGGGTTTTCAGGCTGGTAGCTGGGCGACAGGCATAAAAGCAACTAGTCCAGACGGTGAAAGACTCCAGGAGATGTTTCTTTGGGAAGATAAAACTGACAGAACTCCTGATTCCACCGAAACAACTAGCAAAGTATTTGGGGCTGAATTAGTAAGTACGTAGAAAACCATAAGGGAATTATTAGCTCTTGGAAAAACAGAGCAGGACAAGAACAGAAAACTACAGTTTACTGCATGTCTCAATTAAGAACTGTTCTTACAACATCCTAATAAAGGGAACGCTGAGTATTGAACTTACAAGCATGGAAGAGTTGGGGAGGTGGGAGGGGGGCGGGAGAAGGAGAACAATGGGTTTTTTATCGTCTCATGTCCAAGGGGGAAGTCTATAGATGATGATAAAAAATGAAAAATCAAGAAAAGTGGAAAACATTTCTTACAGAAATGGAGCTGAATACAGAAACAGCTAAAAGAGGTTTAAGTGTTTGTTTCTGAGAAAGAAAAATTGGGGATGGGGCAGGTGGAGGAATTTTGTTTTGTTTTGTAAAATATCCTGTGGAATTATTTGATTGTTAATAGACATGCATGTATAACTCTGAATAAAAACTCTTATTAACGAGAAGGACAAGGGAAAAAGAAGGAGTATTAATTTTGTCAGTCAAAAAGAAGAGTGCATTTACTGGCCTGAATGAACTGCCTTATTCCTTCTGAAATGACTTTAGTTACAAATCAGCAAGATAGCTGCTGAGCACCTTGGGAAGAGCTTCTTGTTCGAGTGACATCGTTGCACATATTCTATTAACATTCTAAAATGTTGACGTAAATGACTTTTAGATTTCTATTCTTATAATATTAACTATAAACTCTCTTCTTTGTAGAATACAATTTTGGAAAACATATACTTCAATAAATGATTAGTCTTCCAGTGAGGTATCTTTTATAAAAAAAAGAAAATATCTTACAGTAAAAATGTCGGAGCTGCAGACCTCATTAATTCAGTTTTTTTTCATATTCTACCTAGGCGAAGGTGAAGTTTACCTTTGAATGCCTAAGAAGAAATGAATATTGTAAGCATCATTATAAGGATATCTTGGTTACTTCTTTAAAAGAAACTGAAGATTGCAGTGTATAATATATTATTTAAGAGATTCTTTTTTATTAAACAAATATATATTGAGTTTGTTCATGTAATAAATGCTTGCTAAGTATCTATTTTGTTCAGGCTTTCTGCTACAAATTGGGAATGCAAAGCTGAAAATATATAGTTCTTGCTTTTAAGGTGACAGGTGAGTAAGGAAATTGACACGAAAATGAGCAATTGTGATTAAAAGAAAAGATGGTAATTGCTCTATTGAAGAGTTACACAAAATGCAGCGGCAGCCCAGAAGAGTGAGTATAGACAGACTTCACACAGGGAATTTCATGTGAGCTGAACTTGAAGGATAAATGGGAGTTAGGTCTATGAGTTGATAGAGAAAATTCCAGGAAGGAAAAGCTTGGGGTAGTGGTACAGATGTGGGTGAAAGTATCGCATGATCTGGGAAGAGACAGTTATTCAGGATGGCTGGAGCACTGAGGAATGAGTCTGGAGAGGGAGGAAAGTATATTTTAGATTTTATTATTTAGGTAGAGGCAACGAAACACTATTAACAGCTATTGTCATTAACAGTAGCCAAATTTTTCAAGTTATTTCTCTGTGCTAGACACTGAGCCTAGCACTTTATATACAAAATCGTATTTAATCCTTACCACTACTCCATCCCTATTTTTAAGTTTTTTCAAGCTTGAAAATAACATAACAAAAAGTGTGTAGAAACTACATTCTAACACTTGTGAGCAAATGTTTCAGTCAAGTAGAAAAAAAGGTACAAAATGGCTTATGCAACTACATAAAACATTATATATAATATAGCAAGATAAAAGGTTGGAAAGATTATAAATAGCCAGTTGTGTTATACTTTTTACCATGTTGAAAGTTGCCAAAATATCCATTTATCAATTTTAAAATAAGAACAATAGGTATTTTTAGAGGAAGAAGGGATAAAGAGAAAAGATTCTGTGAGGAGAGAAGAAACAGAAAAGAGAATCAGAGAGAGCGAGATAGACAGCTGGTACTGAAAGGCACTGCTAGAGAACAGGGTGGAAGGGGAGAAGACCAAGAACAGAGAGACTCCTCCTGCAGAGGTCCAGACAAAAGATGCTAAAGGCTTCCATTCAGATAGCCATCAATAGAATAGCCAATGGAAGAATAAGAAAAATATGTAGAAACTAAATCAATGCAAGTAGTTATGCCTACTCACCAACAAAGGGAGATATGAGACCTGGTGAGGTCTGCTAAAGGTAGTGACTTGTAAACACGGTTCCGATAGCTACGATATTATGATTGGTTGGTTATTTTGCTTAGCAGAACTAGTTAATGTTACTTGATGCATGAATTAATCACATTCTTGTTTAAGAAGAAGGATGGTTGAATGTCCTTGGTCACCAAGTTGATCCAGAACCTCAGGTTCTGATTTCGGCCTGATGAAATTTCTTAGTCTGTAGTCATCACAACCCAGAACATTCATGGTATGACCACCAGGAATAGAAAAAGAACACATTAAGGAAATTAAAAGTTCTGGTTTGAGAGCATGGTTGACTACTGATTCAAATTGTATTGACTTGACTTTCCTTTACGAAATGTTTAGTTGCTTGTAACAACTTGTGGCTCAGGGTGTTCAAGTAGCAGCCTCACTCTACTATGAGCTCCACCCCCGGGGTCTTCCTCTCCTTTTAATGGTTCACTTTCTTCGTCCTACAGGGCTCTACGAAACCTTTCTAACCAATGATGAACCAGAATGCTGTGATGTCAGGAGAGAGGAGCAATCAAACAACCCATCCAAAGGGACGGTGGAAAAAAGTGGCTCCTGTCACAGGACGTCGCTCACAGTTTCATCAGCAACAAGACTGTGCAACAGCAGACTCAAACTCTGTGTTCTCGTACTGATTCTCTTACATACAGTTCTCACGGCCTCGGCAGCACAGAACACGACGGCGCTGAGCTTCGGCGGCATCAACACGCTGGACGAAGGCTCGACTAACGAGGACTAGCGGGAGGACAAAGCGTCCCGGGGCGCAGCTGGCCCACCATGACGACGCAGCTGCTGTCAGATGCACAGAGACGGGGTGCCTTTACCCTCCAGTCGCTTCTTGCAAGGCCTTTAGGGTAAAATTTAAAAAGATGGGCCTGAATCCAAACGAGGACACAAACACAGCTTTTTATTGACTAAAAGGCTGTAAAGTGACTTAAATTTCTCACACCATTTTATACACTGTGTTTTAATGTTTGGAGGTTTTATTTGCTTTCCTTTTGATTTGGGTTTACTTGTTTGTTTATTTTTTGCACTTGTTACTACAGGATTTATTTTTGGGGATGGTTTCTCAGAGGTAAACTAAGTCTTTTCACTGTCTCTCTCTCTATATTTCTAGTCATTGTGTGTGTTCATCAGATAGTGCTGTCTCTACGTCCTGTCAGTTTCTATTAGAGGAATGACTGCTATGACCTCACGGTATAGCAAAAAACAACAACAACAAAAAAATCATAAAAGAGAAAAAAGACAAAAAAAAGAAAACAACAGAAAACGAAAACAAAAAAATTCCCTAACTCTCCTCCTCCCTATGGAACCGACGCCCTCCCGGCCCCTCCTCCCCGGCCCTCATCTCTCCCCTCAGCAGACAACATCGCTTGCTTCTGTCTGTGTAGCCACAGTGAATGGGTGTGCACGCTCTGGGGGCCTCTGAGCCGCTGTTGCACAAACCCGCAACGGAGCCGAACGAGGGGGGTCCGTTTTAGCTGAACAAGTGCTCTCCATAATAGATGGAATCAGACAGTTAACACATTTTTATGTTGAAGACAAAATAAAAGCAAAGAAAACTACCATGAACTATGTTGCTCCGGCTCCCATTCCCCCAGGCCCAGTCCTTTCTCGCTGGTCAGGTGGCTCGGAGCGAACGCCCAGCCTCAGGATGTGAAGAGGTAGGCAGTCCTTGCTGGGAGACTGCAGCTGGCTCTCATTGCATTTTAGTTCTGTTGCAGTAATGCAGGAGCACATTTTGGCCACTGTAATGGGAACAAAGAGACTGAGGACACAGATCTGGATTTCTTTTGCCTCCTTTATTGTTGTGGAGATCGTAGAGATGCTCAAACACCTACCCTATACAGAATATATACAGTTTCACCCCAGTAATTCCCCAACATATTGTTTTAAATTATTCCAGGTATAAAATGTATGCAATTCTGCATTATCACAAGAGAAGAACTTCTTTAAAAAAAAAAATAGATTAGCCATTTTCATTCAAGTGCAAAAACTTTATCACTCTAACATGCTCTAGATAGTTGAAGAAAAGAGGAGAAATCTGAGCGCTCTGTTTGTATGTTTTCTTTTTGTGGAAACATTTCACCTGCTGAGTGTCTATGAATTTGCTTTCTAAAAAAGGCTTTTATGAGTTTACAGTAGAATCAGTGGAAGGAAGAGTTAATAAGGGCTGTTTTTAAAAAAACAAACAACAAAATGAATAATTAAAAAAAATCACTTTACATTCCTTCCTATTCTCTAACTACACTGGGAAGTGCACTTCAGAGATGTTTGTTGTGTAGCTGGGAGATGAAGGAAAACCATAGAAAAGGTCCTCTTAGCGAACAAAATTTAGTTATTAACTTTATAGCTATGAAATTCCCCCAGGCATTCATTTTTGTTCAAACAAACTTTAATCTCTGCATCATACTTAACCCTGCGACATGCGTACAGTATGCATATTTTGTTTTGAATAAAAAAATGTTTTGTTCCAGTCTGTTAAGAATATTCAAAAAATAATAAAGGTATTGCTTAATAAAATTGCTAGAATTGTTTAGCAGTACATGCACAAATATTTTACTAGATTCTTTGTTTTAATAGTGTTTTGTTGAGACTGAAAATCCTAAAATGGTCTGCGCAAATACAAAAAACCACCAAAAATGCAAAATTCTCCAGTTTTTGTTCTTTTTCTAAATTTTTTTCATGCAAACGCAAACACACGTCCACACTTGTCTGTGTGCACACACACGCACCTAGTAGTTTTATGGAAATCCAATGCTATCTTGGGGGGCACGAGCGGGTGGGGAGTGGCTCAGGGGTGCTGAATTGCTGCAATTGTTAAGCACTGGTAGAGATGAGCATTTTTAAAACCTAACTAGTGTGGAGTGTAGATTTCAGCAGAGTGGCGGGGATGAAAGAAGTAGGGGACATTGACTGGAGGGTGGGAGGTGGGTGATGACTCAGGAGGAACAAGGTAGTAGGCGAGCTCTTATTCAACCAACCTCTCAATGACTTTAAGACAGATGTCCAGGAAAAAGTTTGTTACGACCTTTATCGACCTCCGCTGTGCAAAGGCCATTCCACTGTCCATTTCTTCAGTGTTCCTGCTGCTACTGTTCATGCCAGAGGCATTTCCATTCTTTCGGACAATGACACATCAACACGGTTGCAAGTTCCACCCACTCTGACTGGTATGACAAAAAGTTACTATTTCTAGACAATGGGCAAAGTGATGAAAAACAGGATCCCTCAACAAATAGGGTTTCGTTTTCTCTTCGTATCTTTTGCAACTTGTTCAAGCTCTTTTCCAGTCTGAGGGTTGGACGGTTCCACTTGCCCATGGTTCAGCTTTAGTTTGAAGAGGATGGCCGCCAAAAGAGGGAAAACAAAAGCCACCACTACTTTACATGAGAGGTAAGCCCTCCAAAAGACAATTTCACGAATTGGGAGAAACAATGCAGTCTTAGTTGTAAACAGGAAACTGTAATTTAGGTGAGGAAGGGAAGAGGAGTGAGTTCTTTCTCTCCAACAAGTCAACCAGCGTTGGAAAAGTCTGTAATTTTTTCTTGCCATATACATTTATTCTTATTATATGAGAATGATCTCAGTATTTATTATTGTAAGTGTGTAACTACTTCCCTATGATATTTCCACTGACACAGTGAAATAAAGAGCTTTTCCTCGATCAGCTAATGGATCCAGATAGGCAATGACTCCTTTACAAAGCCAGGGATCAGCCAGTGAGAATGCAAATCTCACTATACCCACTGATCCTTTGTAATGGTTTTCGTACTTGGTCAACGTGCTGGATATTGTGCCTGTATTAATTCTGACAGGAAAAATCCAGACCCTGCTCCTTGGAAATCATCATCTTGTTCCATTTTTCTTGTAGTGGCTATCCATTGCATAGTGGATAGTGAATTACAATGTTAAAAGAATTATTTCTGAAAGCAAATTGAAAACCAAGAAGATAATATTTTCCACAAATGTATGGAACAGATTTCCCTATGTTTATTATTGTCTTTTTTCTGCAATAGAGAAATTCAAGCTTGTGGAATATATCGGTACTGAAAACCAATGTCAAATAATATAAGTGGAATTATGTGCTATTCCTCATTGCATTGACATTTGGTGATAAATTATATTGACTTTCTTTCATTAAAAAGATAGTATTGTTTCCCTCTCCCATAGACAGTAAGTGAAAGTTGTTCTTTTAAGTGACATCGTTACAAAAAAAGGAATTTAGTTTCTTACTGATGAATTGGTACCATTAAGTACTAGAACTCGTAGTCATTAAAATAAAAGAAGATAGGCAGACAGTAAGAGAAAAAGGAAGACAGAAAGAAAGATGGAAAGAAGGAAGGAAGACAAAAATGGGTTTTTATACGAATGAATAAGAACGTATTTTTGCCAGGAAAAAAAAATAAATGAAAGATTTAGTTGGGTTTCAGGTCCATGTGCCAAATATCTGAATTGGCAGGTGACATTTCGTATCTCGACAACATTAAAATATTGATCAGTTTGAGGGTTTTTTTCTATGTAACAATTAAATTTACAGTCTTCTTGCTACTGGAAGCCTTCAGTCAACACAGAAATGAAAGATGCCTCTTGTTTTTACTAGAACTGCAGACATGTATTTGATTATAAACACATGCATATGTATATATAAGGAGAAAGGGTTTTATATCTGTGGCATATCTCTGTGGTGATATACAGATATTTAATATATACGTATATACACTGCTTATAAGCAAAACTTTAAAAATTGTTCAGGCCATTACAACACACACACATAACATTATGATGAATGATTCCTATTACTTTTGCTAAAGTCTAAGCAGCATACTCATTTAAAAACCATACCTACTTTGATGTGGAAAACAGACTCTTAAACCGTCTCCGTCAATGAAGGAATAACTATTTTTAAATGACCAAAATCTTCTCCATCTTCCAGGCATTAATGATGTTTAGAACAAATTGAACATGACATGTAGGTATTGAGCAATAGTCAACAACAAGCCTTTAACTCAGAGGAAGGAAAAAACTGAGTGGAGCATAAAACACTATCTCCACAGCATTTGCAAAAAATATTAAACTGCTTAGAATTCTGGAAATTCTCCAAATAGTGATAAAATGTATAGACAATCCTCTCAGCCTTGGAATAAAACTTAAGGCATGAAGCAAAATATGAAATACATTCTTCTGTCTTGAGATACTTCAGGGCTGTGTCTACCTGACAGAAAACGTTCAGATTAGAGTTAAACATAGTCAGTCACCTGGTTAATTTATCCAAGGTCACACAGGTAAGTAGTATAAAGATGGAATCAGAACGACATCTGATTGCAAATTCCAAACACTGGCTCCGGAGCACAGTGAGATCCCTAGGTCTCAAACATACTTTGGGAACATCATTTATTTTCTCTAAATTCTAAGATACTTATAAAATCATTAAGTCCAGAAACTATAAAAAGAGCTATCCAATGTCATAGGACATGTTTGCCCACAATTTCATCTGGCTCCACTCCTTTGCTGTTCTTCTAGCTGATATTTTGGAAGGAAAGGAGAAGGGGTGAGGCAGGAACATCTTGATGAAACACCTAGCTAAGAAGTGGTGGTATTATGGGTTTTCAAATTTCTTTTTCACTGTAGATAAGAGGCACAAGATCTTAGGGGCAAAGCCATGGTTTGAGTACCAGCTGTGACACCTCTTATGTGGCCCAGGGAAGCCGATGATATATTTGAACGTGATATCTTATGAAGGGAAAACACCTCTTGGGACAAACTTGAGGCTTTAATGAGATAAATAATATCGATGTGCCTAGACACAATGGGTGCTCAGGAACAGTTACTTGTGATCATTACTAATTCACAGGGTGAAACTGTATCTGCTTGCTTATGGGGCCTGCTCCTGCAGTCTTTCAGAGAGGCTGGATTGCATTGGGTTATCTCGTAATAACATATTTTTAGAAACACTTCGCATCTTTAATCTAGCAAACTGACCATCGAAGAACTTTCAACACAGTTTGAAAAGGCTTACATATATTACAGAATTAAAGTGAGCACTAAGGATTTTGAATGCAGACAGGATTTGTTTCCTTATATGTCTCTGCCCGAAAAAACACTGACGAAAAGCAAAAGTTAAAGAAGTCCATACAAATTGAGAGCTGCTTCCATATACAAGTGTGACTCGATCTAAAGTGGTCGTGGACATGATGATGCAAACTCAAAGTGGTTTCTAAAATACTCATGGATTTAAAAAAATAACTGTAAATCTTTAACGCCTCTGGATTTCGTAAACTAAAACACGCCAGTAAATTTAAACTTATTCAGCATGAATATGTCTAAACTGAATTCATATCTCTTCTGTCTTCAATTAATACTGTCATTTCCATGGAATGAAATCACAGTGAAAAACATTAGGAAGCCTGAGAAGTTTGTGATAAAGTCTAAGTAAATGGATTAAGCAGGACTCTGATTAACCTTATTTCACTAACTCTTCTCTCTCTTCCCATTCCATCTACCTCTCGCCCATCGCATGGTATTTTAATGTATTTGCATATATTTTACCCACTCCATATTTCTGAGTATAACATCTTCAAATGCTTTCAATTTACAACCTTAGTTAAAAGCCACCCTTTGGACATTGATCTACAGATCTAGGCTGCTGATCTGTGGCTATCGAGAGTGACTGTTTCTCCTAAAATCTCCAGCCCACTGCAGCAGGGGCTGCTTCAAGATTCCCGCTGTCTGAGTGCAAGCCAACCAGAAGGCCGTTTGTTCTGAAAAGCAAATTTCAACTCCTGTTCATTTCTCATTGACTATTTCACTGCAAAATAGATAATATAATGGAAGTGAAATTAAAGCAAAAGTTAAAGTTCTATGTGGATGTTAGAAAAAGTCTGAAATGAAGATTTTCTCCTTTTACTTATTCTCTATACTCTTCTCCTTTTCCTCTACATGACTTTTATTTCCATATCATGATAACCATGCTAATGTTTGCTTATCAAACATTGCTTATGAAACAATGTATCATATTTCCATTTTTCTTAGACTTGTTGATGGTGTGATATATTGAAAATAGAGTCAACTATATAAATACAC